>NC_143517.1:9972456-10290789 GCF_031878675.1 Megascapheus bottae | reverse complement strand
AGCTCTTGATATGTTTTGCCAGATTGCTTTCTGGAAAGGTTGTAGCAATTTACAATTCACTGCGTGTGATAGGTGAGAAGTGATGTATCATCCATGATTCAATGTGCATTTCCTGATTACTCAGAAGGGTGAACATTAACTGTGCATGTTATACGTTAACCAAGTCCCTTGTAAGAACAACAGATGATTTTAATTACCCAGTTTACAGCTATGTTCATCTCTTTATTCATATTATTTGTAAATCTTACTGTACACATAGCTCTGTATTAAATCCATGGATTAACTCCACAGTCCAGTATACTTGAACAGCCACGGAATAGCTGGCAGGGAAGGAAATAATTATTCGTGACACAAGGAAGTGTAGCAGCACATGAAGGCTTCTGCTCAGGAAATGTACTGCTGTTCCAAAGGAAAGGGCCTGATTTCACAATGTCTAGTATTTACAATGAGCCTTCACATAATTCCTCGCTTTCTACCGAAAAGAAATATGTCATGTTGAAATCTGACTATAAATGATTTTTAATTTTGTTATTTTGTGGTTGATATTGCTCTTATACCACAGGGCTTAAAAAAAAAACATTGAGGACTAATTATTTCCTTTATCAACACCATGCTTGTTTCCACTGTTTTAGAAAAAGAATATGGTAATGGTTATCTAAAGACATGTTGAGATAATAGCTGGATTCCAGTAGCTAATGCCTGTAATTCAAATTACTCAGGAGGCTCAGATATTGAGGAATTTGGTTAGAAGCTAGCATAGGCAGAACATTCTGCTACACTCCATTTCCAAAATAACCAGCCAAATGCTGGAGCTAGGGTGTGGCTCAAGTGTTAGAGCAACCAGCTGAGCAAGCTTGCTAAGCAAACAAGAGGCTCTGAAGTTAAATGCCAATTCTGCTAAAATAAAAAATAGGAAAAAGGAGGGAAAAAAGAAGAAAAAATAAATAAATGCAGAAATATTTCATGAATTATCACAATTTAAGATGCTGGTAAAACCATTACCCTTTCTTAGTTTTATTAATTACATTCATGCAAAACCTCTTCTTCAAAAGAAAATTAAAAAATTTCCCCAAGTGATGCATTTTCAGGGACAGCTGTTCATTCAGCTTCTTGTAATACCATCATAATATTCTACAATACTCCTCATCATAATGAGGCCAGCCGAGATACAAATGTGGCTATCCCAAAACAATGGCAGGAGAGAAGGACACTCTTCCAGTGACCCCAATAGTCACATATCTTTAAGCTGTCTCTCTCCATCTAGCAACAGATTCAGCTGATCACATGCAATGCAGGAGAGGATAAAAGCACATACACAATCTCATTTGTCTGTGGGACCTGGATAAAAAAAAAGAAGCTGAAAATACGTGTGTGTGTTTTAAGTAAGTATACATTTCCATGCAATATATAAATACATAGTGCACATACGATCCTCATTATATACTATACATTCTATAGTTGTTGGTTGTAGGACTCCTTCAGGGGAAGCCTGCCTGGGCTCTATCCCCACCCAGCAGCTGCTGTCTGTCTCTCTACATAACATATCTTCTCCAACAATCTGGGACTGAGAATAGAGCCTCCCACATGAATAACAAATTAAATGAGGTAATACACACAGGCTGCTCAACAAATGCAATTGCTACCCTTTGTCCATATTTTTCATTAAAGTATGCTTTACATTTCTAATGATATTCTTGCTTTAGAGATGAGGACATCGAAGCTTAGAAAGGTAGGTTGTTCTCCTGAAAGTCTTTGTAACATTATTTAGACTTCCGTTGGTGGATCTCAGAGCAAAAATCTTTGTTAATCCTGACAGAGACTCTCCCCCTCAGCAGCTTATTAGCCAAGGGCAGAGACAGATTTTCTTAGTCCCTTAGTAAAAATCCTTCCTTGCATTAGGATAGTTTCAAGGAAAGGAGAGCAAAAGTGAGAGTTGGAGGAGAATGTAATTTCCCTCACTGTATTCTTCTAAGTGTAATGATTAATTATCATGATAAATGAAAACTTGGACCTTAATTTATATATGCACGTCCATAAAGCAAACAAAGGCACATCTGCTTGCAAGCAGATTTGGTTCGAGGATATTGAGATCCTTCTTCATGGGCAAACTGAATAAGGCCAAGATTCTCCCAGTGACTGTAGGACTCACTTCTGTGAAACCTTTCAAGGATCCCTTCTTTGGATCCTCACTACAACAGAAACAAAGCTCTATAGAGCTACTGCCAACATTACGATGGTTTCTTTTCTGTAGAATGCTTTTTCTGTCTGATCACTTGGCAATGAAAATCAATCTGATTTGTAGTCTCTGTATCCTGCCAGAACCTCAAATTCTCAAAATATTTTAGAAAGGAAATGTGCGTACAGTACAAACCATCTGAGAGGACTAGAGAGC
Source organism: Megascapheus bottae (assembly GCF_031878675.1). Classification (NCBI taxonomy): domain Eukaryota; kingdom Metazoa; phylum Chordata; class Mammalia; order Rodentia; family Geomyidae; genus Megascapheus; species Megascapheus bottae. Next base: position 10,288,397 of record NC_143517.1, on the reverse strand, counting down.
TGAAAGGAAGTTGTCCAATCAGAAAAAGTAGAGAAGGGTACGCAGATGGGATATGTTAACTATTACAAATAAACTTCATGGTAAATAAGAAAAAAAATCACAGAAAATTCAGCAAAATTCCATACTGCTTTAGGTTCCCAGGCGAGTGCTTCTCCTTTCTGTAATGCTCTGGATGCACCCTCAACAAATGAAAAGAGCCAAAGACAGTGACAGACACACGCTATCAAGGAATCAGCACAGAGCTCACAGTAGTAGATAGAAGAGGAGCCCCATACAATAAAACTGTTTCTCTAGGGGACCCACTGAACTCCTGTCTGGGCCTGTCTCCTTACTTTCTTTTTACAACTTTCTTTCCACTTCAAATAAACTCTTGTTAACTTTAAACACTTCCTTGATTCTATAATAGGCAGAGAAAAGTCCATACTCCTAGACTTCATTGCCTCCCTCGTTCAATCAGTTCTTCCTCTTCCTTTAAAAATGACTAAAAACATGGCTTAAAACAAGTGATTTTGTTATGTGAGAACAGATAAAGTCAATGTTATTTTCTAGGCTCCCTATTAAATTTTCAATTTCCAACACTGAGAACAAGTGGTTTACAGCCTCATCATTTCTTTCTGTTTGTTGAAGCCAGAAACCCATAATATGTCTCTGAGCCGAAGCCAGGTTTCTTCCACACCCTGAAATCTTTGCTCCAGATCCATCACCACCACTTCTGAGTGGAAGGAAAGTTCCCAGAATTCCAGGTGTTCACACTGAGACATGCAATAAACAGTAAGTAGGATTTTATCTATATACTTACAATCTGTATGTGTAGATTCTAAATGAATGAACTGGATAACAGGTCATGGGAGCTTAATGAATCAATTAAATGAATGTACTCATATGTTTTTGAATTTAGAAAGAAATTAATGTCATGGAATATAAACATTTGGAGAAAGACTAGAAGTGTAGAAGTGTAGCTCTGTGGTAGAGGGCTTGGTCTGAGGCCCTAGGTTTCATTCATCAACACTACACTACATAAACAAACAAATATTCCTGTTTTCCCAATTTATCAGGGAAAAGTATTTAGTCTTATTAGTACTTTTTTGTGTGTATGTGCTTTTGCAACTAAAGCCAAATGATACAGCTGGATGAGTAACTTTCCAATGTATCTTCCTCCAGTCGCCAGGGAACAAAGTCAACACAGTCAAAATGTAGAACTAGTGTGTATATGTCTGTGTGTGTGTGTGTGTGTGTGTGTGTGTGTGTGTGTGTGTGTGATGTGCACACGTGCAGACACACGCACATATACGAGTGCACATTCATGCCCACATGTGTTCAATTCCTTCTTACTGTGATTATAAACTTGTCATTATTTTGTCAACATGTTCTGAAGAACAGGGTGCTTGCGTTCATTTTATATCAGTTCAATTAAACAAATAATTATTAAGGACTTACTGTGTTCAAGAAATTGTGCTGGACATTTCAGGGCTTGCAAAAACAATAGGACATAATGATATTTCCCCTGAGGCTTGTCAGCTAGCTGAAAAAAATACATATCACTGTACAGTACAGGGTGGAATGTGAGAAGTCCTGTTAAGGGATTGCTAACAAGTGCCTCCAAGAATGAGAAGGCTGAAAGCTCAGATTCCCTTGGTCACACAGGAGAGATTTCCAGAAGGCAAGAGCAGTTAAGATGAGAATGGACACATGAAGACAATCATAGGATGTCAGACAAAAGGCAAATGGCTGTTTAGAAACAGAGGCCAGAAAAACTCAAGGAACGTAAAAAAGAATATGAAGTTAACAGTTCTGTAGAAACACAAAAATTAAGAAAGACAAGAAACTCCCATCACGGTGCAGTCACAGAGTGTAGGTAGAGTTCTAACTCAACTCCAACAGTAGTAAAATTGAGCAACATTCTTCAATATGCATAAAATGCCTCTAGAAGCTTCTAGACAGAATAAATACTAGCTTAAATTCTTGATGAAAAGATACTAAATCAGTATGAAGCAACTTTATGAGTTTTCATACGTGAAAGTAGCAGCTTAAATGCTGAATAGAAATTTGTAAATTAATTTACAATTTTTAAGAATGCATTGGAACTTTATCACATTTTACCAAGCAGCAGCCTCTCTGAAAGACCTTTTTGCAGAAATTGAAATAATTAAATTGGAGATTCTGTGTAGCTTTTCAATCATTTTATTAAAAAAAAACTCATTCTGGTTTTCTCTGAGAGAGAGATAAACCACTGCTTAAGAAAGTGGCTAAATCTTTTTTTCAAGTACTGAATTCACCATAAAATATATGACACTATTCCCAAATAACACCTAATAGAAGCCAGTCACATCCACAACAGAGCTTCCGTTCCCTTTTCAAAACTAGCTTTGTGTACTTATTTCTATTCCAAATGTTGCAGAGACAAAAGTGATTGAGATACAAGGCTAATTGAAAACATAGTTTATAAACAAATCATTAGGACCCAGTAAAGAAGGAATGTATCCAGATTGTGAAGGAAAAGGAGAGGACAGATTTTATTTAATGAATGTTCCATTTGGGTCTGAGGAGACAGTTATTGTCTTGTAGTGAGACTCTTGTGTTGGGTTGTGAGGAAGTCCTTCTTGTATAGGAAACACTAGCTGCAGATGCTTAAAAGCAAGAGATACCATTGCAGTGATTTGCAATACAGCAAATGGCTGGGTATATTTGGATCCCAGAAAGCTGATCATAGCCCAGACAATGGCGGTCAGCTTGGCTCCTACTCTGACAAGCGTGGGAATGGGGCAAGGAGTTCTGAAGTGTGTACAAAGATCAAAGGATAGGCTAAAGAATAGTCTAAATGAGCATTGATAAATGATAAGAACTACTAAATTGATCTCCAGTAAAGATGGATTTTATATGTCAAAATTATATATGTGTATATTTGTGTTCAAAGATGCATAGCAACATAGCTAGGTAATGCTGGTAGATAGTTAAAATAGGCACATGGGCCTTAGAAAAGAGGAAGGAGACATAGCCTTTAGAGAGATTAGAAAACGAACTGCAGTTGAAACTTCGGTAGTAGATGATCCTGTAATAGAGAGTGTAGGAAAGTTGCTGTGGATTTGATGTCTGGAACTATGCTTGACGTGTTTGTTGAACAGGTCTTCAACTGCTTGAGGGAATCAATGTATGACCACTCACTCCTGGATTGTGCTTCTTATTTGAGGTCTATAACTTTGGATTACATCATTTCTCTTTCTGATTTTGTGTTTTCTTCCTTCACATTGAGGAATCCTTGGCTGTCTGCCCTCAAAACAAAAAAGCAAGATTACTTAAGATTTTCAAAGTCTTAAGGGGGAAGCCACATTAATATCTCTAAGAAGACTGGAGAAGAGGAGAAATATGGAGATCCTGATGAAATTATATAACTCTTTTCAATAAAGGATATAACCTAATAAAGTTAGTAGAAATCTCAGGTCAGTTTCCATAGAAAATAGGTCAACTGTTAAATGCTGGTGTCTCAGCCTGTAATCCTAGCCACTCAGGAGGCTGAGATCTGAAGATTACCTTTAAAAACCAGCCCTGACAGGAAAGTTAAGACTCTTATCTCCAATTAATCATTAGAAGCTGGAAGTGGAACTCTGACTCAAAGTGATCAAAGTGGTAGATCCATCCTGTGAATAGACTAATATGGGAGATAGAATGAGATGGGAGAGGGGGTTTTGTGAGGTCTTTCTAAAGAAAGCCACATACAGGACACATTCGCAAGAGAACTAGTTCTTGTTGCAAAAGCCACAGGAATATTTGCTTCTGGCAGAAAACAAAAGAAAACATATACAGGAAGACATGGTAGACCCGTATTGAAAACCTGAGCATGTGGTTGCTTGTGAGATATGTTTGCACCCAGTCTATGAAATAGAGCTTAATTTTGTTAGTAGTGCCTTCTAAGGAGATACATTTTAATTCTTCTAACATCAAGTTTACTGAATTTTATTCTATATCAAACCTGTCAACATATAATCTTATATTATTTTCTTATATTACCTTTAGAGTCTTAGATTATATGCAAATCTGTATTCTGTAAGTCTTTGCATTTACTATGAAGTAAAGGTTCATTTGTATATATAGATATACAGCTTTTCCAGTACAATTTTCTGGAGAAACTATAATTTATCTACTGTGTTACTGAAGCATGTTTGCTGAAAATCAATTGACCATGTAAAAGTGAATCTCTTTCCCAATGTCTGTTCTGTTCATTTGGCTTATATGTCTATCCTCATGCCAATATCTCTTGGTCTTCATTATGGTAGCTGCAGTAAGTCAGTGTAATTTTTGTTATCTTTTCCAAATTGTTTTAGATCTTTCTGCATTTCCATAAATTTTTTTTGCCAGTCCTGGGCCATGAACTCAGGGCCTGAGCACTGTCCTTGGACTTTCTCAAGGCTAGAGCTCTACCACTTGAGCCTCAGCACCACTTCTGGCTTTTTTCTATATATGTGGTACCAAGGAATTGAACCTGGGTCCTCATGCATGCTAGGCAAGCAGTCTACCACTAGGCTAAACTCCAGGCCAGCATTTCCATAAATTTTTAAACTAAATTTATTTTCAACAGAAAAGCCAGAATTTTGATGGCAATTTCATTGATTCTATAGATTATTTTTGGCAGAATGACATCTTAATTATATTGAGGTCATCCAACACAGAGCATGGCGCATTTCTCCATTTATCTTGGTCTTCTTTAATTTCTCTCAGCAGTGTTTTATCAGTTCTCACTGCATCTGACTTGTATTTGTTTTTTTATGGTTTTGATACATAAGTGTTTCTGTTTTTTCCATATTCAATTGTTTGTTGCTAGTATATAAAGATGAATGTTTTGTATACTCTTCTTGCATGTCAATTTATCTAAAGTAATAAATTAATTCTAGTAGCTTTTATTTTGTTGACTCTGATAAAGGCTATCTACTGAGAATATATATAGAGGGCCTAAAATTCAATACCAAGTGGACAAATTCAAGTTTTTAAAAAGGCGAAAGATTTTTAACAGAGCCTTAACTAATGAAGATATATTAAGGATAAACATGAAGTGATTCTAAACAATAGTCATTAAAGAATTTTAATTTAATTAATATGATAGTGACCTGCTAAGGTAGCCAACATTAAATAAATCATCACATAGACATGCTAAAAGAACAGACATCAAAAGACTGGTAATGCTAAGATTGTCAGCAAAGATTGGGAGAAACCATTCATTCCAAAGAGGAGTAAATGATGGCGAGGTCATTTATGAAATCAGATAAGAATTTTATTATGAATTTAAAAATGCATTCGTCATACAGTCTAACAGTCACATTCCTACATGTTTATTCTAAAGAAATGAACATGTATGTCTACACAAGTATTTGTCTTTGAACTTTCATCACAACTTTACTCATAATAGTTAAATCTAGAAATAATCCCAAATGTCAATCAACACGTGAATAGAAAATCAAAATTGATAATGAAATACTACTCAGTAATAACATGGAATGAACTACAGATAAATATAATGACACAGATGAAGGCCAAATGTGTATGCTGAGGGATGAAGGTGGATATTCAATATTCCATATTGAATGATCAACTTCCTATGGCTTTTTTTGGGGGGGGCCCAAGTAGTTATAAAAAATCAGGTCAGCAAAGGAACAAAAGGTGCATGATATCCTTAATATCTGGCTATTAGATCCAAACAGTACAAGAGCGAGGACTCAATATTTGCATACCCAATGCTATGGACATGATAGTGGAAATATAAACACAACTACATAGACATAAAACTTATGACTGTATAGACATAATGTTTTATTAGAGAATTATTATGTATCTATGATGTACAAACCCTCAGCCTAATTTTGACTATGTTCTAAAATCTAAGTGCCAGTGATTGTATATAGAGATTACCTTCTTGAACACTTGTTAAACATGTCATTTGAAATATGATGTAAAAATCAATGTTAACAAATTCTTTAATAAAAAATAAATAAATAGATAAATTGATAAAAAGAAAATCAGGTCAGTAGTTTCTGGGGAATGAGAGTTGTTAGAGAAGTGTGACTCTAGAGGTTCTCAGGAGAAGTTTTTGAACCAATGAAGAATTTTGAAATGTGATTGGGGCACTGATTTGCAAATATCTGCATATCTCAAAATTTACCATATTTGTACACTTATAATGGGTCATCTTGTGGATAAGTAATTCCTCAATAGGTCCGCTTCAAAAAATTATGGTGAGGTTAGTTTGCTATAAGTTCAAGTCCATGATTCTAACTATGTTTTAACATATGTTAAATTATGTTTTAACATAGCTCTGGAAAGTCCATTTGATGTGCTATTTGAGACTATACTCCATAATCATTCACAGTAAGTACTTCTGAGGCAAAGCATATGAATATTTCTTCAGTAGGGTCAACACATTCCATGAACGGTCCTTCTCAGTTCAGATTGGATGTTGCTTCTAAGGTTTGTTGCCCATATTCGACAAAACAACTTTACATTTTCAGAGATTTTGCATTTCAGCATTTTTATAAGGTATATAGTCTTGTCCAAGATGTTTGCTGATGTTGAGATTAAGTAGGCAAGATACATAGGTTAGAGAAGTTCAATTCAAAATTACTGTTATTAAATATATGTATTTATAAATTAGTATGTACAATTAAGTATTGTATACATATATGAACATTAAGATCTTATAAATGTATTACTGAATTCCTAGTTTTACGCCCTATGTAAACTTTTGTCTGAGGTCAGCTTGTATTTATTTTTTAGTAAATGAAATCCATGGAAACACTAAACGATAAGATCTAATATAAAAGATAGCAATTTTGGACTTCTTTGGCTCATTTTCCAGGTGAACTTCTTTGTGTGCTATTCAAAATATATTAGCTAAGTTAAAATCCTCTAGCCTCTCACTCTTCTTTATTATTATTATTATTATTATTATTATTATTTATTGTCAGGGCGATTATAGAGAGGTTACAGTTACATTCATAACATAGCCCTCACTCTTCTGTAAGGAATGAATCTTTCCAGAGGTATATCAGTTGCTTTCACAAACTTTCAGTAGTGTGGAGGAGTTTTTTGTCCATCTGTGTGCTCATATTTCAGTGCTGAGTTTTAAATTCAGAGCCTTGCTTTTAACAAGCCAATTTCCTGTATTTGAGTCACACCTCCAAGACCTTTTTGATTTCTTCCCTTCCTTTATTTATTTTTCAAATAAGGTCTCCCACTAATGCCCAGCCTTGCTTGGACTACGATTCTCCTTTTTATGCTTTCCATGTAGCCGGAATGACAAGTAGAGACCATCCTACCAAATTTTGTATTAGTTAAGGTAGAAATTTCACTAATGTTTGCCTCAAGCCAGATCTTATTTCTTGAGTAGCTAGATGTAGAAGCTTGAGCCACCTTGCTCAATGGTTCTAGAGATTTTAAAACCTGACCTACGAAGGGCCCAACTTTTCATTTACAATACTTTCAGAAATCATGCCGGAGAGTTGAGTGCAGTGGCATGTGCCTACAGTCTCCAGGGACTGAATCAGAAGGATCACTTGAGCTTATACATTAGAGACCAGACTGGACAATAAACATACAAATAAGAAAACAGCAACAAAAGCAGGAGAAGAATAAAGAGGACTATGTCCAGCAGTTGTTTACACCTATGATAAAACCTCCAATTTCTACTATTATGTCCAGCTGTCCTATCTTCACTGAAGTTGATTGTCTTCTATTTCTTTTAAGAACTCTTAACAGATAACACCTGAGGACATTACATTGCCTCTCACTATTGCCCTTTCCAGACAGGTCCTTTAATCTTTTCTGAATGTCTTATTTCCCAATCCTTTAATCATCTCAGTGATTAAAATAATAATAATGATGATGATAATAATAATAATGATGATGATGATGATGAGATGCCCTCCTCAGTGTCTCATTGGACGTGGGTACTGGCTAGGATATGTCTTTCCCTGTGAGTTATCTATTTGTCTACCCAGGTTTTACATTTTCTGTCTAAATGAAAATATTATCATTGACTCACCAAATCTTTGGGACAAAAGGCAATAACAAAACATAGCTCTGTATACATTTCAAGAGTAAGGTGTAATGTATACACATAAACCAGAAATAACCTTTCCTTTGTATTACTTGGTTTCTTTTGGGTTCCTACTTCATGTTGGAAAATATAGATCTTGATTATCCATTTTCCTCAAATAGCATTTATGAAGGCAGGAATATTAACTCAGGTAAGCAAAATGATTATTCCTTTCATCTAAGTAATTCCACACCTACTCACCTTCCAATTGACTTTTTATAGGGTATTAGTTTGCATTAAAAAAATCCATCTAATTGCATTGGATAAACCACTTCACTGCCAAGCTCCAGGCCCATACTATGTTGCAGCTGCTCCTATTTAAGGGATAATTGTAGCCTCATTCTTCTACAAGGAACTAATTCTGATTTTGAAAGGATTTGTGCTCACAGTTTATCCTGATGAGAGAGAACTGGATTATTGCCGTGTAAAATAACTGAAGAGTCCTATTACAGCTATTATACCACAAATGTTGTATATTGTTGAAGATCAAAGTACTGTAGCACACTCCATGGTGAGATGTACAAGCATGGCACACTTCCAATATTATGTAAAAAAAGAAATACTACATTTTATGAGTCATTTAGTACCATGTGAGGTATCTGTGCATCCGGTATCATTTCCTTCAAACTTTCCTCATCATTCTGAAATCCTTTATTTTCTGGTTGAAAGACTTACAATCTCATCATTTCTCACTAGTCTCCTCAGGAAATAAACTTCAGCACTCTGTGTTCTTCCATTGGATGATATTACTTATTTCATACCATTCTATTTTACATTTAAATTACTTTAGGAAAGTGTTAAATAACCCCAGAAGACTGCATGTTTTAACTGATAAACTGAGAAAATGTAAATGTTTCCCATCAAACCTATTGGTGTTTTGAGTTTTTTATATATGCGGGACTGAGTATTGATTAAGCAATAAGTACACAAATGAAGCACACAAGCATACAATAAGCATATAATAAGATGCCTAATAATCCAAGGGGCCCATGTCAGGTGCCAAATATATGACAAAGATGGTGACACCAGCAATTCTTCAGAAGCTTACTTTGGAACAGGCTAATAATGACTGGATCTTATTATAGTGATGCAATGTGGAGTGCTTGATGTGTATTAATATTTGGTATTTTAAAAATAATAGCAACTTTTACTTAATTGATAGATGCTGCTAACCTTGAAGAAAAACTAAATCTAAAATCTACCAAAAGGATGGATAATCAGTAGTTCCATTTTCTGTTGAGTGATTGTTTTAATAAAATTCTTATAATCATAGATGGGATTAGTTGTCTAGAAGACTTTTCTCTGAAGTAACAAGTTCTGTCCTTATAATCTGGAATGATCATCACAAGAGTTAGGACCTACCTGCCTAATACCACAAGGCAGTACACCTGAAATGTGGCCAGGAAAAGCAACTGCAAATCTGAAAACACAACAATTCATATATAATTAACAAGAACACAGGTGATGTTGAGGCAAAATGAAGTGCTGAGTGAGGGTTGTAATTATTGGTTAGATTATCCACCATAATTTATAAAAGACAGTGAAATTAAATGTAAACAAAAGTAAGACCAAGTCAATGACATGGCAGGCATGTCACTGACATCTAGTATTTCTATTATACCAACATTGGTAAGAAAAATATTTCTTCATGACACACATTTTCATGGCATAAAGTACATAAAATTTCTAGTCCAATGGCCCTACATAACAGTTCATGCTGGTTTACTGAAGACACACTGGGCAGATGGCCAAACTCCATCTTTACAAGGGCACAGCACAAGAGGGTGTCTTGGTAGTGGTTAGCCTACATGTACCCTTGATCAAGACCAACACAAAATGGCAATCTAGCCTGCTTAATAAAATTTCATGCTAAAAGCTTGTTTATAAAGCTTTCTTTAGGCTAGGCAGTGGTGGCTCACGCCTGTAATCCTAACTCCTCAGGAGGTTAAGATCTGAGGATCACAGTTCAAAGCCAGTCCGGCACTAAAGTCCATGAGATTCGTATCTCCCATTAACCACCAGGGACAGCATCCAGAGTTCAAGTTCAAGACCGACAGAAAAAAAAAAAGGTTTAGTTTGTGCTCATCTTCCTTCCCTTATACAATTGTGGTTCTGAAAATCTCTGGGATCAGTTCCTACTACAAATGAATAGAATCCATGAAAAATTAGGGATGACTACATTTTAAAATAATTAGGAATATATCCACAGGTCACAGGAGACTGGAAAAGATTTTTCAAGAAGTCTACAAATTCACTTAGAGTAGGAAACCATTTGTAACCAATTTGTTCTCTTTTAGTTGTTGTACTTCAAAATGATATAGAATATATAGGCTTAGTGCTTGGGATTGTCTATGTCTTTATTGAATAATATAGAATGCATGGATGAACAAATAAATGAGCAAACTTAGTTATGATGTGGAGTCAGCTAGTTTCTGAATTAAGATTACTTCAGAGGCTTAGTTATTCAGTTTTCCCCAAGTTCTCCCCCCACTATTCAATACTTGATAGGCCTTAGCTAGGGCGTTATAAAGGGATTATTCTTTTGGAATAGAGTTCATGACTTAATCTCTGCTTAAATGGTGAGATTTCAGAGGATTTGTCCTCCATCAGCTTATATTCCTACCATGTAAGGCACACATACACCTCTTGGATTCCATATTCTGAATGCAGGGCCCATGCATTTGGGTTTCTACCTAGATGGAGGAAGGTAGTTGTGCTGATGTATACACACAGAAATATCTTTACTGCCCAGGTGCCAGGATGCTGGTGGCACTATCATTTCACCCCAACCACTTCCTCTTTGTGAAGTTCCAGAGCCACCAAGCAGAAATCATATATGAGTCCTAAGAAAGCTTTTAAAAATTGGCCAGTAATTATCATATGGGTAGAAATTTGAGCGTAGGTAAGTTTCATTTAAAACAGAAAAGGTTTTCTTATTTATTATGAAAGGAAGTACCCAGAAACACATTTTAACATCTATGATTTAATTTAAGAGCTAATGCTATAAACCACAAAACTTCAGGGAAATTTGATTATAAAGATCTTTATTAGCAGGAAGATCAAATTTTCTATTTCTTTTGGATTGTGCCTTTCAGCCTTGTGATTGTTAAAAGAGGACATTTAAAAAAAAATGTTCCATCTTCTCACCTCCAACTCTGCAATGCTGATTCTGATGGTTAGGAGAATGTTGTATTTTGCTACTTACGAAAGCGATGAGGAAAGAGGGAAAAAAGACAAAACACTGACTTCAGAGAAATAGAATGTGAGGGGTGCCAAGGCATAACAGAAGTTCTAGAAACTACCTTGCTTAGAGGAGAAAAAAAGAATGTTAATGTTATCGTTAGTTAACTTCCAAGGCTCTGATTGCTCTTGGAGGGTGAATGGGGAATGTTGGCAACATGTGGATAAAAGAAGAGTGCAGGGTAGCAGAACATTCTCAGTGCCTTCCTTGACTCCAGAAAGAACAGGAAACTAGAAAGAACTTCCTTGGCTTTTGTGTGTAAAGCTGCTCCCTATTGAAAAGGTGAATTTTGACCACTTAGACATTCCAGGGGCATTTTCTTGGGAGTGTGTGTGTGTGTGTGTGTGTGTACACGCGTGCTTGTGTAAAAGGGGAAAAATCTGGTTAGTGAACAAGAGCCCCTAAATCGTCCCAATCACCAGTAGACACAAACTTGCACATTTCCCAGAAAATATGCCTGGTGATGTCTGCATTTACTCCATTCACCTACAAGGAAAATAGAGAAAGAGAGAAACTCCAGTTGAAGAACACGATTGGAGGTGTGGCTACAAAGAGTAAGAGAGCCCCATAAGGGGTTAGTAACAAACGCACATGTTTTCCCTCTCCCCTGATTGTGATTGTATGCTGCTAGTCATTTTCCTCCTTTACCCTCCAAAAGCATCCCTGGTGGTCTTTTATAAGTCCCTTAGGGAGCCTCAGCCTTCCCAAATACTCCAGTGGGGTGTATGGATGGCAGGACAGAAGTGCAAGGGAGCTGGATGGGGAACCCAGTCGGAAGGTGGAGCCCTACTTAGAGCGCCTAGGGCCGGGCTATCAGGACGGCTCCAGTAGGTTCGAGTCCCGGGTGGAGCTGTCCTCTGCCGGAGCGCGCAGAGTGTTCCGGTCCCCCCAAGAATGAGGCTGCTTGGACAAGTCACCTCCTCACCGGGCCAGGAAGAGGGTGGCGGCGCAGTGACTGGGGACCGGACCGCCCAGGAGCCCGGAAAGTGGGTGCGCAGAGGAAGGGGTGGGGAGGGGCGCGGAGGAGGAGGAGGAGGCGGTGGGAGAGGGCGGGGCGGGGCGGGGCGGGCCCAGGGGTGGGGCGGGGCCGGGGGCGGGGCGGGCCGGAGGCGGGGCCGCGGGCGGGCTGAGCCACAGCGCCCCCTGGCTGCGCGCTCCCCACGGTGGCCCCGGCCCGCCGGCGCTGGGACTCCTCCGCCCCTTTGTGTGAGAAGCTCTGGTCCCGAGGAGCACGGAGGCTCCCGGAGCTTTGGCTCCGGACCGGGTCGAGCATTTCTCCCTCCTGGTCCTTAGTTCCCAGCAGCAACAGCAGCGGCGGCCGCCATTGGGGGCTGAGAGCACCCCGCGTTCTGCCGCGCTTTCTGCGCCCCCTTTTCTCAGCCCGGGGCGCTCGCTCTCCTCTCCCCAGTCCAGTTCCTCTCTTGATCCTGCCCCCCACCCCACCATCACTTCACTCTCCAATCTTAGGCATCCAAAGTGGATGAAAATAAACTAAAAGCAGAGCGAGTCCGAGTCTCCCATACAACGCCCAGGACGGAGCGCCCGAGCGCGCGTGCCGGGCGGCGAGGGGCGCGGGAGGCGGGGATGGGGGGCGGGCAGGCGGGGGGGACAATGAGCGCATGAAGTTACCTGCCCGGCAGCGGTGGCCGAGAGGCGGCGGCGGAGCAGGCTGCGCGCTCGGCGCCGACGGGTGCGCGCCCAGGCTTGGGGGGGGGGAGAGAGTTGAGCGCTTTGCCCCCCTCTTTTTTTTTTTCTTCTTTTTTTTTCTCCTCTTCTTCTTAAACAAACCACAAAACGGATGTGAGGGAAGGAAGGTGTTTCTTTGACTCCCGAGCCCAGACACCTCTCTCCGGTCCGTCTAAGGTTGTGTATTTTTTTTTTTTTTTTGGCTGAGCACTTTTGTTGTTGTTTTGGTTTTTTTTTTTTTTAAAGAAAGAAAGAAAGAAAAAGGAAAAGAAAAGGAGTTGCTTGATGTGAGAGTGAAATGGACGTAAGATTTTATCCACCTCCAGCTCAGCCCGCCGCTGCACCCGACGCTCCGTCTCTGGGACCTTCTCCCTGCTTGGACCCCTACTATTGCAACAAGGTGAACGCTCTGCTTTTGTTTGTTTCCCGGGTGTTGGCGCTATTTGTGCCCGGGAGGGGGGCGGCGGCGGCGGGCCGGCGGGCCGGCTGCGCGGCGCTGGGGTCGGCTCTGCGGACCCGGCCGGCTCGGCGGAGGCGGAGGCCGGTCCCGGGCGCGCTCGCCTCCCTCGCAGTCCGTCGCAGCCCTGCGTGCGCTCGGGGTGTAAATATTGTGGAACAGCTCCGGGGGTTTGGCCAACACGGCGATTGTGCGGAAAGTGACACGATTTGCTCGGATTCTTTCCTTCCTGCTGTTTGCGACTCAGAATCCCTGCTTAGGTTTGCCGGGGGGCTGGTGGGGGCGGGGGAGGGAAAGAGCAGGGGCGGGGGGGGGGGGTCCCGTTAGGAAAAAGAAAAGAAGAAGAAAAAAAGCACGGAATACTTTGGGGGTGTGTCTGGGGTCCCGGAACTGAGGGAGAGTCAGAGAATTGAGTTTATTTCCCAGTCTCCCGAGCAGCTGGGGCTGGTGGCATCTTGTCCTAGCCCCGGATCAGTTGCCGCCGGGGGAGGGGATAGGTGTAGCTCAGAGTTGGGGTGCAGGGTCTACCCCCACCTCCACATCCGCCCGGGTCTCCCACGGTGAAAATTGTTCCACAACTCTTTTTTTTTCTTTCCCAGACCGGTTCGGGCGGCCGAACCCCAAGTATGATGTTGCATTGGGCCGTCGGGGGTCACGATTTGGGGGGTACAGGTCCCACTTGGGTCCGTGCGTGCGCGGAAATGGCAAGTTCATTGGAAACCACGCCAGCGCGCCGCGTTCAAGTCCTAATATCTGGTGTCCGACATGGTTTTGGAACGGGGTCCCGACTGGGCTGCACCCCCAGCCAGCTGACCCTGGGTGCCAGAGCCGCAAGGGATCCCCCACCCACCCCCGGGTAAAGCGCACGGTGCTGGTGACCTGGAGTTGAGGGTGGGGAGCGGGATGAGGGTCTCTGGCCGGGCTGCGGCGGACCTGGCCTCGGCCAGTGGGTTAGGACAGTCAAGGTTACCTAGGGAAGGGGTAACCGTTAAGAATTCCTGAAGTCTCACCCCCCATCCCAGGGAGAGGGTGCGGGGACAGCCACCCCCCCACACACACACCACGAACAGCCACAGGGCCAAGCCTAGGCTGGCCCCCGGCTTGTTGGATGTGTGTGAGCAGTCCCTCTGGAAAAAAGGATGGAGGGGCGAACAGAGTTTTCTGCTCCCCGGGGCGGGCCTTCTAGACGCCCGGTTTTCTCTTGGTGTTCAACCCGCCTGGTTTCGTCCCCGCAGGTACGGTGCACGCGAGTTCCCGGGTGCATTCCTAGGTGTGTGTGTGGAGGGGGGGGGAGTCCTTGAGATTACCAACATCTGCCTGGTGGCTCCGCACCCGCAAACAGCTTTTCACCATGGCATCGAGGTGTTTCCAGGGTGTCATCCTCAGCCTCTAAGGCTCCCAACCCCGCTGCAACCGGGACTTCAGACTCACACACGTACACGAGCGCGCGCGCACACACACGCACACTCACGAGTTGGGAGTTAAGTGAACCACAGACAAGAGAGGCTCCTCGCGCTGTGCAATGTAAGACTTTGCTAAAAAGCGCTGTGCTGGTGCTCATGATGTTTCAGTGTGAAGAGGAGAGGGAACTGTGGATCCTGGGGCAGGCAGATTAGCTTTGACTTCCTTGGGAACCTTTGGGGTAGGGGCAAGTTGAAGGGTATTGGCAACTTCTGCCAGCGTGAAGGAGTTGGTGAGATCAAGTTTTATATTTGCTGGTAGCAGGTTTTTTTTTTTTTTTGAGTCCACAGGCTGTTTTGACTTTTCATTTTTTTAAAAAAATTTACTTATACAAAGAACTTGGTATTACTAGCAAATAAGATAAATAGAGTTCTGACTTGGAGATTAAAGACCTGCTCCACAGTTGTTTCTAGATCCAACTGATCAGACCCACTTTTGGCAATGAAACTGGACAAATCTTATTAAATTTATCAGTGATTTTAGGCTTCAAAAAGAAGGTAATGACTTGGATACACATTTCACTCCTCATTCTTGTGGTGCTAGGGTCAGGTTTAATTTAAAAGTTAAATGCTTTGGAAAATCAGGAATTACTTCAATATATTAAATCATTTTCCCATTAAGTGCTTTAAATAATTTTAGTGCGTGGTGCTGTGAATTGAATAAATTAATTTGGAAAGTCTTAAGAATTTCTGTGCTAGCTCATTGAAGTTCCTTTTAAGTCACTCTGTATATAAGATGCAAACTGTTCTTTTTAAATGCAAATTAGCTCTCCTTTCTATAGACTAGTTGCAAGTCTTTTATTTAACTTGCTCAGGGAATAATGGATTTTTAAAAATGCGAAGTCATAGAGTTGTGTTTAGTAGTAGTAGTAGTAGTAGTAGTAGGAAAAAAAAACCTTATGGAAATGTTTTCTCTCTGGACCAGGGACCCCTTCTCCTGCCCATCCCTAGGAGCAGACTATCAAATATACTTGTCACTGATCCCCTGTTTATATTAAATGTACAGGGGTTTTGAGTCCCCACAAAGCCTGAGCTCTCCTGTGCCAACATAATTAGCATTGGTATAACATTTCTGACCAGCTCACTGTTTGAGCTCATTTTTGTGATGTGGGCTTGCAAGGGATGTGGAAGACAGACAGAAGTTTAAAATAAAGGAAGAAAGAAATTTATACCCACATTTAGTAAAAATACAAAGATGGATGGACCAGACTTCCCAACAGACAAGACTGCAAAATAAACCATGTTTTCCTGCCGAGGTGCAAGGGACATGTAGTTGATTACAATCATTGTGTCAGGGTGTTTGTTTTTAATAGAGTGATAAGATCACAAATTACTAATTATCTTTCTTGTAAACCTGTCAGTACTTTTACTAGTTAAAGTTGGTGTGCTAACTACCAATGAAACCAGTACTTTTTTGTGCTTCTGTGGTTTGTAACTGTAAATAGAGTTTCCCAGGAACTTTTTATTATGATGATCAAAATGAGGCTCTTTTTCCTGACTCTTTCTAAACGTTTAGAAATGTAATTGTTTTACTCTCTTGGTGCTTTCTAGCACTCTTGACACTATAGATTGCCAAGACACTACTTACATTTATTCACTTAATATACTCTGTAGAAAACAGTTTGGAAAGCAGTAGAAGCCAGTGATCTATTGTAAGAGCATATTACATTATGAACATATCACTCTGCAGACTGGCCTTTATTTTTGCACAGCCCGTGGTCAGAACAATGCAAGTGATGGTGGGTACAGCGAGCACACGGCCAGAACTGATGGTATGATGTTCTATATAGCTCAGCCTTTGAATGATTAGAATAGCTCAGTGACTGGCCAAAAACATGTGGATTGGCAGGAATAGCATTCAGTTCTTGCAACTGAAAGCCCAGTTGTATTCAGACATTGAAAGATGGGTACCAGAGTAGAGTTTCATCTAATTGGACTATTTTAAGTAAGAGTCTATCCCTTAATTGAATTGAATATTACCAAAAGAAATTGGATTAAATGAGTTCACAATTAGTGTTCAGTAGTAAAATGCAGTCCTATTTTTCTTCTAGTTGAAGATGTCAAATCATCAGTTTAAATAAATACCTACAGAGTAATAACTGCTTTCAGCTTCTTAGTGCACTGTCATTTCTGAAGATTGTTTTCACTGATTTTTATGCTAAAACAGAATGAAGATATGGCATTTTTTCATTTTTACAACAATGTGATGTGTTCAGTTATTGCTCAGTATCTTCCTACATAAGGAGTGGTAATACAATTATGTTATGACATGGCTAATGACAGGGATGCTGACCTCAGACAGTAGTGGGAGAGGAAATAATGGGCTTTACTGTTCCCAGTGGTTGCTTTTGTGGCATGAGGACCTGAATCTTTCTCTGGTAGATTTAAAATTAGGGAAATCCTGAACACAAACTCATGCTGATGCTAGTTATATGCAAAGTGAAGAAAAGACATCTGGAATACTGGGCTTTTGTATTGCCATTAGAAAGGACAGTGCACATTTTTTCAGTATGTGTACATTCTTTCCATGTAAATGCCAGGGAAATGACCCATTTGTCATGAACTCTGCTTGAAAATGTCAGGGTAAGCATCAGATATAGAATAGCTCTGAAAACTCAGGATTCATTATAGACTTGGGAAAATCTTGGTTGGGTTTATTTTTCTATTTATAATGTGTTATGTGCATTATGCTCTAATGTGTCCAGACTTACATTTAAAACATAACGCCTATAGGTATGTTAAGATAGAGTCGTTGGTCATGTTTTGATTAAAAATGTTAGAAAGAGAAGGAGGGTGGAAGGAGGAGGGGAGATGCAGAGGGCCAGGAGAAAGGGAAGGATTATAGGCTATTTGGAACATCATGCTTGATTAGATATCTATCGAACTCTGTAACTTCTTGAACTTTGGGAAATTTATAGTTGATTCTGCATATGTCATTTGTATAATTAAAATTCCCTTGGGAATTTCATTAGCTGCCACTTTTCACAAGTTTGAAGTCTTTAAATGTGCTGTAAGTGATTTTAATTCCTGAAAGAGCATAAATCAAAATATCATAGTTTGGATTGCTAAATTCTATAGCATACAAAGGCCAGAAAGTAGCTGTCTAGACTTTGTGGGATATTTTATTGTCATTAATTCCACTTTTAAATATCTCTACAAAAGAATTGTAGTTATGAACTTTGGAGGGATTTTGTGTTATTTTTAACATAGCATACAAATTCTAAAATTCTCAACATGTATGTTGACTTATTGAATGAAGATATTAAATAGAATTTTGATATTCTGCCTAGAAAAATGAAGTTAATATTTGAATAGATAATTGATATTTTGTTTGTTTGTTCTTGTTTGTTAGTGGTTCTGTTTTTGTTTTTGTTTTTTTAACTCAGGGCCTCCACTGCTTAGCCATGCCTCCAGTCCCCCTGACCTTCTTTCTCAGGATGTGATTGCAAGTGGATTAAGATCAGGAAAACAATAAGATATTTGAAATTGGAAGAATTATAAAAATTTCCAGGCTTAATAGTTACTTCCTGGGTGCTAAGTGTGAATTCTAATGGGCTCTTGTTTTGCTGTGTGGGAGCTATGTCATGCTATTTTATGTATATCTGTAATGGTCTCATTCAAGAGGTGTCTTTAGCTATGGAAGATTATATACATTAACTTTCTCTTCTGGGACTATACTGGTCTTACTATTTCCTCCAATTTTCACCTAAAACTAAACTAAGGATGTGGTAGTCCTGGATGCCTTGTTCTTTTTTCCTGTTTACTGTGGCCACTATCAAAACCATCTTTACATGTCAGGTTTTCTTCCTGTATTTTGACTCTATTTTCAGGTTAATTGGAATACTGTTGACTTTCTTAAAAAACCTGAATTCTGATGCTGTCCGTTTCCTATCCCTAATCTGAATGAATGACATGGTGATGCAATGAAAAACTAAGAAAATTTGGTTGAGAGGGAAAAAATGAGCATGGCTCCTCAATCTAAGCTATCAGTCTCCTTCTTACTACTAATGGTACAAAGAACTCAGAGATCAGCTCCTTAAAATCTATCCTTAGTAAGAATATGTTGACTGGATGCCACTACAGTATGAAGATGATATTGTGGTTCTTAGTTGTCATGAAAGAGATTAGGCAGGTTACAGAGATCAGAAGGGTCAGCATGCTATTGAGCTTCCATGAGAACATGCGCAGATAGCTAAAATGGGAAGAGTTGGCCCTGTAGAACTTAATTAAAATGTGTGTGGGGTGTGTGTGTGTGTGTGTGTGTGTGTGTGTGTGTGTGTGTGTGTTCCTTCCTTCATGCTTACAAGAGCTAGTCCTAAGTCTTGAACTCAGGGCCTGGATGCTATCCCTTAGCTTTTCAACTCAAAGCTAGTGCTCTATCATTTGAGCCACTTTTGGCTTTTCTTTTCTTTTCGTTCTCATGAGGACTTGAACTCTGGGCCTGGGCTTTCCCTCGGCTCTTCAGCTGAGGTCTAGCATTCTACCACTTTGAACCACAGCACCACTTCTGGTTTTCTGGTGGTTAATAGGAGGTGAGTCTCATGAACTTACATACCCAGGCTGCCTTTGAAATGTGATCCTCAGATCTCAGTCTCCTGAGTAGCTAGGATTAAAGGCATAAGCCACTAACACCTGGCCACTTTTGGTTTCTTTTCTTGGTTAACTGGACATAATAGTCTCACAGACTTTACTGTCTAGGCTGGCTTTGAACTATGACCCTCAAACCAGAGCCTCTAGAGGAGCTAGAATTGCACATGTGAGGCTCCTAGTTGAATACTCACTCTTTAGATTCCATGGTTTCCTTCCTGCATTTTAAACTACCTGAATGTGAATCTTAAGATTTTCATGTAATCATAAGATTGGATGTTCTACTTTTACATCAATAAAAATGAAATGTGATATTTGTGAGCAGATTAAATTAAATTTAAAAACCATTAAATTTAAAAACTTACCAGTTATTGTTTAGAATAGAATTTGTATTCTATACAAGAATCTAAAATTTATGTTTTTTGAATGAAAGAAGGCTGTGTCACACCATCATTTTTAAGTTCTGTAGCTGCGACAATCCTAGCTGCAATTTTTGTCTACAGCAGACAAAATGCTTCTGGTTGAAGCATCCAGTACATAAATCCTTCCTTGTTTAAGTGTTATGTTCACATTGGCTATTTGTTTTTACCAATTTTAAGGTTACTATTTTTTTTTCATTTGTTTCCACTTCTCAGCTATTGCTATATTTTCAATTGTTATTCTTTCAACAAGTATCTACAAAATCAATAGTCACTGGTCTTCCTTGGTTGGTAGTAGTTTGTGTTAAATGGACTGTCTATCAGGAACCAAGAATGCCAAACTGCTATGGCTTATATCTGCCCTAATGTATTTCAGAATTTTTGTTTGAAACCTTGTATGCCAAGTTTTATCCTGAAAAGTAATTTCTCATTAAAACAGTTGAGTTACAAACTGCTTAGAAATGTGGATTATAATGGAAGTGCCAACAGACTGTTAATTATAAGTTTTTCCATAATACTTTGAGAGATGGAATTGCCATTAACCTGAATGAGTTTTTCCTAGTTATAACATGTTTCTCCCTACAGCATTCATTTTGAAAATGGGAACATTATATTGCTCTGTGCTTGGATGCTGATAGGGAGGGGAAAGATGGTAACAGGGACTGGGGGCAGGTTCTGCTAGAAAGAAACCATTCTCTTATGAAGAGATAGTGAGTGACATTTTCCTGGCCTCTTTAGTTTGATCTGTGGCAAGTTCCCCTAGTGTGATTAAAAAAAGTTTAAACTTCTAAAAGTGATCCTCTGAAAAGTTATCTCTGTTTATTTACAGTTTTAGAGGTCATGGGACCAGTGACACCATGAATGTATTTCACTTTGTCCATATTTCACTTGTGAGTTTTTAGTATAACCATTTGTTTATTGTTTGTCATTTCTTTAGTTATAACTTTTTATTGGTCTGTTATAGGGCTTGAACTCAGGACTGGGCACTGTTTCTGAGCCTCTTTATGCTCAAGGGTAGCCCTTTACCATTTGGGGCACAGTGCCACTTCTGGTTTTTGAGTGGTTACTTGGAGAGAAGAATCTCACAGGTTCACGGGGACTTTTCTTCTTGGGCTAGCTTCAAGCTGTGATCCTCAAGTCTCAGCCTCCTGAGTAGTTAGGCAGCTTTGGCTTTTTAATGAACCCCTTTTCTCTGAAAAGACGCCTCTAACTAATGAAGGCTATAGTTGATAAATAGCTTTGCCAGTGATCAATAAAGTATCCCTTAGTTTGAGTAACTGTGGGAAGTTACTTGTGTTTAGTCAATAGTACTTACCAAGTCATCTTCTTCCTAAATATGTTTTCATGAAAGTCTAGCCACTTTCAGGAGGCTTCTTATACCAGAGAAATTGTGTGTGTGTGTGTGTGTGTGTGTGTGTGTGTGTGTATGTGTGTGCGTGCATATGTGCACTCATTCTTTAGTGAACACGCAGCAGTATTTCTGTGTAGGTATGTGTCTGACTTGGTGCTAGGTCTGTTTCAGAGAACAACTCCACAAGAATTTATCCTCAATTACTGACTCCATCAATGTATACGACGCAGCAATGAAAGAAGGAAATTGCCCCAACTACTTGGAATCTCCCATAACCATCTTCTTTTAGGGAATTTAAGCCTATTGCACAGTAAAAGGTGCCCATTCATATTAGCTCTTTAATTGGCCATGTATAACCTTAGTAAGAACAGAGAAAT
Source organism: Megascapheus bottae (assembly GCF_031878675.1). Taxonomy (NCBI): domain Eukaryota; kingdom Metazoa; phylum Chordata; class Mammalia; order Rodentia; family Geomyidae; genus Megascapheus; species Megascapheus bottae. The sequence goes on along the minus strand of NC_143517.1, from coordinate 10,266,739 downwards.
AAGTCTTTTGGAGAAAAACCCTAAGCTCTTCGCAAGCAAAGGTTCTTTGTTGATGATAAGAGATAAAAGCCAAATATCCTTACACCTGTGTTGACTTAATACTGGAGCAACAGAAGTCTGAGCAGGAGGGTATATGATTCCCTCTCTGTCCCTCTCATGCTCTGGACAAGCCCAATTTGGCTGTGTGGCTTAGTAAAGTTCTGACATTAAAACCTACATCCACCTGTGTGTGTCCCAATCTCCCATGCATTCCATAGGGAAAATAATTTCTCTTTGTATCCAGGTAGCCTTTTGGAAATGAGGGAGCTGGCAGCAGTAGATTATTTTGCAATCCTGTGATGAAAGATGTTCTAAAACTCAAAGAATGGTAGGCCTTAGTAGGATTCTGAGCTCAGCCCAGATAGTCTATTTCTGCTAGCTCTGGTGGAATAAAGGTATACCTAAAAGTTTATAGACCAGTGATGCTTTCAGGAAGGGAATAAAAGAGATAACTCGGGAGCAGTGGTGGGGGTGGGGTCAAAGACAAATTTGGGGAAAAGGAGCCTGTGTAGATACATCTGTAATCCGCCTCCCTCAGATCTTGTAAGCCCCAGGGGGTCCCCTTTTCCTTCTCCACATTCAAAGGCCTGGCACCTAATGAGAGAGTTGCTATTGATGAGGGACAGATGCCTGTTTTGTAATATAAGAAGATAAGATAAAACTTGAGAATAATTGCTAAAGAGGGAAGGCCTTTCCTGTATCTTTTCTGATACATATATATATATATATACATACATATGTATACATATATAATGGGTCAGAGATTAGGATGATCAAGACTGATTAATGAATGGACCAACTGGATCTAAAGAAAGTGCTGTTGCGTTAAAGAATAACTCTATTCTGCTTGATTTTTAAGTCGTTTAACTCAATGAAATGGTTAATTTAAAAACTGATGGAGTACAATGTTGTATGCATTGGGGTCTTCATACATCCATAAAAAACAGTTCTTCCTTTTGATGCCAATATTCCTCAACTTAAAATGCCAGTAACAATTGTATAAAGAGAAATGTTAATAATCAAGAGGCAGAATAACCTTTCAACGAAAAGTATATTTTATCATTTGGCAGATGCAGTCATGAACATTAATCATAGAAACCTGCAGATAGTAGAAGCTTAATATCAAAGCTAATGATTTATTTTATGTTAATGACTTTCTGCTCAGGCATAAAAGACTGTTCATAATGGACTCTCAGAGCTGTGTTCAGTTACTAAGGCTAATGGGATAATCTTTCCTCTCCCCAAATTAAGCTTTTTGAAATAAATTATGCTGTTATTTTTCAAGGTAACTCAAAAATTTAGTGCAAAACTAATCTTTTAAGAACTGCTTAAAGTAATAAAACAGAAGGGAAAAAAAGATCCCAAAGTAGCGTCTCTAGTTCATGAACAGTTTTCCTTAATTAGAGAAAGTTTGCAAGTGTTGCTAATACCTCTGAACTCGCAAAGCTAAATAATTTTAAAGTCAGGCTTCTGAGATTCAGCCTTCTGAGATTCAGCTCCTGGAAAGACTTCTCACCATGAAACCAGTTTTCCTCATCCATTACCAGCCAATAATGAAGCTGAATTGGTTGTAATACATTGACATTTTATACTGAGAAGTTTTAAAAATCATGTTTACAATTAGTTATAACCAACATTATATTTCAATAAGAGATAATTTGCCTACTAAAGTTCACATAATGTGCTAATCATGTCTAGTGGTTAATAGAGGCCTCCTACCACTCTCCCCTGACGGCTATAAAAGGCTATTATATTCATGGCAGCAGTTCAGGTACAGCTGCTTCGTGTTAATAATGCATCATTGTCCTACTAATCAACACAGCAAAGGTCAGTACCCCTAAGCACCTAAACAACTTCTTCTCTTTCCAAAATATTTATTAATACCTCCACGGCATCTCTGTGCAGTTCCTTCAGCTTCCAAGTCAGTTAAGTCCACTCCAAGCTACTTGTGAGAAAGGTTTTGTTACCTAAGCTTGAAAGCGATTAATATATAGTCATACTAATCTTATGCCATAAACATGTTACCATTTCTATAGTCATTGACTGAATTAGTGTCAGATTGTTACAGCCATGAGCCCTTTTATAATTAAGTAGGTTTGTGCCAGAATGAGATTTTTTTTTAATTACATGGTATTTAAAGAGACATCTAAAAGGAAGTCAACTTTTCAATAACCAGAAACATTCCAAGTACACACAATGTCCTGGATAGTAGGAAGAGATATTTAAAACGTAAAGAGAAATTAATCAGTGTTACTTTATAACCTGATACAGTCATGACATTATTTTCTTAATTGTTCTTTTGGCATAGGAAAGCAATAATAGTAAAAGCTTCTTAAGCCATATTTTCTGCACACAAAGAACATAGTCACAAGGGATTTCCAGTTTGCTGGAAAAATCATGCAAATCAATAAGCCAGCACTTATCTGCATTAAAATTAGGTAGACAATAATTTATAGGCACTGTGATAGTCTAGTTGTCTCCATACCCTCAGTGTTTATGTAAGATAACCCTTGCTTTTTGTGTCCTTAGAGAAAAGCCAGAAGGGTAAGAGAGCAAGATCTCTTTTCCCATCTTATGTTATTGTCTTCTGTTGTTTTGTTTTTTAAACTGATTTTGAGAAGTGTGTGTGTGTGTGTGTGTGTGTGTGTGTGTGTGTGTGTGTGTTTTCTTCAAGAACTGGGAATTTTAAATCTTTTTAGAGGAGGAAAAAATGAAATTTCACTCTGTTCCCATCCTTAGGAGCTCGAGTGAGAGGAGCAAGATTCTGGCCAGCACCCAGTGTACAATGGTACATTTGTCATGCTTTAAATATATAATGCCTACACTAAAATATGTACAGGCACAGTTGTGATCTATGAAGTCTCTGGCTCCAGTGCCATTGTTTGTAGTCTCTACGGTTGTCATACATTGTTCTTTGCACATCATTCCCTTACAGCAGAATTTGACACAATTTCTAGCTTTCAGCCCTGCACCATTTTCATTGCACAATATACATGAGTTTGACAGGGTGTGTTGAGGACAACTCTGGCAAGCAATTGATATTTTGAAGTGGCAAGCGTTTCAGCAGCTGCCTGCTTGTGCAAAAGGCATGATAAGATATACTGTATTGTTAGTTGCAGGGAAAGCATTAAGGTTTAAGCTCTGTAAAAATGTACACATTATTCGTCAGTGGTGAAGCAAGTCTTTTATGTTTTTTTAGAGCTTAGCTCTCTGGCTGATGTGAACTACAATGACATTGGTCAGTAAATGAATAGGAGTACTTTGAATTTGAACTGCTGCCAATTTTGCACCCACAAAGGATCTGACAAAAGAAAGATTTTATGTGAAATGCAAAGCACACCCAATGTTTTTGGGAGGAGGAGGGAACAGGGAAAGGAAAAGAGAGTGTATAGATAGATTGAAAGAAAGATGGGAGAGAAAGAGAGAGAGAGAGAGAGAGAGAGAGAGAGAGAGAGAGAGAGAGAGAGAGAGAGAGAGAAGAGGAGACAGAAAGCAAAAGAGAGACCCCCTGTCAAAGAATATTCTTTAATGCATATTTGTAAGGATATCAAATACTTAAGATACATCTATTTTTCATGCCTCATCAGCTCCAGCCTAAGCTGTTTGATCTAATGTGCTTTTAAAACCTGTTGTATACACACAGGCTTTCAGAGTATGTTCATATGGAATTGCGAGTGTTTTTCTAAATATCTTACTATGCCCCGAAGGCCTGTTGGCAGAATATCAGAGTCACCCACTGCTGGAGTCCTCAACTCTTTCTCTATCTGGTAGTGGGAAATTGTAGTTTAATCAGTTATGGCACTTTCAGTGTGTAACGTTCATTAGCAAGGCAATTTGTCCTGACTCTTAATGGTCAGGATGCATCTGGTTTCTCAGTCACAGAGCCTGATAAGTCAGAAGACAAATATTTCAATATCTGATAGTATTAAGTTGTTTCAAATTTCTAATCCAAAGTTAGTTGCTCAAAACAGACACAGCAGCAGATTAACAAGCATCCTGTATTCAATTTTCCTGGGCCCTGTTTTTGTGGATTTATGGCTTTAAAGCACACTAATACGCTATTAGGAAGGGCACAGTCTTTGATTAGATGTTCAACAGAAACTAAGTTATGAGCAGAGTACCTTCTGGGTTCATCTGGACAGAATTTATGTGCATAATATTTTCTATAGAGTACCATAAATTCAAAGGCTTGATGCATGCAATATTTTTTTTCACACGCTACATATTCTTCTCATGATTAAAAATTCATTTTCTCATTGGTCCATAAGCTGCTGCTTAGGCACTTTTTATCCTTTTTGAGTTTAGAATTTCAGTCTATTTTTTTGTAGTTTAAATTCAAATGGAAAAAAAAACGTTAAGAATGAATTAGAAATGGCCTGTTTTCTTCTAGCAGATTGCTTTATAGGGTCATGGTTCCTAAAAGGGGAAAAAAATAAAGACACTTTCCTTTGAAAAGGCTAGACTTCTTTTTTTTAAACACATGTATTTTCCAGGTATGGCATTGCATAGCTGGGCAGACAAAATCTTCTTGACAACATTTTCATTTGCAATGAAGGACCCTAAAATTCAGAGCATAATGATTTCTTAGAAACTGAACCCAATCTTGGTAAGAAATCCTGTTCTTGCTAGTAAGAAAAGCTGTTACTGTTTAAGTTCCTGTGGAGCCTTTAGTTGGTACGCTTGGCTGAATGTTGTCAAAAAGGCTTTCCTTGTGATTGACAAGCCGGCAGGAATGTGAATGGAGATTTTAATTGCATATCATGTGTGCATATCAGAGTGAGTGAATTCATGACTTTCCTTAGCTCCCTATCTCTGCAGGTCAGCCTTACCAAAAAATACTCTTTTATGTGCAGATTTTCCAAAAAGAGAAAGGTGTGTGTCTACTGAAGTCATTTGTTATTCATTTCTAAACTGAAACACTTGTGTTCCCTTAGCTGAGGAGTTTGAAAGTGGAACAGAAATCTATTTAGAGACTTCTTTCTTTTGCTCTCTGTACATAGACTATACTAGCATGATATAATTTTTTTTTCATTGCAACTTGGGAAAGGTCTGCCAGAGCATACTTTTCTTACGGCACTGGCCATAAAGAAGTGTATTTGTCTTGCTCCCAACCTCCTACCCTTTGCTCCTATCCTAGAGTACTTTGAAAAGAAACAAATATGTAAGTTAGTGGAAAAAAATGTACTGATGTCACTTACCTGTCTATAATTTGCAAATCTTTAGAAAAGACCTTCCCTGGGGGGGTGGGGGAGGGGTAGTGAAGAACAGACAAGAAATAACTTTTCTGAGAAGTTGCATTGTACAACATTGTATCTGAATTTTTACACAAGTAGCAAGGTCACAATGCTTATTATAAAATGACTTAATAAATACATGAATGTTAATTTCTTAGAATAATGACTCCTCAGCTGACAGAAGGTCAAAGATTTATTTCTGCTTATTATTGTTTTGGTAAGCTGTCGCAATTGTAAGGTTCTGCTGGTCCCACTGAGATATCTGCAACAATCCATGTGAGATTGCAAAGTAGAGTAAAACTTCTAAAGGAAGTTGGCTACAATGATCTTAGATCAAGACTTACTTATTAATGGAAGCTGTGTTCAGGTGGCTCATTCCTGTAATCATAGCCTCTCAGGATGCTGAGATCTGAGGTTTGTGGCACAAAGGCAGCTTAGGGAGGGAAAGTCCTTGACACTCTGTCTCTAATTAGCCAGTAAATAGCCAGAAACAAAGCTACAAAGAGACAGTGGGGGGGGGGGGGCAGTTTAAGTCCTAGAACCTAGTAATATAAAAACAGGGTGTGTTGAGGGGCGGGATTCTTAATGAATATGTTATATATAATTTTTCACTTGATTGGATGTGAAAGTTTGGCCCTTGAGAAATGATTTAGCACATAGCTATGTTTCTGTGTCAATTTGAATAGGTTAGAGAAAGATTAGTGTCAGAGTCACTTTAAATATAACTATAGTAAGGAAAGTAACTATGTAGCCTTTGCATATCCCAAGAGGATCTAACTTTATTCTGGAATCTAATATGTGATGGCTCACGACACATTTTAGACTATACCAAATTGTGCATACACTCATAATACAGCTTTAATGTTGTATGTTGTGTAGCTTGGTTAGTGTGTGATTACCTACTATTCCTTTAAAGATACTAAAGGAGAATATTCTACTTTATTTTGAAACTTTAGCTTTCTATATTATGGGATGACATTTTTCTAAACTTATGGAAGCTTATTTTGTACTTTCCAGTGAGAATTAAGGCTAAGGGTAAATCTACTTACAAAATGAAAAAAAGCTGAATGATTTTCACTTCTAAAGATGATATTCTGGTAATGAATTTCATCAAGCAGAGAACATTTCAGTAAAAGTAGTAAAGTAGTTCCTATTTTGGTTGCCTCAGTTAAGGCTGTGGTACTGTTTCCATTAAAACTTGTTATTTTCAGGTAGCACCAATGCAGTTCCCATACAAATATTTGCACAAGGGTGAAATGAGAATTTATCAGCCTAAGTAGACTTTTATTTGGAATGCACTTGTTAGGAAGCTTTGGGCCTTGGTAATAGCACAAGGTTAATATGTTTTGAGAAATTGAGAAGCATTTACTGAACACCAATTAGAGGCAAAACCTTTTTCTGAGTGTGAAGGGGGCAGGGAGAGGCCTAAAAATGGGAAGATCTGGCTTCAGCCTCCATGTGGCTCATCAAGAGAAGAATGTAAATAATCAAGATGCAGTGACAGTGGAATTGAGGGGCAAATCTGAGGTCAGAGTGCTGAGGGTAGAGGAGAACTACTGAATTAAAGATGGAAGCATGAATCCCCGTTGCTTCCTGGAAGAGATGGTATGTCAGTTAGCCTTCAAAGTTAGACAGAGAAAGAGGACAGTTAATTTCAGCATTTTGAATTATTCCTTTTAGATTTTACCCATAACGATGACACAAAATAATTTTAAATAAGCATAGGTCTGGTGTATGGCTAAGTAATGAAGTACTTAGCTTGCCAGTCTCACTGGGTTTAGTCCTAAAACCCACCACCTGCTCTAACAACAACAACGAAACCAAAAGACAACAGAAGAAGCAAAGTAATAGTTATTTGTACTAGCAGAATGCAGAAAAGGAGACAAACACATACCTCTTATATGTTATATGTAGGTATTAAACTATAATTCCACATTTAAATTTGGCACTTACTCTCTCCCAGTAGGAGCAAAAATGGAAATGTGATGTGTGACAGAATTCTGCTTCTCTGAAACACATATTACTACTAATTATTCCTGCATAAAAGTTTTCCTCTGGTGCAAAGCTGCAACATTTTAACTGAAAGACTGCCAAAGACCAGAAGTGGAGAACTATGATGCTATGTAATGGGGAATCTGACTACTGGCTTAAATACTATGGGAAGGTTGAGGGTTGAGACATCAGTAGTGGGGGATGGGGTCTAGGGTATTAGGGGAAGTTTTGGTGCCGTTCAGATTGTATGTTGTCAGTGGGTTATTGTTTGTCTGTATTGAAATCATACCAAGGAGAACTTTCTAGGAAGATCGCTTAATAAGAAATTCGTGGAATTGGGGCTGTAGCTGTAGCTGTAGCTTAGTAGTGGAACACTTACCTAGGATTCCTGAGATTCTGCGTTTGATCTACAATGAGAAGGAGAATTCTACTGCCATGGCATTGTGTTTTGCTTCTCTACATATGAATTTGAGAAGCATAAGAAAACATTATGGGTCCTCTGACCTTATTATTAAAAATGGATCAGCGACCTTGAACAAACTCCATTAGGTTATCTCTGCTTCAGAGAATGGAATTAGAATGCTTGACTTACCTTATTTCTTTCCCTGATTTCCACTAGTTCTCTACTTTGATAGGAAATTGTGACAGAGTATATTTGATCTAAGTATAAACTATAAGGGACATTAGCTAGGGACATTGAGCTAAGGCTCAATGACTGCTGGTGCCCCAGCAGAGTAAATACCATGATTTGAAAGGAGACATGATGAAGAGGCAGTAAGTCAGATATCCTGGGTAGAGTTTGGAAAGAAAAATCCCTTGGTTCTTGGCACAGGTTGATGATGCTTGAGTATAGATGAAGCTAGTCAAGGGTGCTATTATATTGTTAGACATTTGTATAGAGCCCAGCCCTAGAACTTGGAAAGTCCATAAAAAGGAAGGGATCATGAAGAAACTGAACAAGTATGACAATGGACTGGAGGTATTTTATAATGGAAGTGTGATGTACTTGAAGCCATTGTGGGATCTCTAATATAAGAAATAATTGAAACAGATTTTTTCCCCTCTTACTTTCTTTCTATTTCTTTTTTCACATATTTTTATTGTAATTAATAGAAGGTTTACATGATATTTGCCAGATAGAAGGTGCATTAATTTACATACATTGATACCCTTTCACATGTCTTGGTCCCCATTTCCCTCCCTCCCACCCCTACCCCTCATCCTGTTTTCCCCCCTTCCCTATCCAATTTCAAATAACCAAATACAAATATATCCGATATATCAGATAACAAAGTGAGATACTGTAACAATATGAGATCACTGGTGAATATAACTTGTGAGACAATCTAAAACATTTTCAAGATTCCTTAAATTTACTCTCTTAGGTGCCCATTTCCTGACACTGTTTCCCCACTTGTGTCTCCCCTTCCCCCAGAGTTTGGTGATGTGTTCTTTTTCTGAGTAGCTGATCTAACTTCTCCATCACTAGGACATGCTTCCGTAGAGTCCTGTGCCTTCTTGGGAAAACCATAGCTCTGGTGAGAGTAGGTGGATGAGTAGATTTTATATGTGTGAATGGAAGATTGGCTGGGAAATGCCAATCTACTTGATGTCCAAAACATACCATTAAATTAGGGTGGATTTTATTATTGTTTTTCTGAGTTCCTTAAATTTGCTACTTTTAAAGGAATCCTTCAAAAACTGTCAGACGTACCTAAGTCATGGATATTTTCTAGTAATGATAAACAAGTTTTTTTCTCTTAGAAAACCTGTAGATAGATCAACACTATCACCATTGCCTATATCCACATTTGTAGACACACTTAAGTGTCATCTGATGTTGAGTCCCCTTCTGAAAAAAGTTATTTTATGGTGATTTCATCTGAGAATGCCTTAGAGTACAATTTCACATACTGGGTGATAGAAAGATCGTTATGTGCTGTTTTGTCCTTATTAGTAATTTACTCAGTGTTTTCTGAGTGGTTACTGGATGCCAGAAATTGGGCTAAAATTGTGAAGATAATAAAAACATGTGCATTTATAGAAGTAATAATCTTAGAGGTAATTTAAGTAACCCCAGTAACAGAGGAGTGGACCAAGAAAGTTATTGGACAGCTTAACTAGTCCACTTAAATATGACACCAGTAAGAATGGAATGTCCTGTGTTGTTTTTTCCTATATTTTCCATTCCTGTTGCCCACATGATAGAGCTTAGAACTCTTTCTGTAGTCTTTCTGGATGAGTAACTGATAGCCTGTGAGATGTAGTAACTTGGTAACTTAAGCTAAACGCGATTGTTTATGACGTAGCCAAAGGAATAAATTTTTAAAAATTGAAATTCTAATCTTACAAATATTTAAATATTTGGAAATATGATCTAGGTATCATTCAAAGATTAAAAAAATGGAGATTGTACTCAGATTTTCCTTTAATGCTTTCAGGATCTGCAATCAGTAGCTTAACATTATTCAACATGAATTTTATATCTGAAGTCATTTACAAGTTCCGAGTATTTGTAGAATGGTAACATAATCACTGCTCATTTTGTTCAGGTCCATCATAATGGATTTCAAAAGGTGTAAACACTATTGTGTGTTGTTAAATTATTTTTTCCTGATATATTCTATGTATCCTGGGTGATAGTCACTGCAGAAAATGGCTTATGAAATAATTCTGTGAATCTCATATTTTCCTACCATCTCATTCCTTATCCTAATATGGTATGGAAGCAGACTGCAATTACACTTCCACAATTACTGTATTATATGGGCTGAAATATGCTCCTGAAACTCTCATTACCTTCTCCATACACCATTTGCAAAGACCTGCTGTTGCTGTCAGCAGCGCTTCTCCCGGACAATCAGCCTTTCTTAGTGGGTTGTGTTTAAATTCAGAACACCACAAATACAAAGCACCCCTCTCTTTTTGCTGATGAATTTTTAATGTTCAACCATTTATAATAATTCAAAGGACTTCATTATAACTCCTGCAGGATTAGGCCCATGCATTTCATAAGGGTTGGATCTTAATTCATGATCACTGTCAAAGAGAAAGAAGTGAAAACAACAATACCAATTTTTGTGTTTATATTTGTAGCAACCTGAGAATTATGATGTCACCCTGCATTAGAGCCTGTTCCTTGCAGAAAGAGGTTGTTCAAGATTTTCTACTTCAAATAATTTACTCAAAAGCTTTTCTAGTCTCCATAATGACATTTTCTGGGAAAATAGAACACAAACCCACTCCATGACTGTAAAGGGAAACTGGAATACCATATATTCAAATATGGAATACATTTACATTTAATAGCAAAACCAAGAATCTTTCTTTTACATTACAAAGAGAAATATCCTCTCTCTCCCCCCTCTCTCGCTCGCGTGCGCGCGCTCTCTCTCTCTCTCTCTCTCTCTCTCTCTCTCTCTCTCTCTCTCTCTCTCTCTCTCTCTCTCTCTCTCTCTCTCAAGCAGCCAGTTATTAGGGTCTTTGAGAGTCTTCCAATACGAAGTTTGGTTGACTTTGAAAGCCATATGGCACAGTCTGTTATTCTAACTTGATGAATCTTTCCTTCATTTTATTTTACTCCCAAACTGTACTTATATTAGAACAACTACATATTAGGGAGTCCTATATAAAGTTGTGACATTTAAAATGTAAATAATAGGAGATATTTAAAACATAATCACCTTATGTGTTTCCTTCTGTCAAATGTCGACAGAGAGTTCTCCTTTCCCCTTTGAAAAATTAGAACTATTTGAACCAAATGCTAATATTCTAACATGTGGTTTCCTATAAGTCCATAAAGTCAAATTTCTAGAACCATGTAGATAATAGATTACAAAGCTCAGGTTTTTTTTTCAGAGTGCTTAAATGTATAAATATAGTTCTGAAAACAACATAATTATTCATGTATTTGCTATCAAAGCATTTGCTGCTATTTTCCAGGTAACTTATGCTTCTGATTATTGACAGCAATGAAATGGGCTCATTAATTGCCCTATTTGTAGCCTGTGGGGGTAGAAAAATGAAGATGGAGGAGAAATTCCAGGACCTGTATGGTAATTAAAGAGCTGAGCAAAATAAGGGCCAAGTTACTTAACTCTCATCTTTCTTTTCTCTCAGATAAAGTGACAGATATCCTCTTAGACTCTTTGTAGACCACGAAATAGGGTATCCATCATTTTGTTTCAATACTAATCACTCTATCAGAAGAGTCTATGACCTATTACAAACACCAAATTCAGAAACGTAACACTGTTGTAAGTTATTATATATACCACAAGAAGAAACATTATTGCATCCATTTTATGGATAATGATGGACAATGCACAACCAAGTGAATTTTCAAGCAGCAAAACTTGGCAGATGCTGAAATCCATTTCACCAGTTCCTTAAAGAGGCCTTTGCTTTATTTGCCTTGAGTGTAATCTCATTGCGACTAAGAAGAAACTTGAGTTTAGTAAAGTAGCAAATAATAAAACATTTAAAATTTCATTGTGCTAGGAGGAACGTCACAGATCATAAGTTGGAAATGGAGTTTGGAAATCAGAATGAGGATATGATCAGAGGCAGGTGGCCAGAGTCCACGAAGGCAGAGGACAATCCAGGGATTTAGCAAGCTAAGCAGACATACTCAGTCATCTTGATTAAAATAGATTCCTGTCCCATTTGCAGATTTATTATTGTCATTATTAGGATTCTTATGTAGCTAAAACAAATCCTAGCATTTCTGATTCAGACAACTTGGAAGGGACGATTTTAAGTGGGGAGTGAACAGAATCTCTTCATGGGCCTGCATTCTCTCAGCCTGTCCTATCACGCATATTCATAATACCAGCTAGATCTCAGGAGGCAGAATTCCTGACATAACAAATTTCCCTACTGGAAAAATTAAAAATGAAGAGAGAGGATCATGAAAGAGAAAATAATGTTTGTGTGTGTGTATGTGTGTGTATGTGTGTGTGTGTGTGTGTGTGTGTGTGTGTGTGTGGTAGTGCTTGAACTTAGTGCCTGGGTACCCTCTGAGCTTGTTTTGCTCAAGGCCAGTCCTCTACCCCTTGAGCCTCATCTTTGAAAAGTTTGGTGGAGATTACGAGTCATATAGATTTTCCTGTCAGGTCTGGCTTCTGAACCAGGATCCTCAGATCTCAGCCTTCTAAATTGCTAGGATTAAAGGCATGAGATCTAGGCATTTCAATCGCTTATCCTCTCACTATTCTGCTAACCAGATAGTGCATATAATGCAATTTGTCTCTGTTAAGGCAGTGATAAATGATACCCTTTTATAAAATTGAGAGACCCACTGTGATGGATTGGAAAACAACAGTGTGTTTTGGCAAACTGGCTTGACAGCCGTTCATTGAAATCAACGTAAAGAAAACCTCTATGTTTATGAAAGCAATATTAACATTTATATTCATAAGCCATAATAGTTACATATTTGGAAACTTTTAAATTAGTTTATTTTAAATTCTCCAGGAAAACTATGGAGATTTCTTTAGTAGCCTCTACAAAGTATTCAGTCAAAGCCATCACAGAAATAAGTCCTTGCAAACTTCTAAGTTATTTGAGATAGATGGATTTTTTTCCTAGCAGGTCTGGTAAAATGCTGAAAATGAGAAATGTTCCTTGGCATAAGGTGAAACATTGGGTTAGTGTCTTTATTTTTCTGTGCCTCTGTTTCCCATTTCAGATTTTTTTTAGTATTTACAAAGAAGATTAAGTGATAATCACGTAAAGAGCCTCTCCAGCTGCATGTCACAGAAATGTTCAGTAAATACAAATTGCTGTTGTCGCTGTGGAAAACACTGTGCTGGAGGAAGTAATGCTATCCATAAATTCCAACCTTTCTGAAAGAAAGTAGCATGACTTAGAGTCCCCTCAGACTCCAAGAAAATGCCAGCATGGTTGGTAAGATCACACCATTGCAGCCATACTCTGTGAGTTATTGTCTTCTTAGACTTGTAGTTAGAACCTAGCCAGAAATACTGTACTTCGGGGACATCTGTTCCAAAGTAACCAGCAAGCTTCTTGATTCAGGGTTCTCTACATGAAGCCTTGGAAGCACCAAGTACCCATGGAGTTCCAGACTGAAGACACAGTATAGTCTACAATTGAGCAATGATTAAAGCATCTCACCTAATAGTACAGCCCAGTAGTATTCTACTGCTCTCAGTCTTCCAGTTCTGTTTCCTTAATGCACTTATTCAGATTAATTTATTATATTAATAAGCTGACATCCTAGGCCCCACGAATCATCAGATAATGAAGTTTCAACTCAAGGTGCCTCTAGACTTCTGTGGGTAGGACACATCATTTGTACAGCCTGGAAGAAGCAGTGGACCTGTCATGCCTGTAGATAGATGGCTTCACTTGGCTCTTCGCTATTCCTGTAGCTGTCCCAGTGCTCAAACAACTACCAAGAGTCTGTAGCATGACACCCCTGTGCAACCCTGTGCCCTTAGTGACCTTTTATTTTTTCCCAAATTACCGGAAATGATCTTCAAGTCATTGTGTGTGAAAACCATTATCTGAAAAGTGAGAACCAAATTAGCTTTGTTGTGGATTTCTACATTGAGGTGCAGTCTTTTAACTAAGTTATATAGACTTACTGGTTGTATGTGTCACAAAGATTTAAGAACTGCTTTTATGATACTGTAGGACAATGTGGATTTCATCGAACATGCTTTCATTGCACTGAATTTATGACGAAGGAGTGGGGTTTCTTTCACATTGGAGATAAGCACAATTTGTATTGGTTATCACTTTTTGCTTTAGTTTGAGGTTAGTAAAAAGTAAATTGCCACAGCTCAAAGAAGTTAAGATGGGTTAGTAATTCCCAACACACTAGAGAGGGCGTAAAAGCTCTTCAAATGGCCACTATAATATTATTAGAAGTGTTAATGGGTATTTAAAAATTAAACAAATTAGAGTCATTTTTAAAACCATGTTAGTTCATTTTGCCAGGTGATAATAAGAGTATGAAAAAGATATTACTACTCAATTTGTACTATTATTAGTGATTTGATAATGAACAATTAGTCTTTAATTAGTGGTGCCTTGTATAGTTTTTAATGCATTTGTGCATTCATTTGAAATGTATAGTAACACTGATAGAGTGGTAAGGATTAGCATATTTGGATCACTGTTTTACAACCAAGGAAACTGAGATCAAAGTAGTAAAGTGAATTATTTAGGAATAGATGGCCATTAAATAAAATCTGAGAGTGTGCTGTTAAAACCCATCCATCTCCACATATCTAGTTTATAGTTTATGGACATTACTAAAATATCAAGTCATTGGCCGGTTAGAAGTTCTAGGTAAATGCAAATTTATTCTACCTGAGAAGAATCTTTTTTTCCAGTTCTAGGATTTGAACTAAGGTCTGGGCTCTATCCCTGAGCCTCTCTATGCTCAAGGCTAGCACTCTATTACTTGAGCCACAGCATCGCTTCCAGCTGTTTCTGAGTTGTCTATTGGAAATAAAAGTCTCATGGACTTTCCTGCACAGGCTTCCTTTAAACATTGATCCTCAGATCTCAGCTTCCTTACTAGCTAGGATTATAGGCATAAGCCACCAGAGCCAAGCTAGAAGAATCTTATTTTTAAGGAAGGACCAACATTTTTCTTTTTTAAATAATGTTATGGAAATGTGGGTTGAATTCAGAGCCTCTCACTTTCCTTTGTTTTCTTTTGCTCAAGGTTTGCACTCTACCACTTGATCCAGACTTCCACTTCTAGCTTTTTGTTGGTTAATTGGAGATGAGTCACACAGATTTTCCTGCTTAGGCTAGCTTTGAACCATGATCTTTAGATCTTAACCTCCTGAGTAGTAGTTAGGATTATGGGCATGAGCCATCAGCAATCAGCTCAGAATCTATTTTCATATAGTTATATTAAAATATTATTAATATTATCTTTCTTCCAGGCTATTCTTGGCAGACATAAATGCAACAGATATGAAGTCAACATTGATTATGTAAGAATACTACTAAAAAGGCATGTTAGAAATCTGAAGTGTAATTTTTTTCTATGTCAGAATGAGATTATTATCTCCACAATTACAATGGAAATTCAAGGAAAAAAAAGAATTTCTTGAGCAATTATTTTATGAATTTGTGCAGTTGTTATATCTTTCAATGAATGACTTCAATCAATTAATTCAAAAAACTTAACAAAATCATGGAAGATACAACTATGGTTACATATGGTACTCGAGTATATATATATAAGACATTTATGTAATGATGATATAGAATAGTGATAGTTCCATGAAACAAATGCAAATTTCAGTAGGTTTTGAATAATAGTATCCAATACCAGTCTTCGCTTAACATAATTTTTTTGGTGTACAATGTAGCTGTGGCTTTTGTGTGACACTACCTAATATAATGACACCTGCAAGACAGAAAGGTTTCTTGAGTGTGCTTTCATTTGGAACCAGAATAAAAAGTGACCAAAATATACAATTTCCTTCATAGAGTTGTCTATGGAAATGTAAAGTTCCTTAGAGACTTAAATGACTTAAGGACTGTGGCTCCTTCTTCAGAAATGTCAAGCCTGCTTAAAGTGTAGTCTGCAGCACTTTGGAAGGTCGTCTGCACTGATATAAGCCAATGATTGGTTTGCATTTCTTAAACAGATGATGTAGCTCAGAGATCTGTGCTTGCCTAATATGTTTGAGAGTCTGGGTTTAATCTCCACCATTGCAAAGATGTGAAAAATAAATAATAAATAAAATTAAAAGCTTTTTAATTACCATATTCTTTAAAATCAATTATGCTTAGTTACAATGATTGTTTAACAATTAAATATACTAATGAAACCCCTAATTATTGTAAATCCAATAATTATGGAATAATGATAATAACATTAAAGTAATATACAATTACAGTATTATGTGTAATATTATTTAGTGTACATTATAAGTATCTTTCCTCTTTTACCAAATTTTTTCAATGCAGATATCTGTGATAGAGATACACTTAATATATTTAATATTGATTCCATAAAACATTAAATTTTAACCAAATTGAAATCATATCCTGTCATATTATTTTTGTTTTGTTTATCATCAACTTTCAGTAAATTATAATTGAAAATCCTCTGCTTGCCAGCATGCATTACTACTGCCTTAGCTTTTCTGTTATTTTGAATTATAAGTGAATATTTGTCTCCTTTAGTGTGACAAGACAATAGGTACATGAAAATAATGCAGGAAATCTTGCTGTTGACACCTACATACTAATAGAAGTTGACTAAGTCTGTAATTAATTCCTCTTATTGTTATACTCCTTTCCTCCTAGTGGGGATTGAACTATGGAGCCTCTAGACCCTTTGCCAGTTGAGTCTGATAGGACAGGATGGAACACAATAGCTAATTACAATATATCATGGAAGGTGCCAGTGTTCCATAGCACATAGATGAAGGCCCTAACCCAGCTTAGATTGAAAAACAACCCCCAGGGATGAGATGAACAATGGAAACTGAAGACTCAGTAAGAATAAAGGTAAGGGTAGAAAGTGTTTTTCCAGTCAAGTGAGAAGGATAAATGGAGATGTGGAGTGAGAATCTTAGGATCCTTAGGGAGCTACTTGTAGACTTGTTTTTGCTAGAATCAGAAGGATGTGGAAAGTAAGGGCTAGACTTTTCTCATAAGTTATGTTAAAGGATTATGCATTTTTAGTTGATTTTTGAAGAAGTAAGGTATGCAGACATTGGAAAAATATCTCTGGTTTGTGTATAGTGAATGGAATTATGAGATACTAGGGAGGAATATGTCAGACAGATAATTTCTCTGTTTTAATATAGTAGCAGATGTTTCTCTTTGAAATATGTGAATTTTATACTGAGCCTTAATGAGTACAGGAGACAGAAAAATAATGCTAGAGCTTCTTTTAACAAATTTCCTGAACCATTGATTGGAATGAAAAGAGAATAAAAAAGAATGGAGTGGTAGCATTGGCCTACCATGGAGAACATCAATGGAAAGTTTTGCAATGTACACAGGAGAGGAAAGGAAATAATTTCCAGCGTAGCAATATTCATTACAACTACGGATGAGGCATGTCAGAAGCCTATTTTATGTTGAATACTTTAATTCTTACTGTACCCTTAGAGATTGACTATTATGTGTGTATTGCTCAAAAAAAAAGCTTGTTTGGAATGAAGAATAACAGGACAGAAAACGAGTCATGGAGTAGCATAAATTTTAGGGAGTAAATACAAAAAATAAATCGCAAAAGGAAATAGGATGGATTTCCAAGTAGAGTCTTAATAGACTAGTGCCATGAGACAAGAAAATTCCAGAAAAAATGTAACAACAATGATTATTATAATATAATAAAGATGTGAAAAACATTGTCAGTATAAACATCACTGGCAACTTCATAAAAGTGGCTTTAATAAAATGCTGTCTTGAAATCACTATATAGACTGAGGGAAACATCAAGCAGTAGTTGGGGAAGACAGCCTGAATAGTTATTTTTAGAGAGGAGTGAGTTCCTTTTAGATATAAGTGTTTTTTTTTTAAAGTGGAAACTTTTGATGTAGCCCAAACCAGACAAGCTCAGGACTCACTTCTTGTAGCTGAATTAAGCAATGAGCAATGAGAATAAATGCAGAAGAAGGATGCATTATGGGCCTTGAGGACGCTATTCAAGTCAGTGTTCCTGGTTACTTGGTGAACTAGGATCATAGACAAAGGGTTAGCATATAGGATTGCTTAGCTTTGAAAAGATAAATCAGGATTTGGAATGCCTTCCATGAGGTAAGAAACTAATTGCTAACCAAGAGCAGCAGCAAGGATTTGTGAGCAACATTGAGGATCTGGCTAAGGGTAAGGAATATGGAGATGGGAATTTCTTCTTCCTGGAAGGTTAGCATAATTGTACTTCCCTGTAGTGGCATCTTGCATACCCTTCCCTCTCTTTATTTGGCCACTTTTGTTCAAGTCAGATGCTCACAAGCAAGTGACCTCTGATTTGCTTTTTTCCATCTACATTTTTTTTTAGAATTCTAGTTTCTCTATTTCTCTTGAGATGGGATGTTTTGACTTTTATAAACTGTACCTAGAAATACACAAAGTGTATGCATATTCACATTGACTGTCTCTGATATTAGAGGAATTCTGCTCATGTCCCACATTGGAAACGCATTCTACCAAGTGGCTCTTAGATATAAGCAAAACCTAAAAGCTCTCAGGTGTGGTGGTGATACTGTAATCTCAGTACATGGAAAGCCAGAGTAGAAGGATCATAAGTTCAAGATTAGCCTGAACTACATATTGGGATGCTGCTTAAAAAATCACATTGTTATGGCTTAAATGAGTTACCAAATTAAGGGTTTTCTGGACTATGTAGAAAATATGTATGTCTTATAAAATGTTTGATAGGTTCTCCTGGAATAAATTTTCCTAAGTCAAACAAATAAGGACATTGCTGGACTCAGCCTCTTTATATACTAGCTTTTATATTCTTGAAGCTGGATGCTAGCGGCTCATACCTCTAATCTTAGCTACGGGGAAGGCTGAGATCTGAGGATCACAGTTTGAAGCCAGCTCAGGTAGGAGAGTCCATGAGACTCTTATCTCTCTACCAGAAATCTAGAGGGATCACGGTAGCTGAAGTGGTAGAGTATAAGACTTGAGCAACAAAAACCTCAGAGCCAGCTCCCAAGCCTTGTGTGAAAGAAGAAAGGAAGGAAGGAAGGAGGAAAGAAGGAAGGAAGGAAAGAGAAAGAAAGCCCTGTCTGTTGCCAATTCTTTATAGTTGTAGAGAATGTGTTTGGGAAGAAAATAGCTTTTAATCTGACCATCGCTCCATTGACAGTATACTATAGCATATTGATAGCCCGAGTATTGAGATAGAGAGGATGGAAACTGCATTCTCATAGATCGTCAGTATGACCCATCATTTTCTGGCCAGAATGCTGACCAAAAAGCCTTGGCTTTGTAGAAAAGAGGGCACTATTAGTGTGCAGAACCTCAGTAGTTTAGATTAATCAGCTTAATCTTCTTTGAGACTTTTACAGGCCACCAAAGAGTAAATGAAATCCCATAATTGCCTCTGAATCTGCAGTGTCACTTCTGATAGCACACGTTAAATAAGGCATGTACCCTAATGGTCATAGAGGTCAGTATGGCAGAGCAGCCAACTGACTTTGAGACATGACCCTGAAGTGAGAAATATATAACAGGAAGCGAGAAGAGGTTCAACAGCTATTTCATATGGTTCTAAAGTGATACTAGGTCCTCATCAGCATGCTATGTCTATATGACATGCCCTAAGTACTTTATCTATGTCACCAACACCTATATTTACATCATAAACTCATATGATTACGTCTTAAGTCAAATATGATACCCCCTAACTGTGTATCATAGCCTGAAACTCTGCATAGGCTTTTTACAAAGTTAGCACAAAGAGATTAAGCTTATTATAAAGACCTTGATTTCCAATTTGTCATGGAGTGCTATTGTAAATTCTTTCTAAGCTTGTGCTTATTTTATCTTAAGTAAATGTTGGATGTTGAAAACTTGATTTACCATCCACTCGGGTTTAAAGCACTGCATTTCATTAAGTGTTAATACTAAAACTCCGTATTATTTTTAGTTACTGGGAAGCCCTTAGAATGAGCTCTCACTTGTGGCTAATAAGTGCCTTTTTATTTTTTATTTAAAACAATGTGTAGTCATGTCAGTGTTCAAAGCTACCCAAATGTCACATTTGTTTTGGTTCACAGTCAGTGATGCCTTGTCTGTGAGTGCCTGGGCTTCTCTTACACCACAGCTACCTCATTTGCCAAATATGGGAGTGATCCTTTGTTCATGTTAATTGAAAATGACATCCTTATTCATCATATGCAATCTTTTTTAGTCATTAAAATTCTGTCCAAAGCCCATGCAACTAAGGGGAACAGCTAAGTAATACCCTGGGCTTGTTCATCTATTGTTATCAGCCTTCTGCTTTTATTCTTCTGACATGTACTGAAGCAGGATCCAGACTGTCCAAGTTTTGCCTTAGGAATCTGTACTGAAAATATAATTCTGGAGCAATGATATTGATGATCTAGAAACATACTTTTGGTCTCATTCAGAAGATGTCATTCCACTTGGTGGTTCAAAAGCTTAGGCTGGATTATTTTCACCTCAGAAATACAAATTCCTCTTGATAAATTTTTCCTTCACAATGTTCCCGATCGTCGTAGCAGTGGATAAAGATAGTGAGCATAAATGAACTTCTGAAAGAATTTAAGAAAGCTTTACAAATAAATTTGGGTCTGAATTAGACTACTAATCACTGCCTGAATTATGACAGAGCCACCAGCTGTATCTGTTTAATGTCTTATTCTTTCTTTGTAACCTTCTGAGAAGAAGTAAAACACACATTAAAATAATTTATATTAGATGTCAGAAATATGGTTTTCTTAATACAATAAAGGTTTCCATCCCTTTGATTAAATTTATGTTTATATTTGACATGTTCTTGAGGCACATAAATTCACGTGACAGTGTGGCTCTATGTTCCCAGTACCCAGGGCCAGGTTGAGTTGAATTTGGACACATGACATAAATAAAAGTGGTTTTATGTTTCACCTTCATCTGGTAGGTGAGCACTCCACCTTTTCTTGTGAAACATAATCGGTTGTGACATGGCAAAATTAGATCCTGGCTATTTATTATCTTCTGAAATCAAACCCCATAACTGGAAAGCATGTGGTAGGTCTACCAGGGCAGCTTGCATGCACAGAGGGAAGGGGACTCTCCCCTTTTCCAAGCTCAAGGTGATTTTTCTCCAACGTCTTGAGCATTTTAATTAATTACCTCGAAAGACTGAGTAAATTATTATTTGAATACTTTATGGCATTACATGTTAACATTTCAAGGACGAAGTGCTGTACTTTGCTCCTCAACAATGCTTCATCTGTCAGAATATATCTTGGAAATTTATGTAATTTGTGGCAGAGTAAAGGAGGGACAGAGCTCCAGTTCTCTGAATTATTAGGAGACGTCAGAGTTAGATGTGTCTTGGTTCCACAGTTGAAGAAATATTTATCGATATCTGACTTCAGGTTACTAAAATGAACAGTGAAATGGATTTAGCTGAGTGTTCACTATGCATGTGAAACAAAATTAGCTTTGATGAAGTTTTGGGTTTTATTTTAACCTTGGACAAAGCTGAAAACTAAGAAGCAAATGTCTTCAATTCAAAACAAAATGAAATTCATGGAATGGCTTTGGATTTCCAGCCTGGCCCCAGCTTTACTTCACCAAGTGTGATGGGACAACTGTGTGCGTCTGCTTCTTCCTATAGGTAAATGGTGTTTCATCTTAGGTAGTGACACTTCTCAAAAGCGTGTGTTTCACTTTTTCAGGTATGCTTTTTATCCTGCAGAAAATCTTGCATGCCAGGTCTGACAAAGTCTGTTTAAATGTAGAAAGTGCATAATATATCACCGGCTGTTTAGATGATCTCTTGTAACCAGTAACAAGGGTTTCATTGCAGAAATAATCTTTGTTTCTCAGGCAGGCCACTCAACCTTTTACTAACTTCATCCTACTATCAGTAGATTAGATTAAATTCCCATTTACTGCATCATATTAATATTTTCAATGGCACACTAATCCAAGAAATAAATGTGTCAGTTTCTATGGCTACATTGTAATGGGCACAGCCATCAGAGAGTGCCTTAAGGCCATATAAAAGTCTTAATGTACAGATTGAATAGAAGCACATTATTTATTACGCAGTTATCAAGCCAAGAAATTTAGCAATCTCATTTTTTAGATTTGCTCATTTGACCTGAGTCAATTTGCCTGACTGATAATATTGAATATTTAGTATCACAATGTTTTTGCACTTTTAAGGATAAAGTGTTTCTGGCTAATTTGTGATTCAGAGCAGTTTATTGAATTGAGTGATTTTTTTTATGTTCCTGAAATCTTTATTGATAAATTTAGCTTTTAGTCTTAGTGAGTTAAAATTTAAGTGAGGCTCAGGAATAGGCTTTATATAGTATAAGCCTGTATAATATCACCTCAGGAGGCTATTTAGCAAAATCAGTGTCAGAGAGAAATGGAACCTAAGCTGTTATCTGGTAGTGAATCTCTGGGAAGGTAAAAGTAAGGATGAAATAGAGTGGAATGGAAGTATGTACCCCAACTGTTCCTCAAACCTTTATACTCAAATAAATTTTATGCCCCATGGATTTTTGGTGGAACAACTCCTTTTACCCTAAGAATTTGTAACCGAGGATTCAGAGAAAGAAGGATTTGCAAAGAAAGCCTTTCTTTTTATTCCCCTGAGTCACACATCGTTCTTTTCCTTCCTACACTAAGACAAAACTGATAGGACCATTTACTTATGAGAAACTCTTCATACACTTTCTACCCCCCTTGAAAATACTTACATCTGAACCAAAAAAACGTGAAATAAAAATGACAGTTACAAGTGTTGGGGCCTGTGGAATCTTCCTGGAGCAAGATTTCTAAAAGGTAAGACTGTGGGGCAAGGCCAGTTTTGCTGGTTTAAAGGTTTCTGTATCCTAAGGAAACACATAGCTTGTCTTTAAGTGAGGGTACTTCATACCCCAGATGAAACCGAATTCTCCACTTATATGTGCAAAGCAAAACACAAGAAAACAACAAAACCAACTCAATCAAGATAACTCCTACCAGCAAATAGAAACAAAACAAAACAAAAAAACCCAAACGACAACAGCAAGAAGACAATCCAGAGTCATTTGGGGAAAGGTAACTTGTGCCCAGGGAAACTGACATGGCTTTTGCCAAATTCCAAAGAAGCTTCCCTACTTAGGCCAGCAGACAGAACCCATGTGATGTTGTACATTTTAGAAAGTCAGGAAATAAAAGTAAACTTAGAAAATAAAGAAAAAGAAAAAAAGGAAACAAATGACACATTCAAATTGGTAATTTGTATATAGTGAACCAAAAATTGGGTGGAATTTTCAGTGGCAAAGTGTTTACATGGGTTCAATCCCCACTATCAAAAAAAAAAGACAAAAATAATACAGGTTAACAACAATGGTGCCAGGTGCTGTTGCTTCACACCGGTAATCCTACCTACTCAGGAGGCTGAGATCTGAGGATCTTGGTTTAAAACCTTTCCAGGCACAAAATTCCATGAGAATTATCTCTAGTTAACCACCAGAAAACCAGAAGTGGTGCTGTGGCTCAAGTGGTAGAGAACTAGCCTTGAGCTGAAGAACTTAGGGACAGCACCCAGGCCACGAGCACAAGCCCCATGTCCAATCAAAAAACAAAACAAAACAAAACAAGAAAAAAAATGAGCGAAAGAAAGAAAGGGAAAAAAAAGAAAAAACAAACAAACATGGGACATGCCTGACTGAAGTCAAGTTTTCATCAAAGCTGATGTAGACGAACTAGTTTAGCTATTGAATGTGTATTCATTGCTGGAGAGCTACAAATTATTCTGTTGAAATGGCTAATTTTTGTTCACTCTTTCATTGAACTGCAAATACAAATTTAAGAGAATTGCATTTCTTTACATTTACTAATAGAACATCATTTAGATAAATGAATTTTTGGTTGTTGCCATAGGATAATAACATGGATGATTTCTCAAAATCTTCAGGCAGGTACTTAGAATCTCCTACTATTGATTATATTTCTTTCTTTGCATTCTTTCCTGTTCATCAGGACTTATCATTTAGCAGATTTAGGATCTGAAATTGGCCATTATACATTGCTCATTGGTAAATCCAATTGTAATCTGCATTAACATTAAGAAAACAGTACTGTAGTTTAGTTTGGGATTTGGATAAGTATGTTTAAAACTTGTGAATCTTTTACTGCCTTTGAGAAATCTGTTGAAAGATAAAATTATGTTTTTCTAATGCTTCCTTACACTTCCCCTCAGAGAGCTACTACTAACAATGTAAACAGTACCAGTGCCCAAAGCTGACATTTCTAGAATTTCACATATCAGTAAAACAGTAAAACAATGCAAGGAGCCAGTGAGAAGACAGAGAGGCTTAGCAGAGCATTTTAGTAGCTTTAAACAAGTCCTCCCAGTCCACTGAAGTCTTAAACTTTATGTCCTGGAAAAGCCTATTTCTAGTAAGTCACAATAACTCTCATGACAACATTTTGTCAGCTTGAGTGCTAAGGAGAAGTAAAAAAAATATTAATAGTAGGTAGCCCAATGCTGAGAATAGAAAGAAATTTGTTATCTAAGCACCACATTAAAGTACCATATTGGTAGGAACTGATGTATTTTTATTTCACCACAATGTCATCTTTGCCTCAGTTAAGGAATGATTAATGTATACTTTTGTTGTTATTTTCTAGAACAATGTGAATATTATTGTCTCTTTGTTTTCTAAGATATAGATAAAGGTCCTTTGCTCTTAATGGAATACCTATCACTACATTTTTTTATAGTATTAAGCTTATAGTTTGATAATTGAAAGCTTCATGTTTTAGAGCTTCTTTCAAAAGTCATACACAAACATTTAAATTATTTTGATAATAAAATATGGCAAGCCTTTATTTAAAACAAGTCTGTATGTTATATAAACCTAGTGACTGGAATAAGTATTTTGTTAAGAACATTTTGTGGTATATTGAGATGACATGGAAAGTTATTTAAGTCTGTGGGTAAAGAAATGCAATGTTTCCTACCATAATTTTTTTATAAGGTGAACATCAAAGCAGTTATGCACTCTGATCTCTACAAAATTCCGGTATAGTACTGAGATCAAAATTTGCATTCTTACAGCAACAAGTGTCTTCTGTACTAACAGTACTTCTAATTTGAAGTAAAAATATATGAGGACTTTTTTATTCTGCTTTTGGGGATTATTCATGAATTTAGAAATGATCCATGCAAATATTCTTCCAGAGACAATGTGAAAAGGAATTCCTACAGTATCTTGATTTCTAAAACAATGAGGTTAAAACAAAAAGAATGAAATTACTGTCCCTCTTTCCGATGGTCATGAATAATGACAGATATACATGGTGCAGAGTTCACCTACATTATTGTCAGCTGCAGGACTGGCAAGGGAATATTTATTACAGGAGGAGGTAGGACAGAGACATAATGCTGAAAAGAAGACAAGGGCAGAATTCAGTACTATTTTGTTTTTCTACTGAAGTAAACTATAATAGTCCTCCAAGCTTTCTTAATAGCATTTATTTCAGAGCACACTTATTGCAAATATATTTCATCTCTGTAAATGTGCTTTTATGTTGTTGATTTATAGACTGAAATGTCCAGGCACTCATTTTTATTTTATTTTTCCATTACAGCTGTCTAATAACCATGTACATTTGAATAACTCTTCAAATATCACATGAATTGTTGATAGGAAGACCAGTGGATTGTTTAGGTCTTCTTTGCGCATTATGTACATAACAAAATAGTATTTAAAATAGAGAATGCTAGGCCTTTAAATTGGAATTTGAAATTTGCTTAAATCAGTAAAACCAAGAAGCCTAAGTTACAACATAAAGATTAAAAGGTGCATTCGGTGCAGCCTCCTCTCCTGGTAGCACCTCCCCCTCCCCTTCCTTCTCTCCTCTCCCCTTCCCCCCATTTCTAATTTTAGCCTATTAAGACATGGAATTCCTTTCCTGGGTTAGCCTGTCAATTGTCCATTGAGGTACAAAGGGAAGCCTGTCCTTCCTTGGGTTGCCTTTCTATCTTTCTCTGCTTACCCTCTCTCCCCACCCCCAGTGTTAGCAAAGTAGGTCCAGAAATAGCCTGGCTAGTGGAAATACCTGATGGAGGGAATTCTCTTAAAATGCAAAAACAAAAGAAACCAAAACAAAAAATAAAACAAACAAACAACAACAAAAAAAAACAACTTGGCAAAGGGGCGGGTAAAAACAAAAGTGGGTGTGTAGGGGGGCTCTTTTCCTCCAATTTCAAAATAAAGAAAAAATGAGGGACATATTTCTCCTCTTGCATTCATCTATAGAGAAAACAAATATTCTCAAGTGTAGAAATACACAAGTGAAGATATGTTAAAAGAAAACCTAAAAGTAATTTTTATCACTTAGCTGATAAAAATCATATGGTTTCTCTATGTTATACTTGAGAATGATTGTAGTTGTAACAGAGATGTTCTCTAAGATATATTCCCTAGAGGGTATATTAGCTTCTTTTTCCTTTAGGGGTAAAAACTATGCCTTTCTTATTTTCTTCTAAAATTTGTATTACGCATACATCTAGAGGCACTCAAAAATATATGTTTAATATATTTGGAAAAAGTAGTTGTAAGAACATATGTGTGTTAATTAGCAAAAACTGATATCCCTAAATGTATGAAATGTGTGTTAAGATAGAACTGCACTATCATACTGTTTGCAACACTCCACTAGTTTAGATGTTTCTAAGTAGGCTTCATGGAGTAGTTTGGCACCAGGAAACCTTTTAACCTCATGACCTAAAGCCAAGGGCCTCATGGAGCGTGTGGCTGTTAAGTGGCCATCCTGACTCTTGGAATTCATATTTTTGGTTCCCGCATTCTCTCTGGAACATTTTCTTTTTAAAGTGTTTAAAGCTGGATATGCCTATTATATGTAATCCTTGCTATTCAGGTTGAGATTGGGAGGACTGCAGTTCAAAGCCAGCAGCCATTTAGAAGCATAAATAGGAGAATCAGAATCCTTGCTAGGCTGGCAATAAAAGCAAAAAGGAGCTGAGAGGGTGTGACTCATGCTTACCAAGCTCGAGGCCCTGATTCCAAATAGCAGGACTATTCTAGGATATAGAAACAAAAGCCATATAATGAGTGATTGTTGTCCTTAATGTACTATGTTATCTCTCATCATTTTGCTATCCCTTGATTATCTCATATTGTTACAGTATTTTACTTTGTTATCTGATATATTGGATATATTTGTATTTAGTTATTTGAAATTGGATAGGGAAGGGGGGAAAACAAGAGGAGGGGTGGGGGTGGGGGGGAGGGAAATGGGGACCAACACATGAGAAAGGGTATCAATGTACGTGAATTAATGTACCTTCTATCTGGCAAATATAATGTAACCCTTCTATTAATTACAATAAAAATATATGAATAAAAACAAAAAGGAAACAAAAGCAAAAACAAAACAGCAGTCTTTATAATGCATTAATAGTTCTCCTTCATTTGAGAGAAAACAAAACAAAAGAATAAATGCAAATATATCAGAAATATCAGATAACAAAGTGAGATACTGTCCTTCTGTCTGGCAAATATCATGTAACCCTTCTATTAATTACAATAAAAAATATATGAAAAAAAGAATAAATGCTTCTTCCAAAATTGAACTAACCACAAAATTTGCAGCTGTGTGTCTATGTTACAGCATTTACAAGATTAGAGGGCAGGATTGAAACTGTAGAAAGATCTTAAGTAGTCAGAATGAATGAAATCAGTGCTTTAGTTGACTGGAAATAGATGAGAGAACTAAATTAAAATGGATCACTTTGATTATGATGGCGCAAGGTAAAACAGTTTTATCTTTTCTCTTTTTTAGGATATCTGATGATGCAATTTAAGTTGTGAGCAAATGGACAACCATATACTCAGTTCTGGGGAAAGATACAATATTGCCATAACCATGGGAATTCTGCCATGCAGTATTTGTTAGCTGTCTGTGGAGTTTTAAAACAGACTGGAATTTCCTGTTACTGTTTGGCCTCAATTTTCTTCATTACCACCTTCCTTTGAACATGATGTCCTCTGAAGTTTCATTCTGTAGGAAAAGTCACAGTGATGAGTTATCTCATATAATGTGACCAATCACCTTCAGTGGCATTTTATTCTACTTTTCATGGAGAGACACTTTTTTTAAGTGCTGCCTTTCAGTGAGTGATACTGATTGATGCTCTGAACTATCATTTATGCATAGAGTCCTTCTTCTGTTACACTATGGCAAAAATGAAAAGAATCTTAAACAAATGGGAATGTATTGTTCAGGAGCTTGCTGAAGTCTTATATAGGAATCAGACCTACAGTTGTGGCACTTAATTTGTGCTGTAATCTTGCATGGAAACTGCAAACTTCTACACAGGATTACATTCCTTCCATTAAGAAAATTACCATATGTACTAGCTGATACAGCTTCTGAAGTTTATAATGCCCACTAACCCACAGGGAAACTTGGGGAAGCAGGATAGAGGTTGCCGTTTCCAGATTCCTCTGGAGATGGATGACGGGAAAACATTTTCATTAGCAGGGCAGTGAGTGCTCAAACCTCATGCTACCTCAATCGTAAGGATCACATTGGCCCCTGAGATTCCACTTGTTCCAAGCTTAAGGTATGGCACAAGTAGAACTGAGTTTCATGACTTTTGGTGACATTATTTATATTTTATATCATTTAGCTGTGGGCCTAAGTAATACTTTTTTGTTCCCTTTCCCTATTTTCTTTTTTTCCATATATTTTTTATTGTAATTAGTAGAAGGGTTACTTTATATTCACCAGATAGAAGGTGCATTACTTCACATACATTGATACCCTTTCTCATGTCTTGGTCCCCATTTCCCTCCCTTCATCCCCACACCTCCTCTTGTTTTCCCCCCTTCCCTATCCTATTTCAAATAACCAAATAATACGTATACATGCGATATATCAGGTAACAAGGTGAAATACTGTAACAATATAAGATAAGCGAGGGACAGCAAAAGAGATGAGAGATAACATAGCACATTAAGGACAACAATCACTCACTATATGGCTTTTGTTTCTATATCCTGGAGGTCCTTTCATTTAGCGACATCCTATATGGCCTTATGTATCTAGGTTTTGTTCTATTGTAAATCTCTGCTAGGAGAGCCCAAGGTTTCTACTGATTAGGACAAATTCCCTTTCCTTATTTTCTCCCTACTTTTCTCTCCAAAGTTGATTCATCTTCTCCCTTCATTGGTGCATGCATTCCCAAGTGCAGTCAAGGCCTGTGTTGAAAGGAAGAGATTGCTGCTTTTTATGCTTAACATTTATCTTACTGTGATTAGGGGTGGAAATGATCATTCTATATAGAGTTGCTGGTCTTCCAATTACATCTATTCTTTATAGTCCAATAAATAAGTTCTCCTTTTTAATAGCACATTTTCTACATCATAGCCCTTAGCAAACAAGCATAAATCAATAAGTATCGAACTTCATTCTGTATTAACCATGTAAATAAAATGTCAGCAGCCTAAGCCCTTAGTCTGGAAAAGTCTTGATCTTTCATCAATGGCCATCTGGAACCTTCTAAACCCTATTGGGAGGGAGAGAACATACAGGATCAGATCTCCGCCAAAATCATTGCAACTGTGCACGTGTATATATATATATATATATGTGTGTGTGTGTGTATTTGTGTGTATATATATATGCATATGTGTGTATATTTTATGGGGAATGCTGAAAGAGGGACCTTGGGGACCCAAGGGTCAAAGCAATGACACATGCGTTCTCAGGTAGTAAAATAAGAACAAACAAAGCCATAGTGGCTCTTTAAGTCATTTACTTATGTTAGAACTGAGTTGCTTCACTCCTACTCTTTGTGATAACAAATGCTCCAAGGAAACATTCTAAATTTATAAGTGCCATGGAGAAAAGGAGAAATATTTCCTCACTTATTTAGACAAGAAGGAAGATGCTGTAATCACGCATTGATGTGGAGGATTTTTAAAAGAATGGAGGATTAGGAAATAATCTGAGTGCCTGTGGTTTACACTTGTAATCCTCCCTACACAAGTGGCTGAGATCTGAGGACTGTGGTTCAAAGCCATCCTGGAATGGAAAAGTCTGTAAGACTTTTTAATCTCCGATTAACCAGCAAAGCCTGATGTAGAACTGAGGTTCAAATGATGCTAGCTTTGAACAAAAAGGGATAGTTATTGGGCCCTTAGTTCAAACCCCAGCACACCTGTGTACACACACACACACACACACACACACACACACACACACACACCTAATATTAGCTAATAGAGCACCCATGTACAGAGAAAAGAGTGTGTACTGTTGTGGATATAGACTTTAAATTACACAGGAACACTTGTAATTTAGAGGAAGTGTTCATCCTGACCTGTTGGGAGTATGACTTTCTACAAGTTCTTCATCATAGAGTAGAGCTGCCTTGTGTCTTCAGGGAGGTTCTGGTATTATTTAAGAACTCTGTCATCAATACAGGAGTACAAGAGTGTGTGACTCAGCTTAGTCAGTATTCTTGGTCAAATGGGAAAACTGGAATATTTGCATATGTATAATGAGCTATGTATGTCAGTATCAGACACAACATAAATCATGGAAATTTGTTTCTTTAATATATGCCTTATATACTACATAGCCTGAAAGCAACTTTACACTACATATATAGTATATTGTTTAACCACTCTGGAAAGCATTGTGGCAGTTCCTCAAAAGACTAAACATAAACATAGAGATTCCCTTTAACCCAGCAATCCCACTCCTGGGCATCTACCCAAACTTCCACAAACAAGGCCATACTAAACCTACCAGCACGACCATATTTTTTGCAGCGTTATTTACCATAGCTAAGGTATGGAATCAACTCAGATATCTATCAGTAGATAAGTGGATTGAGAAAATGTGGTATATATGCACAGTAGAATTCTATGCTGCCATCAAAAAGGATGACGTTGTCCCATTTGTAAGTAAATGGAAAGACTTGGGAAAAAAATCATATTAAGTGAAGTAAGCCAGATCCAAAGGAACATATGCTCCATGGTTTCCCTCATTTGTAGCAATTAGTATGAATCTAAAATTCTCCAGCAGGGGAGCACAGTAAATCAAATGTGCATGGTCATATGTGCATATGACCATCATAGTCATCATGTGCATATGACCATATAGGATGAGCCTAAGCGAAATATATTCCAGGATAGCAAAAACAAGAGATTTATCCTTGTGGTTGTTGTTTTCAACATACATGTGAAGTTATTTCTTTACCCATTTGTTCTTTTTTTGTTTTTGTTTTTGTTTGACTTAATAGAAATTGACTTTTATAGAATTAAACAAATAGCTGCTGACAGAGTATATGTGGTTCTCTTTATTTTTATTTTTTTGGTCATGGGACTTGAACTCTGGGCTTGGACCCTGTCCCTGAGCTCTTCAGCCCAAGGCTACTGCCCTACCCCTGGAGCCACTTTTGGTTTTCTACAGTTAATTGGAGATAAGAGTCTCACCGACTTTAGTGCCAGGACTGGCTTTGAACCATGATCCTCAGATCTCAGTCTCCTGAAAAGCTACTATTGTAGGTGTGAGCCACTATGCCCAACTTTTGTTTTTTTCTTTTCTTTTCTTTTCTCTTTGCTTTCTTTTTCTCTTATTTCCTTTCCTTTTTCTGTTCTTTTTTTTTCATTTCTTTTTTCGAACTTTTTTTCTCCAATAGTTTATCCCCTGTTGTTGTTGCATCTGACTTTGGTAACTTGAGAAATATATATATATATACATATATATATATATATATTTGTCTGTTTGAATCAGGGAAGGGAAAGGGAAAATAAGTTGATATGACAATGGACAAAGGGCGAACTATTGTAACAGCGATATTCACAGGACAGTATGGTGAGAAATGAACTTTACAACTTGAGAGGGGGAGGGGGGAACAAAATAGTGAGAAAAACATGGAAAGGTGTAACAGTGTACAAGAAGTAATGTACTCACTACATCACCAATGTAACTGTAGCCCCTCTTTACATCACCCTGACAATAAAACATAATATATAGTGTATACATGATTATATATATATTAAATGTTCTGCATAGCTGGTATGTACTGAATTATTCAGCACATGGTATCATGTTGGCATCCAAAAAGTTTTAGATTAAAGAGTATTTGGGAATTTATATTTTTGAATTAGGGTTACTCAACTTGTGTAATTTGAGGGGATTGTTGTGAGGGTTATAATTAATATAAAATGAACTATGTGAATTTTCCCTGTGTGAATTTGAACACAGACCCTGTTCTGGTATTGATACAGATTCACTAAATCTCAGATGTTATTTGACAAGATTTTCTCTGGATTTCAGTACTGAGAGACATGTGTAATTCCAATAGATAGCAGTACAGGATGAAATATAATGAAATAAATGTATGACTGGTATTTGGGGATACTAAAGAGATCTGCTCTGTAAGACCCAGTGGAGAGAGTCTTTTTTAACAGAGATATTCTTTACACTTAAAGTACACTTGAAACAACTCATAATAATTTTTTTAAATTACCCCATTATCAAAGATTACTAGAATGAAAAATGTCATATTAATCACATCACATATTATTAATTTTCCAAAACAAGAGATTTCAATCTAAGAAGAGACCAAATATCTTTGACATCATACCAAATTTGTGTGTGTGTGTGTGTGTGTGTGTGTGTGTGTGTGTGTGTGTGTGTGTGTGTGTGTATTTGTGTGTTATTAGGGATTGAAATCTGACCTTACTACTTGAGTCATAGCTCTGGTCTGAATTCTTTCTTCTTTTCTTAAAGAATCTAAGTATGTTTTATTTGATTGGTTGTAGCAATGTGAAAATTTACATTTGCATACTAAATGAAGCCAACTATCAGAAGCATTGTTCCAGCAAAGGCCTCCTGTACCTCATTATTAGCTTGCTGTTCCCTTATAAGGAGAACCTCCATATCATTGTGCATAAGTTACTTTCCTTTGCAGAGACAAATGTCTGCTCATTTTCACCTGGCTGCTAGCCTTTTCTCAGGAACTCTCTGCTGCTTGACTTTTTCTTCAGCCTCCTTACTAATATACTGTCCGGAGACATCCATTGAACTACCCCAGTTAAGTCAGTTTTGTCCTCAGTCTTGGAAGCATATTGCAAAGGTGAGGTCTCTCACCTTGGGGGATTCTGCCTACTTGTTTAACTGCCTTAGTCTCTTGGTTCTGCTCTGTCTTTTTCACTTTGTGATTCCTTTATGTAGGGCGAGCACTATGGTTCCTTCCACTGATTGCCTCCTTCCTCTCCATCCTGACTGCTGAGCAGGACACACCTCTTGTTTACGCTAGGAGCTACAAAAACATCTTCAGTTTCACATCTCCAGATGTAGGAGAGGAAAATGACTTTCCTCCTTTCCTTTTAGGTTCTCCACTGTGACTGCTATAATAACAGGGTAATCAAAGAAGAAAAAAAGCATGTACTTTCATATTAAATTAATTGAAAGCATGTATTTGATAGGAGTTTTCTATGGAAGGGACAATTTTATAAGAAATGATGACCTAAAACTAAATAATGACCTAAATGATGAAGAGTGGACTGAGTGGCAGAAAATATGGTAGGATAAAAGAGTTGGAGCTAAGTGCAGCTAATTTAAGAAAACTCAACACTGCCTGTCTGTTGGGACCCCTCTACTAGAATGCCCATGTTTGGAGGGAAGGGTTCTCCTTTTCTCTGAGGCAGAAGAGTACCCCTCTTCTCAAAAAATTCCAATGTCCTTCTTTAGAGAAATAGCCTTATCTCTTACATCTCTACAGCATAAAATCTTCAATATCCAAAACTCCATTTTGGGGGAACATGGTTTTATGAAACTCATCACAGGTGTTTTCAGACCAACAAACTGCAAACTGCATTTGTCAATTCTTCTCAGTTCACAGTTTGTCACGAACCTCTTTCGGTTTCTAGATCTTCAAAGTAAAAATCTGGGAATCTACTCTGTGATGTTTTTTTACATCTTATTACTAAATGTCTTATTGGACAATATCTGAATTTCTGATTCATGGAGAACCTGCAGTTCCTGCTTTCTGCCCCACTTACATGTGTTTCAGGAACAAATAGGCTTGTCGTCCTGGGTCACAATTTAATTTTCTCCTTCTTCTGGTGTCCACTTGTCCTCCCTTGCATGAACTCTTCTACCTTGTGTGGCCTCCATGTAGTATGGCCAATCCAGAACTCTCGAAGTTCTGTGAATTCTTAAGTCTGTCCTCTCGTCCTGCTCTCTTACACTGAATGCTCACATAACACTCAATTTTTTTTTCATTGAGGTACAATTGCAAGGCGTCTTTTAAACTTTTCCAGAAATTCCAGTTTACCTTGATTTTTTTCTATAATTTCTGTCTCTACAACACCAAGAAGTATTACACTCTAATATGATCCCATTTTGAAACCTTACTTTATTGTTACTTTATCTTTTTTTAAAAAAAGAAAGAAAACAAAACACCTGTGGCTTGAACTCAAAGAGACTGAGTGGTATCCATGAGAGTTTTTTCTCCCAAGATTTGCTCACTACCACTTAAGCCAACAGCTCCACTCCTGGCTTTTTGGTGGGTAATTAGAAATAAGTCTCATGAACTTTCCTGGCCCAGCTGGCTTTGAACAGTGATCCTGAGATCTCAGCTTTCTTAGTAGCTAGGATACAGGACTGCTCTCCTGCCTAGCAATTGTGTGTGTGTGTGTGTGTGTGTGTGTGTGTGTGTGTGTGTAAGTAATAGCTCAACAGTTAGGATCATGTCTCAGGAATCATATATATATATATATATATATATATATATATATATAATCTACATGTATTTGGATGTCATACAAAACACATTATAGATAAATGTTCATCCAATACTACTGATTGCCAATCGTTTCTTTGGCTAAGAAGATGCTTCTTTCTGAACAGATAAGTTTTCCCTGTTCCACAAATATTTAACTTTTTGCTGACAAATGTAAATTTACTTCCGTGATGTTGGAAGTCTTTTTAATACTTAGCCACCCATGTATTTCTTACTACTTGTCAAATAAGCACTCAGGCAGCAGTATCAATAGGGGCCTCATGTTCTTCTGCCCTCTTCCCTGGAAATATGTGTGCAGATAAATGATACATAGCATGTTTGAAGATGGATTTGTTTTTGAAGAAATGAACAAGAGATTAAGTGGCTATCCAAGGTTACTTATTCTGTAGCAACACTTATCTTCATAGATTAGAATAGAGAATTGAAATTATTACATGGACAATCTTGAAAATAGAAAGCAAAACTATGTATGTGTGGTGTCATTCTCCTGCCATCAAGGTTGCACAGAAGACAGACATTAAGAGGATAAATATTCCAGGTGAAGCAAAAGGGACGAGAAGAAAATCTAGCCTGGAAGTAAGTATGGAGTCCTGAGTTCAAACCATAACCCAGCAAAGCAAATGAGAAAGGAAAATATATACTTATCAAGAAAAGTGGGGCAATGGAGAATATTTAATGAAGCTTGAAAATTGATACTTCATCTGAATAATAATAAACATGAATGGTCCTGACAGTTAACTTATTTAGATGAAGGACCTTGTAGGTAGCATCTAGTCACATCTAGTATATTGTGGGTGTTTTGGAGGGCAGAGAGGAGTATTGAGCATATTGTATTATCATTTCTCAATGGAACATTTGATATTGTTTAAATCAGGTCTTTCAAATATGCTGAAAAGAAGACTCTCAAATTTAATTACATAGATCTCTAGAAAACCTGGACATTCTTTTCTAGCTCAGGGATTTGTGTTTAATTTTCTGGGATACTACCCAATAATAATGACTTAAGCACTAGACTCCTATGACAAAAACTAAAATTAGAAATGACATAGTACAGGTACTGTTCTCAAAATGAATTAAGATTCTAAATACAAGGACTATGGTGACCATAGTCGTCATTCCTCATGAGCCTTAGTAGCAATCTGGTTATTTAGTTGGTTTTGGCAGATGCTATTTTGGAGAGTCATTGCTGTGGTCTTTTCTTATCATTTTCTTTCTCTCTTAACTCTCTCTTTACCCTTTTCCATTTTTAAGTATGTTGAATAAGATTTAGAAATTATAGCAGCTCTGAAATCTTACTGAAGTACTTATGCTGATACTTGAGATGTTTCTGAGTCCTTCTAAAAATAATAACCAAAGCATAGATACAGGGTTCTAGGTTCCCAGGTAAAGTTGTAAGAGTTGTTGTTGACTATTTGACACTGATTTTAGTTCTTACTTTCTGGCTAAAAGAGTTTTATAGATATGAACTCACCCATAATTATCACTAATACTTAATATTCACAAATTATTTGATCAAATCACATGATTAGATTACATTTTATATAAATATTATCCTCACATCTTATTATGACCCTCATATCTTTACATACTGAAGACATTCAAGGACATGGTAGAATTTTTCTTTTTTAAAAAATTTGATTTTATTGTCCTTAATGTACTATGTTATCATCTCCTTTGCTGTCCCTTGGGTATCTCATATTGTTACAGTATCTCACTTTGTTATCTGATATATTGAATTTATTTGTATTTGGTTATTTGAAATTTGGTAGGGAAGGGGGGAAAACCAAGACGGGGGTGGGGTGGGGTGGGGGGAGGGTAATGGGTACCAAGACATGTGAAAGGGTATCAATGTATGTGAATTAATGCACCTTCTGTCTGGCAAATATCATGTAACCCTTTTATTAATTACAATAAAAATATAAAAAATTTTGATTTTGTTGACAGGGAAATATATCAGAGGGGTGACAGTTACCTACATAAGGTAGTGAGTACATTTCTTGTTGAATATTGTTACCCCTTCCCACGTTTTTCTTGCACTTTCCCTCCTCTCAATTCCTCCCCCCAAGTTGTAAAGTTCATTTCCAACATATTATCTTGTATCACTGTTACATTGTCCTTTGTTTTGCCATTTTGTTGTTTCCCTTCCCTTCTCTAATTCAAGTAAACATATATACAGTACACTAGGTATTAAAATCAGATAGAATTTTCTATCTCAACAAAAACCACAGAATGAAATGTGACTTTAATGAGAGGGAGAGGTTTGAAAAGTCTTGTGTGTTAGAAATGCAAATAAATGGTTAAAATAGGAGTCTTTATTTTAAAAAATGAACCTATGACACATTCTGATCAGGAATGGTGTTGTAAGCATTACCATCTTGGTAAAGAGAACTAGTCCTTGAAGTTATCTTCTGTTTCAGATGTTTTCCTAAAACACCTTTAGGCCAAGAAAGCCCATCAAAATTCAAATTTCAGGTCAGTTTTCCATACTATATGGGGAAAAGGGGTTGAGTTATGAGTCATGTACTATGTTTGCTATTGAGGATTTTTTTTAAGAAAAATTGTTCTGTAATGGGAAGATCCAGTCTACGGCCTTACACATACTGTGGCCATGCAAGTACTCTACCACTGAACTGCAGACCCCAACTCAACTGTTGGGGGTTTTAAATTGGACCATTAATTAATTTTATAACATTGCTCTTTTATCCCTCTTTCCTACTTCTTCTTCTCTTTTTATCTCTCTCTTTCACAAATGAAGAGAGATTCCAGGAAATTTTTCTATGTTTCTCATTTATTTCAAAATTTACAAATAGTAGTTCCCTCTCTCCTTTCTGAATGCTCAGAAAGATTAAAAGCCACACACAGTCTCTATAGAAAAGGGAGCTGTTTACTTTGCTATACAATTCAGTATTTCCTGAAACATTCCCTTCTTTGCCCCAGTATCTATTAATATCTTCAAGCGCATTAGTGTTCATTGGAACACAGTTTGCATAATATTGATGTGTTTACCCATTTGAATTCATTCCTATGAAATGTTGAGAATTATTATTATTTTTAACATTAGGTTCTGTTGCTGTGTAGCCATCATAAGCTTTTGTTAATAATGAGTTTGACCCTCAGGCTTGTAAGCTGAGAATAACTGACAGGGAACAAGGAAAATTAATTTGCAAATTAGACTCTTGGGGAGAATTTTTGTTTGCTTTTTTTCTTAACAGTAGCCAAGGCCCTCTTGAGTTTAAATGGCCTTCATACTAGAGTTCAATGTAACATTTCACAGAGCA
Organism: Megascapheus bottae; assembly: GCF_031878675.1. Taxonomy (NCBI): domain Eukaryota; kingdom Metazoa; phylum Chordata; class Mammalia; order Rodentia; family Geomyidae; genus Megascapheus; species Megascapheus bottae. The sequence goes on along the minus strand of NC_143517.1, from coordinate 10,228,703 downwards.
GAAAAAGTAGTAGATTGTTTCTGAAAGAATCATGGGAAAACTTTCCAGTGAAAAGAATTACTGAGATACATTTAATGCCTTTGCAAGACATATAATCTGGTAGAGGGACAAACAGAAACTGCATGATTAATAGAGGATAGGAATTCTTTGTGTTACTCGTTGTCGTAGATATTCAATATCATGAGATTTCCCTTGTATCTGTTATTTGATTGTGTGTGTGTGTGTGTGTGTGTGTGTGTGTGTGTGTGTGTGTGGTGCCACTGGTTAAGATCACAAGCTCATTTAATATGTTATTAATCTGTTCTGAACAGGCAGCTGTTGTGTGTTTCACTGGTTTGTACTTTACTGTGACCTAATAATGGAGGGAGAAGCTAATGAAAGCTCACTAGTGTTCCTTTTGTACCAGTGTAGCAAACTTGCTATTTGCCTAGGCTTTTACCGTGACATATTTGTTCATTAAGTTATCCTGTAGCACATGTATAAAACTATTGTAGGACTGTGTCTGCATGGTGGAAACCATTTGGCACAACTAGGCCACATAATGCTTTTCACTTTCCACAAGACTGGCATTCAGCAATATCCAAGAAGGGGTGGGACTGTTTTCCTGTGGTTTGGTATATTTTCCCTCCTCATTTAAATGTTCCTCCTCTTTTCCTGTGTATCTTTCATACTTGAGCTTGAACAGTGGGGCTGATTTCACTGTCTTTTTATCTACCTGAAGGTATTGAGCTTCCAGTACTGGGTGTGCTTTCACTCAGCTGTCATTGGTAAATCATGGAATCATCTTATTCACTTATTGCTTTATTCCATGTGTGAAACTTAACCTGATTATTGGATAATTTTTGTTCCCTTTGGAACATGAATTTTGGCTCTCCTGTGAGCTTTTAGGAAGAGAGCCAGGAGTGAAAAAAACGAATGGAACTTGGAATGGCATTTCATTTCTGCCATAATTCACAAAGATGGTGCACTATATCTGTCCTGTTTTTTTGTCCTTTCTAGTCTGACAGATGTGGGTAGTAGAAAACTGCTGAGTTCCAGATCTAGTCCTTGTAAGTAGCTAAATGATTAAGAACAAGTCATTTAACTTTGGGACCTTAGTTTCCTCTTTTGTACAAGAAGGGAGTCAAAGAAGTTATTTTTAATCTAATCTCAGATAATATTCTCGAGGTCTAATATACAAGTAATAAAAATACAAGATATGAAACTTCTTCTAAGTTACTTCCTCTGAAAAAACATTAACAACAGAACTTGTTGTCTACTTTGTATTAACTTCACTTGGCAACAGAGAACAATAATGACTCCCGAATCACTGAAAACCACTGACTAATGTGCAAAGCTGATCCAAATTACTCACTTTTATTCTTTGCTTGTTTTTTTTTAAGTTACTGTGATAATTTTTTGCTAGTTCTTTGGAAAAAATCTTTTTTTCTGCATGTGTGTAATTATGAAAATGTTATTTCAGTCAATGTAATTTAATTAAAATGAGATTTTTCTGCCAACTATTTTAAATAAATACAGTATTCTTTTCCTGGTATGAAAGGAGTACCTATTTGCTGTCTTCTTTCCTCACTAATGTGCTGGCCTGTTTAGCTAGAACCTGAGCTTGTGGAAGTTTATTCTTAACCAAAGCAGTTCCTTTTTCATGTAAGTAGGTTAAATGTGCATTGAGAGCCTCAGGGCACTTAAAAATTTTTTTTTGTCCACTTTTAAAAAGCTCCCTCAAGTGGGCCCCTTATACAAACCTAGACTCATATGTTTGGAAGATTGATCCAAATTAACATTAGAATGGTCCTTTCATTTAAAAAATTATACAGACTATTTAAAATAGGCTAAACTGACATAGATTGAATAAAACTGAATAAGGGAAGTAACATTTCTTGTTTCAGTCTACTTTTGTGTTGAAAGAACTGAAGTCAGAGAAAGAAAAAAAATGTAGTCTACTAAGGTACAATTTCTACCTCCAAAATTACAGGAGGAAATTATTTGTGTAAAAGGTACAAATTAATGTCATTCATTTTCTTGTGATTTTATATGCCCTAGTACTATAGAAGCTGATCAAGAGTGTATGTATGTTTTGACTTTTGAAACGCCTGCTTATTTCTTTTTAAAGAAATATCACATTTTCTAGATATACTAGCATTAGATGAATGGCTACACTGTTCTCATTTGCACGTTATGTAGCAATTTTTATTCAGGGCTAAGACAACGCAAACATTTTAATTTGTAGAAAAAGATGGAGTTATTAAATGTGGGTAAAATTGCTTAAACTGAGTTTTTAAAATATGCTAGAAAATGAGAGGACTACAAATTATACTTTGGCTCTAATTCAGTACTATACAATAACTCAGGTCTCTAAAGGTCTTCCAAGAATGACAGAGAAGCCATGATTTTTAGACATGTGCATTATATATGATAATAGCTTTGCACTGAGAAAGGTCTGTATCCTAGTAATAGAGGAAACATTCATTTTAGCATTTCAGACCATAGGGAACATAGTAATTACAAAAGCACTAATATCTGGCTCTTTTTCTAGCCCTGTTCTCCCCTCCCCCATGCCAGCCCAAGCCCTTGAATAATCCCAATGGAATTAGTCAAAGGACTTTAAAACCTATGTCATTTTCAAAGTCTTTTATTCTTTCTATAGTACATTCTGAGCAACAGTGGTCCTCCAGGAATGTCTAACAGCTCCTGAATATCATCACAGAAAAAAGAATTAAGGCTGTTTTTCTTTACTTAATATGTATGTAGACATTTCATTTATGTGACTTACAGTGATGAAATTTAGAAATAAAATACCTTTTCATAGTTGCAATTAAGTCTATAAAGCTGTGCTTTCAGTCAAAGTTTGCCTATTTAATCAAGGGTCTAGCCAACAGCCTATCTTTTGGAACAAAATAAAACTGTGACTTTTTTTTATTGGTAGTAGAGAAGCATTAAATATCATCACCTAATTTACTGTATATGAACTACAGTATTTACGAACATGAGATAAGTTTACAAGCAAATTCCCTTTCACTCTGACTAGGCTAGAGCACAGGTATTTGCAGTGTTTAACTAAGATGCTTACAAATGTATTGTGTTTCATTAGCTAGAAAACTGAAATTAATATTAGGTAAAACCATGCATTTTTGAAACAAACAAAAGGGTCTCTCCTGAAGAATTTTTAGCAGTTTGTTTGTGCTCAAAACAGGCAAAGAAAAAGTATTTATATTATGTATCTATTTTTCTTTATTATGATTTATATGACTAATTACTTATTAAAGATATTAAGCTGAATCATTAAAGAAGTATTTTAACTGAATCATTTCAAATGTCTCTTTAAGCTGAATCATTTAAAGAAGTTAATCTATAGTGTCAGAAAGAGAAGCTGATTTAAAAGCTAATAGACAGGCTTGCTTTCTGTCCAATTTGAACTATTCCTCATCCACACATTTCCCTTCTCTCTGACAATAATCCCCATAGTCACAGATTATCCACTCGTTGAGGAAACATCAAAGTCTGTGGATGACCTTGAGTTCCTTAGTAAGGAGTAATAGATTGAGAAGTTTTATGGTTCTTTCAACCTCTCCTCTAAGGAGCAACTATAAAATAACACCTGTTCTTAAGTTTCCTTTTGAAAGGCGAAAGCAATCAGTGCACAATAACCCTTTAAGCTGTCTTCCCAGAGCTGCTAAAAACCATCATCCAAGGAAGACATTCTGATAAAACATTGATACAAAAGCTCTAGGAAACTCTTCCCCTCCTAGCTCTCATTCCACTTCCAAATTCTATTTGTATTTAATTAGACAGTTAAGTTTTCCATATTTGTGTTGCACTTTCTTGTATATTTCTTTTCTTTGTTTTTCCTTTTTCTTTTCATTCCTTGCATTGGGACTTGGCTACATATTCGGATTCTCCTCTTTTCCATTCAGGACTAGTGCTCTACAACTTGAACCAGGCCCCAATTCTATCTTTTTGCAAGTTAGTTAGAGGTAAGAGTTTCTTGTAAAATTCTGCCTAGCTGGCTCTGGGCTTGAATTCTCAGATCTAAGATTATAGGTGTAGCCACGACTCTTTAGTTTCCAGATCTCCCAATTATTTCTTGATACTCCTTTCAGCCACCAGTACCTTGCATCACTTCTTGTTGATGTGTCCTTTTTTAAAAGCTAATCTCTGTGGACATAGAATTGTCCTCACCTCCTTATTAGGATCATATTTAATCTCCATTACACGGTGAAGTCTGGAGACTCCCCAAACCTGCCCTTGCAAGAGTTCTGAGCCCTTCTCCTGCAACTGCTCTTCTGTCTTGCTATACCTTCACTCCCATTAGAGGAGCTATCACAGGGCTTTGTAGTTTCTTTTTGAGAATTCATAAATGTCTTATTTTTGATGTTAAGTCAGCCCATCTTTATCTTTTGTATCCCCAATTCCCCAGTTTCAAGACGCTCTGTGAGTGGAAATGGATGAAAGCAGGAAATACTTAGGGGAAATGTGAGTGAATGAATGGATTAATGAGTAAGTGAATGAAGTAGGAAGAGGAAAAGCACTTTGTGATGAGATAAATGGATATTACATAGAACTGTTTCTTAGTGCCATTCCAATTGGCTTGGAATCTTTGGTTCTGTGTGAGGCAGGACCCACGGATGCTGGTGAAGGTTCTTCTGGGTTTGGAGTCCCAGGAGATCTCAGCAGTGTGCCAGGGGCCTTCCCTTAAAGTATTTTGGTTAGAAAAAGTAAATATTACTCAAAAGAAGATTTAGACTTTGGAAATAATTAAGCAACATATAAAAGAAAATACAAAATCCTCCCCTCCCCCAATAAAATCTGAATCTGGAAAAGTGAAGATGGGACTCTGCTAGGGTGGGCTCACCCACATAGACTTGGTCAGATGGCCACAGATGGCCCGTTTGCTCTTCTCTAGCTCTTCATTTCTCTTCTGTGGTTATGTCATTACAACTCTTTTGAATTTTTTCTCATCAAGATTTGTGTAGGAAAGTGATAGTGGCAAGACCAAAAGCAAGGGAATAGGCTTGATTCAGAATTCTTGTCCTTTTATGAGACCCATTGGCCAGAGGACAAAGGACAAACCAATCAATGATGCTCACCAGACACTGTTAGCAATGAACATTGCAACTTGGAGTGGGGGGGGGGGGATGAGAGTGGGGAGTGGTAAGTGGGAGAAAAGGAGGGAGGGTGTAGCAATGTTTAAAAAGAAATTATTTTACTTCTGTGACTGTAACCCCCCTGTTTATTACCTTTGCACTAAATTTTTTAAAATACTGAAAAAAAAAGTGGTTAAGAAGTTCAAAGGCGAAGTGGGGTTTTTCACTACTAGCAAGGGACTAAAGGGAAGGGGACGAGAGGGGATTTTCTTTTTACCAGATAAACATTTAAAAATTATTTAAATATTGGGGTAGAGGAAACTACAGAAGTGAAGTCCATCAAAGGCAGGAAATGCTAGGTAATTACAGAACCATTACCGAACATTATCTTTTAGAAATCCGTGCTCCATACTGATATACATCAGATCTTTACATCAAATATATTTAACAGGTGCTTTGGTTGCATTTGTTACAAATGATACACATTGTTTAATTAGAAGCTGACATATGGCCATGTATAATACCTAAATATTTTTTATTAAGTGGTATGTTTTTGTGCACATGTATTCATATGTACAAACTGTGCAATTGTAAAAAGAAAACAGTTCATTCTCAGCGTCTGTTTTGCAATGCTGACAAGTTATCAACTGTGTCGTACAACAATCTCTTGGTAATTTCCTGTAATCTTTGCTGACTCATTTCTCAGTAAAACTGAAGAGATGTAGCTTTATGGAAAATTTTCAAATAGAGAGTGAAATAAAAGAGGGTACTACTAAGCCTGAAAACTTCTATTATGTTTTTTTCGATTGGGTTTTCCTCCAGCAGAAGTTGTTCTCTAGCTGGCCTTAGTTAGTTTTAAATAGTTCAATTTCTAATCATTAATATAAAATATGAATGATGCCTAAAACAAAAGTAAACTTATCTGTTAAGGCAGGGGTATGAACCCTTTCTAATTTATAATAAGGGATAATATAATAGAGTAACCTAATTTATGATATTGTTAAGAGAATTGATTGAAAGCATATGAATATTCCTTCAAAAAGTTATTAGTACTCAATAAAACCTGCTATTAATACATTATCATTACCGTGCAGTGATAACGTCAAGGATGGTGGTCAAATTATAAGCCTGTAAGAAAAGAATGAAGGGAAGAGTGAGGATAAGTAAATCTGTTGAGATCCATTTTAGTAATCCATAGATGAAGACACAAAAAATAGAACTTTTGCCATGATGAAATAAAACCCTCTGTTACTAGTTATTATGAAAATAGTGGTCAAACTACCTGGAAGGATAGTATCCTAATTAGATGAACAATAGTTGTAAAATTTTAGTTTCTTGTCAAAAATACTTTTAGTCTTGTCTAATTATGGAAAAAATTAAATTTTAATTGATCAAGGGAAAAATGATACCAGATCAACATACTCATTTGTTATAAAAATCTAGATTATTTTCCTTTGAAAAGTTGTTTTAAGACCTAAGTGTGGAAACAAGAATTCAGTCACTTCTCAACAGCCATGCAAACTACTTTCTCCAAGTTCTCTACTCATTTTTGGCCCAACTAAGAATTCTTTTGTAACAATGCCACAAAGCAGCAGCAAATATGTTCTCTCCCGCATGCTGCATGTAAGGGAAATCAAGTAGGGAACAATTTCACTAAGTCTTTGCCAAGGTCAATGTTTCTGTTTTTCAAAGAGTAATGTGTTTTCCTTGACAAATAATGTAATCCTTTCTGCACTGAAATATGGGCCTCCTGATATGGAATTCTTTCCTGAATAATAATATAAATCCATGTTATCTAATTTGACAGTAGACTACTGTGTGGACATTTAAGAAACAATACTAGCATTCAAAAAGACATATTTATTACTAGTGCTTTTTCCTTCTTTTTCTATTTTGTATTTTACTAAGTAGGTGATAGTTCTTAGTAAAGTAAAATAAAGAGCAAAAGTTTTTTTTTTTTTCCCTTGCTCTAACCTTCAATTAAATTGTTTTCTTCTTTAATTGGGCCACTGGTAGGAGCTAATCTGATCTTTTGATATTAAAGAGAGCCCCCTCCCCATTTCTCAATCTCTAACAAGGCAGTCTGAATTTCATTTTAATTCTGCTGAATGGAGACAAGGGAAAGAGAAAATGATACTTTTTCTTTATACTCTGGGAAATAATCATTTGTAGCAAACTGACTCTTCCATAGTTATCGTTGCTCATTATTTCAAATACTGCTGCTTCTTCCCAGCGCAAATAGGAGAACAGCTAGAGTTCTTGAGAATCATAAGATGAATTCTGAACATCTGGCCAGATGCTTGTTATCCTTCAAGAGGAATTTACATTTGCTTGTTTGTTTACTTTTCATCCTGTGGAAAGGGCTGGTCTTTTTGTCATGGTAAGAAGTTGTTATCCATGTCCTTCACCAGCAAAACTAAAGACCAGGACTGGATATCATCTTGAATACTCTAAGCTTTCTGTTACATTTTTTAATCAATGAAAATAAAGTCTTTGAATGAAGAAAAATGCTAGGAATTCTTTCTTTTCCTTGGGAGGGGGGGTGTTGCTACTCAGAAACTCAATCTCTCTCTCTCTCTCTCTCTCTCTCTCTCTCTCTCTCTCTCTCTCTCTCTCTCTCTCTCTTCTTTCTTCTCTCTCTCTCTCTCTCTCTCTCTCTCTCTCTCTCTTTCTCTCTCTCTTCTTTTTGCTCATTGTTGATGTTTTACTACTTGGATCATGCTCTAGTTCTGGCTTTTTATTTTTTAAGCATTCTTATATTTTGTTATTTTATTATTTTTCTCATTTAGCTTATTCTGAATTTCATTTACTCACTACACAAGTTACTTCATCAAAAAGCCTTTCTTAATCCCCAAGCTGGGCTTGTGTTGTTCTTTGCTGATGAATTGGAGATGAGTCTCCTAGATTCATCCTTCCTGACTGACTGAGCAATGACTCTCAGATCTCAGCCTGCTGAGTAGCTAGGATTATAGATATGAGCCACCAGCTCCTGGCTAATCTGGTAATTTTTGTTTGTTTGTTGCAAGTAACCAGATAAGGGACACCTGAAATAAAAGAAAGGTCCTAGATAAAAGCCTTTAAGGAGAATTACAAGTGCAAACTGTACTTTTTTTAGAGCTTGGAAAGCTAGATTTTTCTGATTCTGACTAAATAGCCCATAAGGGATAAAGAGGTGAAAGAATAAATACTGTGGCCTCACATGAAAGACTTCCCATACACGTTGATTCATTAGCTGGGGCAACATGATTCTGAAAATGTGGCTGTTTTTTTTTTCCTGAACTTTGATTCTCTAAAAGCAAAAAAAAAAAAAACAAAACAACAACAAAAAAAACCCCACCACCAACAAAACCCCTGAGAGTTGAAATAATGAAAGTGTCTCTTGCTGGTGCATAAGCACTTGTCTTCAGACCACCAGTCATACCACTCACACACACTCGTGCTCAGTTACACACCTTACCTCCGTCTCCTGCTGACCTGTCCACCTCCCATTTGCTCCTTATGGACCACTTGAAGCAATCCATTCATGCTATTTGCACTCCCACTTGAGTGTCATCTTGAGGACTTACACCTGAAACATCCCTCCATCATGCTTTGCTTTTCATTACTGTTGTTGTTTATTTTTCTCCAAAGCAAAGCTCTTGCCCAAGCTTCATTGTCCTAGAAGGCCACCATGGAAGGAGAGGAGGAGAGGTCCAGACAAGTTGCTCTACCTTTCGAATAACCGATACCATTTAACAAAGCTCAGAATATTCCACTCTTTCACCTCAGATGTCCTTGCTGTGACACAACAGACCAGCCCTTCATTCCTGATTCTTTTTTAAGCTTCTGAATAGTGGGCAAATGAGTGGTCAAAGAAATAGCCCTTGATACAGGCATAGTAATGTTTATCTTTTATCTACAATATATGGTTTTTATACCTCTTAGAGCAAGGACTAACCTGTGCTCTACATCCTAGGGCAGCCTCTGGGTCTTCTCTAGTGACACATTCATTTTCAGCTGCTGACTTTCAGGGAATTTGGTATGTGTAGAGCATCATGCACGAGCTCTTTGTGCCCAGTGAGGTACCTTTTAGCTCAGTAACAATTTGCAGTAACATTTCTTAGTGAAAGAGAAATTGCTTAATATTATTAAATGGTGAAGAATAGGATGTGCTTCAAACTTCTAAGTTTTTGTGATTTAAGTCTTTAAAGCAATCATTATAATGTAGATGATTATGTAAAGGATACATATCATTTGTATAAAGTTTGGTAGGGTGAGCTATTAAAATAGGTAATTGTAGCTTATTAGTTTTGGCTTACTCCTGTAATTACTCAGGTGGCTGAGATTTGAGGATCTCAGTTCAAAGCAAGCCTGACCAGGAAAGTTTGTGAACTAATCACACACATAAAAAGGAAGTGAAGTTGTGGCCCAAGTGGTAGAGCACTAGCTTTGTCACAGACAGTGCCCAGGCATTGAGTTCAAAACCCAAGATCAGCACAAAAAAGAAAGAAAGAAATTCTACCATTTACCATACGTTGTGTTTCAGCATTTATACATATAATATATAGATATATACCATTCTGTGAATACTGTTCTAATTTTGTGTGTATTGTGTGGTAAAGAGGGAAAGTAGGGAAAAAGATGAAGAGAAAAATACCACACACACACACACACACACACACACACACACACACACACACACACACACACACACACCAGGACACATACATAGAGACAGTTTATTTGTGTTAAAACATAGGCTCTGGGTTATTTGCTATTACTAAATTCATTATGCCTCTGGTATTTGTTGCAAGGCAGAAATGAGGTACTAGGAACTACTATTTGCTGAGTGTTTCTGTTGTAGTGTTGTTTTAAGCATTTTCTTTTACATACCGCCTTTTTATTTCTTGCAATAAACCTGTTGTGTGCTGAGGTGTTGTTTCAGTGAAATAATGTCTGTCAAGAGCTGTGTGTACTGTCAGAGGTACAATGAAAGCTAGCTATTTGTATGTGGTTTTTAAAAATATATGTTGTAACTAGTTGGTTATAAGGTTTGTACTATTCTCAAGTAGTAAAGTACTGAATATTTTAAGTTTCAATATAAATGTATTGGTTTTGTCTTCAAATTTAAATCTAAGGATATGTTTCCTCCTGTCTTTTTCTAGAGAAAAAATTTAGATCCTTTCATTAGTAAAGGCCAGGGCCTACTTTGAATTATTACCAATCATCTGACAGTTTCTCTAGACATGTCCTGACGTTACTTTACTTCCTGAGTGGTTAAAGCTCATACGTGACTCTGGAGACTCTTGTACAGTTGGTTTCTTGATCAAGTATTTTCTGAACAGGTAGAAGGTAGCTTTCCGGTTACAATAGCTTGCAGTGGGAGTTTCTGCTTTCATGTTCTTGTCTTTCATATATTGAGTGACATTTATTGTTGGAATACTGACGGCCACAGATTCCATTTTCTAAATTAATGATGGAAAGGATCACAGTAAATACAACCCTAAGGACAGTAGAAGGAAAGCACCCAGCAGGTTTGTCTCAGACATTCTACTGAGCTTTCTTCCTGGGTTTATTAGAATGATGCAATGACAGTTTGGGAGAAACTGCCAAGAAAAATTGAGAAATATTCCTTTACACTGATTTTTATAGGATGCTTGGCCAGAACTTGGATCACTTTTCCAAAAGAAATGTTACAAGTCTTATCAGAGAGTCACTTTATAATTACTCCAAGTAAGGCTCCTTTTTATTTGTTTGTTTTTTCCTTGTGCCACTACTGTGACTTGAACTCAAGTCCTAGTTGCTATTTTTGTTAGCCTTTTCACTCAAGGCTGATACACTACCACTTATATCACAGATGTACCTCTGTCTTTTGGGTGGTTAAGTAAAGCTGAGTCTCATGGACTTTCTTTCCCAGGATGGCTTCTAACGATAACTCTTAGATCTCAGCTTCTTGGGTACTAGGATTATATTTGTGAGTTACTGGTGCCCAGGTAAGTAAGGCTCTTCTCAGCATAAAATTTAGTGCCATCTTCCACTAGGGTAGGCCTTGCCTTCCTATCCCAGGCTTGTCTTCATGTACTCTGGTTAAAGCTGAAGCCTCGGACAGATAAAAGTTAGTGATGACTATTGGTAATAAAGCCACTGAGGATTGCTAGGAGTACAGATCAAGTTTGCAGGTTTGAAGAAAATCAGATCCTTAGAGTTTTATGTTATACCTAGGGAAGCTTTCTCCACTTTGAAATGAAAGAACTTTACATTTTGATTGTTTGGAGTTTTGTTTTAAATGATTTGACACTTCTGTTAATTTAGTTTTATCCAGAGTATGAGGCACGGAACTAATAGCCTTCTCCATACTTCTCCAATGGAATCTTTATCATGTATTTGAGTAGGGGCTACTTTTTTTTTTTTTTTTTTGCCAGTCCTGGGTCTTGAACTCAGGGCCCGGGCACTGTCCTTGGGCTTTGTCAAGGCTAGAGCTCTACCACTTGAGCCACAGCACCATTTCTGGCTTTTTTCTATATATGTGGTATCGAGGAATTGAACCCGGGTCTTTGTGCATGCGGGCAAGCAATCTACCACTAGGCTAAACTCCCGGACCTGAGTAGGGGCTACTTTAAGCATGTTTTTCTTCCGTTTTGGTTATTTAGTGTGTACATTCCTGGTGGCTGCATCAGAATCCTCCCTTCTTACCCAGGCCCTCCTGTCTTGTTACCTGAACTATGTGCTTGCAAAATGCTAATAGGCTAAACTAAAGGGAGGAAAACATGCATGGAGATCCTGGTTCTTTTTTTGTAGGCTCCTACATAAGTAACTGCTGTCTCTGAGGGGAGTAAGCAGTGAAAAAGCCTCCTCAGGTCTCTGCAAGCTAGTAGTGATTCAGTGAGTAGGTTCCTCTTGGTGTACAACACTGCTTTTCCCCTTGGGTCTGTGTGCAGCTGATCTGAACACAGCTCTCTCTTTGATGTTACTGCAAGCTCAGTGTTTGCATCAACTCTAGCATAGCTCAAAGTAAGACAGTAAACTGATCCTAGAATCATCTCTGTGGTATGTTGCATAGTCTGAGAAAAGCTACTGGAAAACTATTACAGTAAAACCAATTATACCCACCTATCCTTTCCCCTTTCTTTTTCCCTCCATCTTCTCTTTCCATTTGTCTTTTCTATTCCCCCTCCTCTTCCTCTTCCCTTTTCTGCCTCTTTCCATTCTTTTTGTCTTCCTTCTTCCTCTCTCTTCTTTCTTTTTTTCTGTCTATGAGATGTATAACTAGTAGTACGTGGCAGAGAATAATTTTACAAGTTACGAGAAAATATACGTTTAGAGGAATGTATTTGGTCTGTGGTGAGGCCTAAGCTGTCATGGGCAAGCCTTTAATACAATTCACAGAAATATGTTTTATTTTTAATTGTTGTTCTTGGAAATGTTGCTAAACATATATTTTTTTAAATTTCCAGTCTTGGGCTTGAGTGCCGGGCCTGAGCACTGTCCTTCTGTTTTCTCAAGGCTAGAGGTTTACCTCTTGAACCACAGCACCACTTCTGGCTTTTTTCTATGTATGTGGTACCATGGAATCGAACCTGGGTCTATGCATGCTAGGCAAGCACTGTTCCCCTAGGCCAAACTCCTCCCGGCCCTAAACATATTTCTTGAACAATGTGTCTGTCTCCATCAAACTCTTAATACCACACCCCCACTTGTCTTCCCTTGTAGTTACTGAATACCAGTCATTTTGAATTACACATGCAAATTTAGGTGCCAATCCCTGAGAAATCACAACTATCTGAGAGGTAGATGATCAGAATAAAAGGGAACAGTTTCTGATTTCTGAGGTTTGAAAATAGTGGATGAGGTTCTGAAATTGTAATGGATGTAAAAGTATTTTATTTCTTTTCTACTAGAGGAGCAAGTAAGTAAAGATTAGAATGAACATGCTATGCTAATGACCTCTGTATCATGCTTATTTATGAACTGTTTATAATAGAGTTAATTATAGCGTGAATTATTTATTGGTATTATAATGCAGCCATTTGATTAATAATTAAAATAGGTTGTCATTATGCATATGTAGCTCTAAAATGCTATAGAATTTTCTTAGATCATTTCAGATATTCGTTTTCACACATTGAGCGATGAATGCTGAATGGGAGATTGATTTTCAAGTTAGTTCAAACAGTTGAACTAACCACTTTTTTTAACCATTCCGTGATTTCATTTCTAGTTAATTAGTTTCTAGTTAATCTAGACTGCAGATGTACAGCTGGCACGTGGTGCTCAAAAAATGTGCACATGTTTTTCTTTTGGAAACCATGAATTCTATTACTTTACCTAATCTGCAGTAGTATATTTTTACTTTACATACAATATGCATGTTTAAAATACTGCTTGGTCTTGAACTAGTATAATTTTAAGAAAAATGATGTTAAAACATCATTAAGGAATTTTGCTTTTTGACAGAACTAGATTAGGCATTGAACATCTCAAGTTTACAATGAAATTCCAACCCTAAGCAGCAAGCAGGCATTCTCAATATCACTTACTCATTGATCCAAATTCCTCAGGTTCCATCAGAACACAATGACTCCTGAGCAATAACTCTTCCATAACACCATTTGAAATACATGACAGTTACAGAAAAATGGTATAAAAATGTCAGCACTGAACATAAGTGTTAGAAAGACGAGGTTGCTGGATATAAGACAACTGAATTATTGGTCTTATAAAAGGAACAAAACACCAGTCAAGATTATGTTTTATGTTTTTTCTAGTTGAAGCAGACCAATATATATATATATATATTTATATTAAACAAACCTGCTGCAATTCTGAATTACCCCTCTCCACACAGACACACAGCAGAGACAGAGAGGATCAGAGAGACAGAGAGAGAGAAAGAGACAGAGACAGAGAGAGAAATATCAGCAGACTGGGCAATATAAACTATGTGTTCTGTTGATCTTTACACTAGGGATTGAACTAGGGATTGCAGTCTTTATCGTTTTATGGGTGACCTTTTTTTTTCATTGTAACATTAAAATATTGAAAGGGAGAAGAATTTTTGCAATTTGGGAGTCAAAACATTGCCTAAGCCAATGAGGGCATGTATATGTTTACACATTAAACAAAATGCTTTGAACAAAAATGTTATCACTGACCTAAATAGTTGTTGGTTTGATAGTATATTTGATTTTTCTTCATTCCGGAAATGTCAGGGGCATACTCTGAAAGCAATAATCATCATTAGTTTTATTGCTACATTTATTTCAACAAGATATTTAGACTTATGTAAGTGTTGAACCATATAGAAGTCCGGATTTTTGTTTCTATGTGATACTTAGAGAATTTAAAATATTTTAGTCTTATAAAATATTTTGCAGCAAGGAATTGAACCCAGGGACTTGTACCTGCAGGTAGATCTACCTGTGAACTACCTCTGAACTATACCTTCACCCTCCTAAATATTTAACTTTATTATATGTGTGTGTGTATGCGTACGAGTGCATACACACACACACACACACACACACACACACACATTGACACTAGGGCTTGAACTCAGGGCCTGTGTGCTATTTCTTAGCCTTTTTGTTTAATACTAAGATTCTACTTCTTGAGCCACAGCTCCACTTCTGGCTTTTTGGTGGTTAACTGGAGATAAGAATCTCATAGACTTAACTGCTTAGGCTGGCTTTGATCTCAGCCTCCTGAGTAGCTAGGATTATAGGCATGAGCCACTAGTGCCTGATTTTTAATTTTTTTTTATAATTTTATCATTATTTATTTTTTATTAGTTTATACATTTATTTTAAAGCTTCTGTATGTAATGCTCATTTCTAAGAAGAAAACACCTATAAATATGTTTAATTTTCATTCTGCCAAGATGAGGTGTATTATATATTCTAAGGGATATCAGTGGCATCTCTATGATGCCTAAGCTAATGTTTGTAGAAGAAACTGAGGAACGGAGATGCCATGTTCATCCAACTAGTAAATGGAAGATCATCCAACTAGTAAATGGAAGAACAGGATTGATGTAGAACAATGCTACCTATTATAAAAAACATAATAGTAGAGATGGTAATTCAATTCCAATAAGATCATTGATTTTAAGAATAGTCACATTTAAATATACACATTTGAGTACACACTTGAATTAATTCTGAAAATTCAATCCAAATTATTGATCCTATGCCATGTTGGGTGTAGGTTATCATAAAATTCAGAAGGGAAGTGTGATTTATAAACAGTGTGATGTATGTCTATATCACATGTGACATTTGATTTTATTAAGCAAATAGCCCAACACCTCAGTTCATGCTTTCACATGTAAAAGCATAGAAAATGACTTTTAATAATTCACGTCTTTTTTGTGAGAGTACACTCTTTGCATGATGTTAAGTTTGACTTAAATGTATTATGTTAGGCATAGTATGATGTTATAATGATCCCTAAGTATGTTTCCATTATATATTTAAATTTTTACTTCCTATTAGCTTTACAGAAGGATATGATAGAAAAATGCTATGAGATGATTCATTAATTCCATCCAAAAACGAAGGGATTTTTGTTGTTGTTGTTGGTTTCAGATCATGGAGGATAGGACCTCTTAGTATTATTTTTTCCTTTCTATGCAAATTCTTAATGAAGATTCTGAAAGAAAATCAAAATAACCAAAATGTTGAGCAAAATGGCGTTAGGGTTCTTCAGACATCCTCATTTGATTGACTCACTAACGACAGCCTGTCAAGTATCTCTCATTGATTTTACAATTAACACAAACTCAAAATGAATGTACTATTGCGACTTGAAATCTGAATCTGGGTGTTTCTAATAAATGTGTTACTTTGTTACTTGTACAAGAAATCTAAACTCAGCCCAGGCCGAGTTCAAGCCCTATGACGACAGAAAAAATTAAAAAAAAATAAATTCCTAAAAGACATTATCGACCCCACAAATGTAAGGCTGAAAGGCAGTGAAAATCACCTTCAGTGTTTACCTCCGGGTGTTTATAATGATACAAAGAATTAGGAATATATGAAGGTGTGAGATATTCCTCGTTATGTTGTTGCTTTTGAATTTATAATAGACATTAATTAAACTAGTGTTTTTGCATTGTATCAAGGAAATATTTTAACTCAGTAAGAAGTACTTTTTAAATTTTACTTCATAAATTTGATTGGAGGAATTGGGTCAAAGGAATATTCCATTCTTTATTTTTTTTTCTTGCTGGGGATTAAACCTAGGCTTTATTTTTCACATTATAACCAACTACTCTACCACAGAACTACATCTTCAGCCCAAAGTATGGGCTATTGAAATGATGTTGCGAATAGGTGAGAGTTACACTCAGTTTATCAATTCTAAAGTGTCAATAGACTTGATTAGTTTATGTGACTTTGGAAAAATCCACTCCAACAACAGCCTGTGAAGAGAGAATAAAACAACCCAGGGTTCCAACTCCAAGTCTACTTCTTCTATCAGATCTGAACTGTTGTTAAATCTGCCTTTCTCCTGCCCTAGCCTGAATTCTGTGTAATGAGCTCTACCATGGGACAAAAGTTACAATACACCATCACAAAACATGAAATCACAAGCTCTCTTATATTTAGTGCAAGGCTTAGTAGGGAGAGAACATTCACAAGGGATCAGGTTACTGCAAACTAACCTCGCTTGAAAAGAATCTGGAGATCGATACCAAGCTTATGAAATTGCCAGTGTCAAGCATCGTCTGGCTGTGTTTTATTGCTTTTATTAGTATGACTGTATAATACAAGACCATAGACTTCTGTGCTTTTAATTTTCAAAGCCTACTTCAGATAAGAACCCCGACCACTCTACTCTTCTGTCTTCTTTGACCAAGTTCCAAAAAAGAGACAAACTTTCTAAATACTCGTATTTCAAACAGATTCACTTTCTTTTGGGAAACTATAAAGCACTCTGTGATCTATAGAAGTGGCTTAACTCAGGAGTTCATAAAGGTATCAGTAGCCAGCAGAAATGCTCTTCTACCTGAGGGTTAGAAATCCATTGTTTGAAATCCTATTGAATTCCTTTTTCTTAAGCAAGGGATTTAAAATAATTTATAGATTAGAAAAAGGGAGAGCTGGTCTACCACACTGCTGTTCTCATCAGGCTGAATAATTGCTTAGGTACTGGCCTGCTTTAGTATCTTATTCAGTCAAGGGAGATTTTTTTTTTCTTTTTCCACCTAAATTTAGTTTCTAACACAACTTTGATATATTGTAGGTACGATTATTAACACATTGGATTTTAAAAAGTAGAACAAGATGTTAGATTTTCAGGTCTTTTCAGCTGAGAATATTGATAGAAAATGTGTATTTCCTCCAGTTCATTTAAAGAATGGATATAAAACTTTGGAGTCTTTGTTATCATTGAAGAGGAGAATTTATTGATCAGCTACTTAATTGTCATTGATTCTCTGGATGACCACATAATTACTATGTGAAGTGTGAGTCACAATTGTTAATACTTGAGTGATTAATTAACTGTTCTTAGGGTACCTAAGCAGAAAGAACAAACTGATTTATGTTATGGATTTCAATACAATTAAGATGTTTTCAAAATATATATTCTCTTACATCACCAGCTGTATTTTTTTATATTCTTACTACCTGATCTAGTAACAACTGATTTTTTATACTATTATTTAAAATGACACCATGGCCTGATTTCAAACTACATAAAAATTGCTCATGGTTGCTAAGAAAACCTATAAAAATAGTTTTTTTCTTTACAATAACCATTAATATCTCTAGTGTGCTTGCATATACATAAAGATGAATAGTAGATTATAACAGAAGTAGGTAACTTCACGCAGGATTATGATCTTTTACTTGGCTTTCGTCATGTTTGTCTTGAGATTGTTTGATGCAGGAATAGCATCTGTAAAAAGACCACCAGGAGTTTCTTACTTGGTCATCATCTTGCTTCACCTCATTAAAAATATTTCCACTGGGCTAAGAGAGAAAATTTATAAGATGAAATAATTTTGAGAGGTTTTCTTATTTTGAACGTTTGAGTAGTTGTTCCTGGAGTCTGAGATCATGTGTGTCTGTGTTTTGTGAACAGGAAAGAATATAGTTTGTTTAGTGTTAGGAAAATAGAGGTAAATATTGACTTCGGATATATTTTGAAATTGTACTATTATAGTAATAATTATTTACAAACATTTACTGTTAGATTCACTTCTGCTGAATGTCAGTCAAAATAATTGCTAGATTTTTGTTGTTGTTGTTGGTCCTGGGGCTTGAATGAAAAGCTTGAGCACTGCCTTTGGGTTTTCTCAAGGATAGCACTCTACCAGTTGAGCCACAGCACAACTTCTGGATTTTTCTGTGTATGTGGTACTGAGGAATCAAACTCAGTGCTTTGTACATGCTAGTCAAGCACTCTGCCACTAGGCCACACTCCCAGCCCCAATTGATAGATTTTTTAAAGCCATGTGGAACTAATAATTTGTGCTGCCAGAATTTTCTGATAATATTTTCTGTTCATTTATATTGCAAAGATGGAAAATTGAAAAAATGTCATTAAACCCCTACAATTTTGTGATGACTTAAATACCTATTTATATCATTCCCTGATTTCTTTTTTTTCATTATTTTTGTTGGTACTGGGGCTTCTTGAATACAGTACATGTGTACTCTACGATTTGAGCCACAGATCCACATCTGTCTTCTTTCATTTTTTAATTCCTCCTTTCTTCTTCTCTCCTCTCCTCTCCTCTCCCCTCCCCTCCCCTCCTCTCTTCTTCTCTTCCCTCCTCTCTTCTTCTCTCCTCTCTTCTCTTCTTCTCTCCTCTCCTCTTTTTTTCTTTCTTCCTCTTCTCTTCTCTTTCTTTTCTTTTCTTTTTCTTTTTCTTTTTTTGTATTTGTATGTGGTTTATTGGAGAAAAGGGTCTCACAGACTTTCATGCCTGGGATTGGCTTTGAACTGGAATCCTCAGAGCTCTGCCTCTGAATTAGTTTAGATTGTATCTTTTAGGTCTGTTCTTTTAAAGCTTTAGATTTGTCTCTGGGCCTTCTACTAGCAACATAGTTAATTGTAGAATTAACCTACATGTAGTTATGATGAACAGTGAGTATGTGTGAGAATTCCTAGCAGTGACCAGAAATATAGGAAGGCTCTCTACCTATTTCCTTTTCCTTTTCTCTATGTCAACAACCTATGTCAAGGTGCATGGCATTATTACCCAAGATGTGACAAAATATGTACTGCATCTATAGTTTGAAAAGCTTATCACTTGTTATGGATGATGTTAGAGCTTATTGAGATATCAGGCTCTGAGTATTATTTTGCAGCTGGACAATGGTGTTAGCTTTTTCTGTGCTTCAATTGCTCCCTGTCTGTAAATTACAAACCCTAAGCATTGGTGAGTTTCATTAACACCTTGGTTATTATTTACTTCTTTGAAATTGCATGTTGCCTGATAAGACCCTAAGGACTGAAAGTGTTCATACTGCTTGTGTATTTATTTGGCTGTCTTGAAGTAACTAATCAATAGCAGCACATATAACTAAATATTTGATTTATAAAAGATTCTGTAATGCCAATATTTAGGTTTCATGGTCTGCTTCTGAAATTGAAAGTGGACTGCCCCTCAGTAGACTCCATATGAGTTTGGGATTTCTTTTTACCATAATGTCAGTGGTCATTGCCCAAAGAAGAATTAGATAAAATTGTGCAACATAGAAGGTAGAAATTACCACCAGACAGCAATAGATCTAAAATTGTTGCAGTTCTCTAAACATCGGTATGCACAGAAGGCCTTAAACCCAGGTGTTCCTTGTGACCATTGGACATACACACAGGCAGGGGTTAGGATTGCCAGACTTGACATAGCACAATACAAGGTGTACCTGCGTAGTCCAGGACATAGAAAGGACTGTACTGATACCACCATTGGTGCTACGTGTTTTCATTCTACCTTTCTGATACATTCTCTGAGGACAAAAGTTAATTTTCAAATGTTTATTTAAGAATAAACATAGGTGGGGCCAGGAGTTTGGCCTAGTGGTAGAGTGCTTGCCTAGCATACATGAAGACCCAGGTTCTATTCCTCCGTACTACATACATAGAAAAAAAACTGGAAGTGGTGCTGAGGCTCAAGTGGTACAGCTCTAGCCTTGAGAAAACCCAAGGACAAAGCTCAGGCCCTGATCCCAAGCCCAGGATTGGCAAAAAAAAAAAAAAAAAAAAAAGAATAACCACAGGTAGGCCAGGTGGTGTGGCTCATGTCTGTAATCCTAGCTACACAAGAGGCTGAGATCTGAGGATTGAGGTTCAAAGCCAGCCCGGGTACTAAAATCCATTAACCACTAGAAAACTGGAAGTGGTGCAGTGACTCCAGGGGTAGGGCAGTAGCTTTGAAAGCTGAATGGCTCAGGGACAGTGCCAGGCACAGAGTTCAAACCCCATAATCGACAAATAAATAAATTACCTCAGGTACTCTGCCAGCAGGTATTTGTTTGAATTCTATAAAAGTCAATTTCTATTAGGTCATTACTTAATCCTGATTTTTAAATGTTGATTAGGTTTTTTTTTTCTAGATGTGTGAAGAAGGGCGATCATGGGGTCCACAAGCCCAGAATTTTGATGATCTGATTGGATTTTTTGAGCATCTATAGTGTTTTGCTTCCCAACTGATGAGATTTAGCTTCCTTGGCTATTGGAAGTGCCCCAAACACTCTAGAATTCCTTGTGACCTTGGGATGGTTTGCAGAATTAACAACTAGGCATCTAGATTATGCCATTATTCTAATAACAACCATGAGTAGGATATGGAATTCTGGCCATTAAACATCAAACATAATTCCTTTGTGTCTCAGCAACAGTATTGAATCTTTTCTAGGCTTGCCTATGAATTATTTAAAAAAATAAAATCCTGATCTCTGAGGCATTTTTGAAAAATCTTTTATTACTACCATCACATAAACATAGAAAATAACAGATGGGTACTATTAAAGGTGAAACTCTTTCCTATTTTAAAGAAACACATTATATTTGTTTCTAAATATGCTTTGTTAAAATAATAACTAAGAAAAATACAGTATATCTTCATGTAATTTAGACAGTGAAAATTAAGAAAATCAAATTGTGCGAAAGTAGGGAAGGTAAGTAGCCAAAAAAAAAAAGAGTATGAACTGATAGAGGAAAAAGTAAGTCTAATTTTCATCCAATGAAAGACTGAACAGTGTAAAAATCCATCATAGTATTGTGTTAAGATAATTCTATTGAAAGGTGAGT
This sequence comes from Megascapheus bottae, assembly GCF_031878675.1. Lineage (NCBI taxonomy): Eukaryota > Metazoa > Chordata > Mammalia > Rodentia > Geomyidae > Megascapheus > Megascapheus bottae. The sequence continues at coordinate 10,207,380 of NC_143517.1, read as the reverse complement.
ATACCAAGAATGGAACATGAACCTGTGGTTCGTATAAGGCTTGAGAAATCATTTGCAATCTTTACAGGACAGATTGGTATACTTCTCCTGGGCTCTAGTCAGCTGCTTGTGGCCCATCTGCCTGTGTTGATAATCTTGTGTAGCCCATGGATGATGTGCTCTTAGCACGGGAAAACAAAAACAACAGCTTTGCTTAAGAGAGTGATGTATACAGGGTTGATGACCTAAATTTCCTAAGCAGTTCTGTAATGAACATTTAGGTTTTCAATTGATAATGTGTGGCCAGGTTGTTATTTATTCATGTAATTATTCTACTGGCTCTCCATTCTATAATTTCTTGTGTTTGATAAGGCAGATGTATATAAATTGCATATAGGGGTCGGGGGTTTGGCCTACTGGTAGAGTGCTTGCCTAGAATGCATGAAGACCCAGGTTGGATACCTCAGTACCACAAACACAGGAAAACCCAGAAGTGGTGCTGTGGCTCAAGTGGTAGAGCTTTAGCCTTGAGACACTCCAAGGACAGGGCTCAAACCCCAGGACAGCTGAAAAAAATAAAACATTATAATTTGCATCTAAATATCTCTTATTGAAATAATAAAAATGTTTTATCTTCAGGTAATTAAGGAAGTCAAAATTAAGAAATACCTTTGAATAATGCCAGCCGTTGTAACAACAGATACTCTCATTTTTTCTTTACTTTTCACATAACATGAAGAGGAGACAGGTTGTATTTTTAAGGAATTGTCTAGAATTTTAAATATTCTGTTATTAAATAATAAAAAGGAAATTTAGTGGTTTGAGAGTGTGAGCTAGTAGTAGAGTGCTTGTCTAGCATGCACAAAGTCCTGTGTTCAATTCCTTGGACACACATAAAGAGAAAAGGCCAGAAGTGATGTTGTGGCTCAAGTAGTAGAACACTGGCCTTGAAAAAGCCCAAGAACGGTGCCCAGACCCTGAGTTCAAGCCCAAGGATTGGCAAAAAGAAAAGAAAGAGAAAGAAAGGAAGGTTGATTTAGGATTTTAGTGATTTGTAGTAGATGAAGAAAATATATGTATACAAATGTGTATGTGTACATATAGGCACATATATATCCAAGGATGCATATTTATGTTCACATATATAATAGGGAAATAATTCATTTTAAAACATAAAAATTCCTTTACCAAAACAACCTGAAATGCTTTGATTATCAAGTATTATAAATATCCTGTTTTCTCCTTCAGGATTTTAGGGATATTATCTCAGTTTATGGAAATATGGACAGGGAAATTAGCCCTCTAAAGCCATCCAGGGACAGGTGGGAAATGGTGTTTTGGAAGAAAAGTGCACTTGTAGTAGCAAGTTACCAGGGTCAACTTTCACCTCTGCCAAATGTGTGATTGGCTTAAGCTACTTATATTTTCAAGTCTGTTAATTATTCACAGTGCTGGCATTGCTGTTGCTTCACACAGTGTTGGTGGCCATTTTCCACCTTTTTTTTTATTGATGAGTGCCATGAGAGAGAAAATAAATTCCTCCCCCTACCTGCTGAAGTTTTAATGATACCACCATAATTTTTTGCATTTCAAACAGTCTCACAGTTTTATTATGGAATGAGTGTTAACCTCTCAGCATAATTTTGTGGTTTGTAAGTGTTTTACCAAAGCTGGTTCAGAGAAATGGCTGTGCACAGAGGACTTGAAGGGTTCCAAAAGAGAAAAGGGAACTGAAAAAAGGAAGAGTAGATTTTTGTGGTTTTAAGATCTATGATGCAGGATACCCCTTGGGGACAAGTGCCACTCAAAGACAGGAAGTGTCCATTCATAAGTCTTGGTCCTTCTCTACTGTATTTGGTATCATAATTTAAATGAATTCAGGGCTGAATGCCAGCACCAATCAGTTCCACATGTTTAATCAAATCTCCATTCTTGCATACCTCGTCCTTTCAAAGCCCCCAGCACCACAAAAGAAGGAGGAAAAACAAAAAAAGAGAGAGAAGGAAAAGAAAGCCTACTATAGCTGAGAGATGATAGACTTATTCCAGGATCACATTCTTTCAGCACTTCTGCCCCAGGAGTGACTTATATGGTGACCCAGACCTCTACCATCAAGAGACCTGAAGATTTCTAGATCCAAATAAGTGTTGTCCTCTTTAGCCCTCTACAGTGAGTTCCAAAACTTTGTTGCTTTTTGAAGCAAGTTGTGAATGCCTTTTCCATAATTGTCTTTAGAAAAGGAAATTATGACTCAGGATGAATTTGAAAGTTTGTGATTTGGTTTACACTTGTTTGTAAAGTCAATCTGCTATGTAACAGGCTGCCTACTTTATTCGCTGTTTAACTTTGATTGCTCTCCCTACAGTTCAGAATTGTGACAATATTCAAACAAAATATTTAGTTGGAAGTTTGAAGACAGTTAATATCATAGCATTTTTCTATGTTGCTCTAGCACATACAAAAACATACACACATTATGGTACTGTAGTTTAAACTTAGGGCCTTGTGCTTATAAGGCAGTTCCTCTACCACTTAAACAATACTTTATGTTTTTTAAAAGCTTTAGTTGGGCCAGGAGTTTGGCCTAGTGGCAGAGTGCTTGCCTAGCATGCACGAAGACCAGGGTTCAATTCCTTGGTGCCACATATTGAGAAGAAACCTGGAAGTGGTGCTGTGGCTCACGTGGTAGAGCTCTAGCCTTGAGAAAGTCCAAGGAAAGTACTCAGGTTCTGAGTTCAAGGACCAGGACTGGCAAAAAAAAAATAAAAATAAAAGCATTAGTTATTTTCTATTCAGGGTTTTGTGATTTCCCCCCCAGAATTAGCCTTACACTGTTATTTATTTATTTATTTATTTTTTGGTGGGTCATGAGGCCTGAACTTGGCCTGGGTATTGTCCCTGAGCTTTTTAGCTCAAGGTGACAGCCATATCCTTGAGCCAAGCCCCATTTCCCATTTTCTAGAGGTTAATTGGAGATAAGAGTCTCAGGTCCTTTTGTGCCAGGACTGACTTTGAACCTTGATCTTCAGATCTCAGCTTCCTGAGTAGCTAGGATTACAGAAGTGAGCTACCACATCTGGCCTGGACTGTGATTCTTCTATGTGGGATTCTGTCTAAGTGGGATTATGCCATTAAATAACACAGCATTGACCTTTAACACACATCTGGTTGATGTTTTGGAAGTTTCTCTGAACTTGAAATATCCTAAAATTAACTATCTGTGGGTAATTAGGGAAATAAAAGTTACTTTTTAATTCCAAAACTAATTCTGACATAAATCCATCTGAATTACTTCTTAAAATTTTTATTTATTTATTTATTTATTTATTTATTGCTGGTCCTGGGTCCCAGGGCTTGAACTCAGGGCCTGAGAACTGTGTCTAAGCCTCTTTCTGCTCAAGGCTAGCACTACCACGTGAGTCATAGTACCACTTCAGGCTTTTTTCTGACTAGTTTATTGGAGATAAAAGTCTCACAGACTTTATTGCCCTTCTTGCTTTGAGATCCTCAGAACTCAGCTTCCTGAGGAGCTAGGATTACAAGTATTAGCCATCAGCACCTGGCTCAACATTACTTTTTCCAAAACTAACATTTACGATTTAAGTTCCTATATTCTGCCTTAAAAAACCAATTATATCACTATAGAGTCGTATCTCATTCTGGCATCAGACCATCTGAGGGCTTGACTTGAATTTTATATCTTTAGGCACACGAAGTAATTTAGGACAACATAGTTAAGAACTAAAAATATGGACTTGACAATGGATTGAAACGAATTCATTAATAACTATTACTGTTGATTTCGCCATGTTGTCTAATAATTGTAAAAGTAGTTCCCTCAAAGGAGTATTACTTTCAGTTGTTCTCCCTCTGTTTACATTATGGATTAACACATAAAAATAGCATGAGACATGAACAGATAATGTTTCCTTTGGCTTTAAAAATCTTTGATTCAATAAGCTCTGTAATGGCTTTGTTACTTTACCTCAAGTTTTCAGGGTAGTAGTAAAGTACAGTAAAGTAGATAATGAGTAAAGGCAAATGGTGTTTTAGTTGATTAGTCTTACTTTTGTTAAGTCTTATCCTTTGCTGTCTTTGACATGCGATATGATACAAACATGTGCAAATATGAAATTGCTGTCATATTAAATTCATTAGGCTCTTAACCCTTTATTCTTAGTAATCATCATATTTCAATGGCTGAACACAATCTTGGCTTTACATGGAATCGTTTTGCTATATATAAGTGCTCCTAATGGAAGGAAGAAAACTGTGGAAAAGAGAATCATTTTTTAATACCATTTAAACCCAGCAATGTGTATAAGAAATTCTCTGCCCACATTAGTTCAAGGAAAGTTTACATAAGTTTCTCTGAAAGATTAAAAATAACACATGAAAAGAAATACATTAGCATTTTAAACATAGATGAGACTTCAGAGAAGTTACTTAGCTCATGTATCTTTCTTTTTTCATATATTTTTATTGTAATTAATAGAAGGGTTACATTATATTCACCAGATAGAAGGTGCATTAATTCACATACATTGATACCCTTTCTCATGTCTTGGTCCCCATTTCCCTCCCCCCCATGCCCACCCCTCTTCTTGTTTTCCCCCCCTTTCCTATCCAATTTAAAATAACCAAATACAAATATATCCAATATATCAGATAACAAAGTGAAATACTATAACCAAGGGACAGCAAAAGAGATGAGAGATAACATAGTACATTAAGGACAACAATCACTCATTATATGGCTTTTGTTTCTATTGTATCTTTCTTTTATATGGAACAAATTGTGGATCATTTAGATAGGCTTGTGTGTTGTTTCCATTCATTAAACTAAATACACTAATTCCAAGACAGGAATGAAGACTCTTAACTGCTATATTGGTTTCCTAAAATATGTCAAACATTGCAAAACCAGAGATTTTAATTGTCTATTAAACCTAAAGACACTGACAATTATGTCACTCGCTCAAGTTTGCCTGAGTGAGTGGCCCAGCTTGGAAGTGAGTCATACTGGTTTGTTCCAGAGTTCAAACTTCTAATCAGAAGATACAATTGTTTTGCACAAGTGAGAGGATGAATGAATGAATGAATGAATGGCGACCAAGACATGAGAAAGGGTTTCAATGTATATGAATTAATGCACCTTCTATCCGGTGAATATAATGTAACCCTTCTATTAATTACAATAAAAAATATATGAAAAAAATAAAAAGTTGGTGTCTTTTCAGCTCACATTTCCGTAGTTTTTCTTGTTGCTATGTTTTTTGTTTTTTTGTTTTTTTTGCAGTTAAGGAGGAGCCAGGGAAGGTGGGCAATGAGGGGCTGGGGAGGTCAGCCAGTGGGATTCATGCCAGTCCTGAAGACAGCACATCCCTTTCCTAAGGCAATGGCACATGCAGCTCTGAATTGTTGCTCTCTTAAATCTACCTGTAGCTTTTACTGTAAAAAAAAAAAAAAAGCTACCTGTAGCTTTGTCTATGCCATGCTGATGTGGCTTTTGAGGTCCAGCAGCAGTGCATAATTGGGTCTATTACACCTCAGTAGTTGGCCCAGGGACGCAGTTGGTTCCTGTGTCTGAGCAGATTATGGTCATGTTGACAGTTGTACAGTCAAATGGTTTATTTAACTAGTGATTACTGCTTTTAGCACAGAATATTAGCAGTCAAATTGGTGTTTGTAAAGCTTGAGAAAATGTGGGTGGTTTGCAGAGTTGAAAGCCACTGCTGCCCCATCAGAGGCCTGAAACTGACCTTAGCTACAGTGTAAGATCAAAAAAAAAAACAACAGGACCTGTGAATTTTTCTGAAATGGAAGGAAATTCTGTGTGGATTTCTGTTAAACAAGGATCAGTGGACGCATGCTTTTGAGTTTTGTTTTTAGGGTTTTTTTTTCTTCCTTTATTGGAGAGGAAACTGGGTGAGTATATCTACAGAATTAAGTGTTAAACACAAAGTGTTGTTTCAGCAAATAATGTGTCGTGTCTGCTACAGTCAAAAAATTTGTGTTTAAATTAGGTTTCCTGCACTCAAATTCAAATTTAAATTTTTTGAAATTATTTTTCTGAAAGAAAGAAAAAAGAAACAGCAAAACCACTCTTGACAATTTATAGAAATGTTTTAGATTCTTCATGTTTAGCCTAAAGGAGAAATAAGCGGGTTGCCAGAATGAAGTAGTTAGCATTATGATGAAAGAAATGAGAAAAAGAAAGAAAGAAAGCAAACATGGAAGTCCATTATCCTGTGGTCAAGTTAATGAAAGGAGACAAGAGATTTTCTTTAGAAGGAAGGAAATATTAATGAAAACTAAAAATAAATAGTGTACAGCAATGGCTTACTGTTTTCAGAAGTGTTAGCACTATTGAAGTATAATAGATCGTATAGTACAGGAACAGTCTTTTGGACTCACTAGAAGAAAATTGGGAAAACATTTGATAATTATTTATTTCACTCATACCAGATACACAAATAATATACTTGCAATTCATTTCATATCAAATCCATTTGATTAAGGTTGGTTGAGTTTGACATTCTTTGCTTAATCCAGCTTGCTCATACTTTTTTTTTTAGCTAAATCCCACTAACAAATGGCTGATGTGAATTGACATAATGTAGGATTATCCCAGTAAGGCATTTCTTAAGTGCCTTCAGTGTATTTGGAGAATACTGTTTTAATTCTAAAGGCTGGGAAGAAAGGTCAGGGGTCACTGAGCCTAACTGTTTTTACATAGACCAAGAAAACAAATTCTTAGAGAATCCAAAAGTCTTTGCCTGGGGCTGGAAGCCAGTTAGGAGCAGGTAATGATTTCATCTAGTAGATCCAGGATCTAAGGGTAAGGGGTGGGAGGGGGGGGGAGAGATTTCCTTTTTTATTGCTTTAGCAGTCAACTTGTTATTGACTGGAAAATGGAACAAGCCAAAAAGGTTAGGAACAGAAGAAACTCAAACTGCCCACTCAAATAAGTGGCTGGAGAATCTAACATTCTGTCACGGGGGGGGGGGGGGGGGGGGGGGGGGGGGGGGGGGGGGGGGGTGGGTATGGGGAGGCTGCTAATTAAGGAGCTTGGAAGATAACAAATGGCTTCCTCTTTTGGAGAAAGACTTTCTGCATGTTTTAACAGGCTGAGACTGGAACTGATCAAACCAAAGGTTTCTTCCAGCCTTAACATTGTAATATAAGCACTTGGGTGTCAATGAGAACCCTAATTAAGGGCATAGTGTCTTCTACCTTATCTAAAGGAGGAAAAATAAGCCCTGTAATCTCTCAGAAATGACTATTTTAGTTCTTCTTGAGAAGTGATACCAGTGTTCCCCAAATTCAGATGGAAAACGCTGATAACTTAGCTCAATCAAAGGGAGGAGGTAGCACACAAAAAGGAGGTTTAAACTTTTTGATTACAAGAAAACAAAATCAAAACAAAAGCTTGCCTTGTGCTTGCTGTTCCATAGCCATCCATGAACAGACATTTATCTCACTCATGCAAAGTTTAGAAACTTACAACTGAACTTTGTTTATAGCAGCTATATATTGTAAAAGGCACTTAAACAGTTCTGTTGCTTTAAAGCAAGATTATAGACTCAGTATTAAGACAGAATGGATTTTAAGTTTGTTTCCTTTCCTCTGTTGCCTATCACATGCTGGGAATTGGACATTCTAGGCAATATTCTACCACTGAGCTATACCCACAGTTCTCTCCTACCAGTCTCCGAAATTAAATATTTAAAAGACTTCAGTTAAACTGCCAAGATTACTGTTACAATTGGTGTATATGTAGAACAAGTATGAATACAAAATATCAGACAATTCAGATTGGATGCTTCAGGATTTAATTGGTGTCACCAGCAGGAAAACATTCCAGATCTCAGAAAATTACATATAAAAGAGAACATGTGGTACCTGTCTTACCAGGTTTGACAATGTGGTCAATTCAATACCAGTACTATATCAGTATCTATAATATTAGCCATTTTTTATCTCTCTCCTGTACCCACCCCAGACTTCAGAGGAATAAATTATAAATGATACCAATGTTAAGACCAATGATCAGTAAAACAAAATCATCTTATCAATACTGAAAAAGAGAGGATAAGTTAACTAACACCAATTGGTTTCGTTGATTTTTGCTAATTTAGAAAAGAGTTTCTGGTGCCTCGAAGATTTGGCATACAAAATATTTTTAATTTCTCAAAGTTGTAGTCCTCAGTGAGACCAATAAGCTCATGAAATGATTAAACAATTACTTGGGGCAGTTTTCTAAAGAATTCAGAATAAAAAGTGATGGAGACAGTGAAAACTGAGGGTCTATGTCTGGGTCAGAGGGTATGCTGTTTGGGCAACTCTCTATCCTGAAAACTGTAGTTTCCAAGACTAGTCAGCTGTTTCTGAGCACAATGACTTTCGTTATGAATTCCATCTGGAACTGCCTGTGTTGCATTCGTTTCATGTAACTGCTCCCATTCTATACTTAAATTTTTACTTAAACACATCTCTTTCTAGAGGCTTTCTAAGTATTCTCCCCCATCAACCTAAGTCTGGCCCAAGTTTCTTTTTTCCTGAGCTTTCAGAACATTCTAAATGCAGCTATTATTTATGGACACAATCATCCATGCTTGATCAGTGAAAGGACTAGAGCCAGAAACCAGCCAGACTACATCAGGGACCCAAATGGCAACTTGGACTTGTTCACTGAGACCATGAAGAATGGCCTGAATCTTTTGCCTCTCAGAGCCACTTGCCCCTCTGTGAAGTATGGGTAATAACCACCAGTTTTTTGTTAGGGTTCCACTGGCAAATACCTGAGATTATTAGCTTCTAATAAAGTCAAAGTTCTTGGAACTCACAGTCCATTATCAATTGGTCCTGTCAATGTGGATCTGTATTGAGGCTGCACATCATGGTGGGAGTGTAGGGTGGAGAAACATTGCTTCCTTTATGTCTGAAAAGCAAAGGAAGCAAGAGGTTGGAATCCTGCTCTACCTTTTGAGAGCATGTTCCCATTGACTTGGCTCCATTACTTAGTTTCCACCACCTCCCAATGATGTCAAATTGGGGACCAAGCCTGAAACACATGAGCCATTTGGAGAAATCAAAGAACCAAACAACACAGCTTCATAATGTGGTTATAGGGCCTGAATGAGTTCATAGATGTACAGCAGTTGGACCAGTTCCTGCTGCAGACAAGAAGCTCCCTACACTCGGCTTCCTGGTTTGCCTCAGCATCATTTGTCATCATCATTACTGTTACAATTACTTACCATCCACGTTGCTGTCATCCCTGATTTTAAGTGCAAACAAGAAGACTTTGTCATGCCATTTTAAGGTTTTTTTTTCCTTTTTCTTTTCTTTTTTTTTTGGTGGGTCGTGGGGCTTGAACTCTGGGTCTGGATACTGTCCCTGAGCTCTTCAGCTCAGGGCTACTGCTCAACCACGTTAGCCACAGTGCTATTTCCAGTTTTCTAGTGGTTAACTGGAGATAAGTCTCACAGAACTGAGGTCTTCAGATTTCAGCCTTCTGAGTAGCTAGGATTTCAGGCGTGAACCACTGGGGCCCAGCTCCATTTTAGGTTTTCTAGCCTCAATATCTAGAACTTGTGTACACTCTTTTTTTTCGTTCAGTGTTTGCTGAGTAAGTGATAGAAAGGAGTGAGTGATTGAAAAGTAGCCGGGTATTTGTAGGCTCTGAGAAGACATTGTATGTCAGCTATGAAATGCATGGCTTTTATTTACTTCAGCAAATAAAAAAAAATAGGAGTGGAAGTTAGTCTTTGGAATTATTATTTTACTGTAGCCACTATAACTCAGTCACATTAGGTTACTAGACTGGTTTTCCATTTACATACATATTTATGTTGCTTAGCAATAGAAATGTATTCCTTTATTAGATTGAGTGTATGGACGTATACTTTTATGAACAATCTCACTTATTAGTTTTTACAGCAGACCGAGGAAGAGGAAATGGGAAGGGGACAAGAGGTAGAATACATTTCATAATGTTCTTTGAGTTGAGCTGTGAGTTGAATGAATATTCAGAAATGTAGGACACACAAAACAATGTCCACAGTGATTGCCATTCCAGAGGGAATGGGAAGAATATATTTTTGTTTTGCTTTGTTTCTGAACAGGAGTCTCCTTTTATCCACAGGGAAAACATTCAAAGACTCCTAGTGGATGTTTGAAACCAGGGGTAGAGCAGTGGACTCTATACACATTTGTCCCCATGAATATATAACTGTGGCAGTTTAGTTGAATAATCAGACACAGTAAGAAATTAGTAGCTGTAGTGGTCAAATTGAAGTTATAGTACACTACAAGAAGTTATTTAACATGTACACCTTTATTTCTGGAATTTTCCATTGAATATTTTCAGACTATTATTGCTACAGGTAACTGAGGCCAGTGACACTGAATTAGGAGATGTCTGTATATCTTTAGTTTAAACACACTCATTTGTTTTCAACAAAGATCTAGTTAGGTAAGTATTTCATTATTCAGTAGTAGAGTAGGCTAGGGGAGAATGTTGTAGCATTCTCTGAAAGTATACTGGTGCTGGGTTTGAGTTATTGGAGGATCAATGGCATGGAAAGATGTGCCAGGTTTTTCTTTTGCCTACTGGGACTTGTGAGGGAGCCAGGCCCTACCCAGTGGGGCCTTCTTGAGAGATTCTTCTCACCTTGCTCTGGCTTTTTCCTTTTATGAGACTTTGAGCTGCTTCTTAATTTCTTTGTGTCTAAATTTGCTCATCTAGCAAGTGGGGATTATGTTTGCTCTCATGCCAGAGTCACTGGAAAGATAAATACTTTCTTAGAAGCACTCTGAACGGGATCTAACCCATACATAAAAGCTGGATATGCTGGGTGACATTGAAGTTTTATTCCCTTTTCTTCGAACTTTGTCTTTCTTGCTAGTAGGAGAATGAGATGTAGGTGAATCAGGAGGGTAGGGAAAGGTAGAGGGAACTCTTCAGTTCTCTTTCTCACCACCTGCACCCAACAGTGGACCTAGCTTCTTGGGTGTGCATCTAATAGCTGATACCAAACCACCAAGTTTTACTTCTTAAAGAAATGGGGCCTTGTACAGGACAGCTTCATTTGTGATACAGTTTAGTTATTGTGTTGTTCTCTTCCTGGAAGATGAGGGTGTGGGGGCAGGGTGTGGACAGGGAAGGGCACTCCCATCAGCTGTGTGTCCAGGTGTTTGCAAGGGCACCCATAACCTGGCCTCCTTGTTCCTGCCTGCGTCAAGAGTTTGAGTTTTTGGCAGCCCCTGGTATAGTAATTAGAGTAGAGATTACTTTAAAATAGCACTGGCATAGATTTCAATCTTATCTGGTAACCGTTCACTTATTAATGATCGTTTTGGCCAGTTGGCAGCCAATCTGTCTTTAAACTGTGAGACTGATACAATCTCCTAGGCTGTGAAGGATAAGTAATTGGATGGGTGAGCTTGAAGAACTCTGGGACTTTATGAAATGGGTTTGCATGAACTCAGTCTTGTCACTCCGAGTGGGACTGCAGTCATGTGTTGCCACTCTCTCAGTGATCCAGATACCAACCTTGCCAACTTTGGAGTTTTGTTGGGGCACAAAAATTTGTGTGTTTCCATGAAGCTTTCATGGGTAAAGGTAGGAACAGCTAACCAACAGCTAGAGAAATTTGCTCTAATGTAGCCTTGTCTCCTGAGAGCCAAGGGTCAACCCCATCCTGTTCTCCTGGGTTCCACAAAGTACTTCTACACACTAGGTCTTTCAAGAGACTAGACAGTCTGCTTTGAACACAGTTTTTATGTACATTCTAATGTTATGTCTCCATTGTATGTAGTAAATAGCTTTCTTCTGATGACAAGGTAGAGATATTAGACATATAACTATTTCTAGTTCTCATTCAGCAAGACCTGTTTTCTCTGTGTCTTCAAATCTGAACTATACCAGAGGTTTACACTCATGTTTGGAATAAATTACACATGACTTCTCCTTTCTTGGAATACTGATGACTAAGTATTGATCTTTAAAAAAAAAAGTAATGTTGAGGTAGGTGCACATGAAACTTACCCCTTGAGCCATCTCAGTGGCCTCAAGTACTTTTGTGTGACTATTACCATCACCCGACTGCAGCAAGTTTTCATTATCTCCAGCCAGACCTCTAGCTGTTCAGCAGCCACTCAAGCAGCAAGTATTGTTATTGACCACCTTAATATATGGTTGAGATGCCAGCCTGGCATCAAAGGTGAGACTCATGTAATCCTTGCCTTCTAGGGTCACATCGCAGGAATGTCAAGGAATCTGGGACACCATATTTGAAGCCCTTTTATGATTCACATTGTAGTAGAGAACTTTAGAAAAAAAGAATCTTGCCAACCTTGGCCATCAAGAGAGGCTTTTTATTTGAGATGTTTAGGCTTCATGACTCTTTAGACTTCTTATTATATATTGGGGTTATATTGATATCATAGTGTCTGTTGAGCGTTAAATAAAATCATGCAGTACTTCAATGAGCCCTGGGCCTGCCACTCAGTTAATAGTCATACGCACTAGTCTTCACTGTTATGAAGAACAGTGGAGGCACTACTTAGAGGGGTGGACACACAGGGAGCCCAAGGCATTACAGCTTACATAAGGGTTCCCGGGCTCCTATTGCAAGCAGGGTAGTGAAACATCAAGGAGGTGATCAACATCAGATTTGGAAAGAATATTTGTTTATGGCATGACTAACAGCAATAAATAGACAATAAGATTATTTAAAGTACGTGACTCTAATAGCAGCTATTCACACATTAAATGGTATGGGGAAATATTTTTAAGAGTGATGATTCCACTATCTCTCAGCTCCACTTGCAGTCTTTTTTTATTGTAATTAATAGAATGGTTACATTATCTACCAGATAGAAGGTACATTACCTCACAAACATTGATACCCTTTCTCATGACATGGTCTCTATTTTCTTCCCCTCCCCCTAGCCCCTCCCCTCATCTTGATTTCCCCCCTTCCCTATCCAATTTCAAATAACCAATTAAGCATATATAAAATATATCAGATAACAAGGTGAAATATTGTAACAATATTAGATAACCAAGGGACAGCAAAAGAGATGAGAGATAACATAGTACATTAAGGACAGCAATCACTCATTATATGGCTTTTGTTTCCTTATCCTAGAGGTCCTTACATTTAGTGTCATACTATTTGGCCTCATGTCTCTAGATTTTTGTTCTATTGTAAATCCACTTGCAGTCTTAAAGGGATCATGAAAGAATTCTAGAATTTTTTTCAGTGAACAATTCCTCCCCCCATGTTCCCACCACAAAAAGAGGCATTGAGTAACTTACGACAATGTCTTCAAAGTCACCATCGATGCCTTTCTTCTCCCTTCATGTCTATACCTGTATTTCCTACATCTCTTTCTCTGGTATCTCATAGGTCCAGTCTAGACAAGTCATGAGGGGAGTTCACCTGGCTTTCTGTAGATTTTTCCTAACTAGTCTTGGTTTTCCTCTTACTGTATTCCTCTACTGCTCTTTCTGTACCTGGAAAGGCAGATGAAGTCATCAGTTCACATTTTACCCTTGATCCCTGCCCAGTAAACTTTGGAGGCAAAATTCTTCTCCCTCCCTTCCTTCCTTCCTTCCTTCCTTCCTTCCTTCCTTCCTTCCTTCCTTCCTTCCTTCCTTCCTTCCTTCCTTTCCTCCCTCCCTCCCTCCCTTCCTCCCTCTCTCCCTCCCTCCCTCTCTCTCTTTCTCTTCCTTCCCTTTCTTCCTCCTTCTCTCTCCCTCCCTCTCTCTCTCCTTGCCCCTGTCTCTTCCTCCCTCCCTCCCTCCTTCCCTCCCTCTCTCCCTTCCTTCCTTCCTTCCTTCCTTCCTTCCTTCCTTCCTTCCTTCCTTCCTTCCTTTCTTCCTTTCTTCCTTCTTTCCTCCCTCCCTCCCTCCTTTTCTCCCTCCCTCCTTCCCCCCTCCCTTCCTTTCTTCTTCCCTTCCTCCTTTCCTTCCTTCCTTTCTTCCTGCCTGCTTGCCAGCCTTCCTTTTACTTAATTTTTCTATGCTGGTCCTGAGGATTGATCTCAGGGGCTGGACACTGTCCCTGATCTTTTTGCTCAAGGCTAGCACTCTGCTACCTAAGCCACAACTCCACTTCTGGCTTTTCTGGTAGTTTATGGGAGATAAGTGTGTAATGGACTTGATTGCCTCAGCTGGCTTCTAATGGTGATCCTTAGATCTCAGCCTCCCAGGTAGCTAGGAATATAGGTGTGAGCCACCAGATCTAGCCTGGTTTCTTTTGATGGTTAGGCCTGATCATTCTTCAGCTCTTGGCCATGTGGGCAATCTCATTTAGTAATTTTTTCTAGTTTATTTATTTAGCTGTAGTGATTCTCACATTGGCTATTCTTGCTCTATCTAACCTTGGTTACAGACAATTTTAGATCGGCAGAGTTTTCCTTAGACTGTTTTACAGTTAGTCACATCTTTGCTTAGGTCACCTTTTCTCAGAGAGGCCTCCTTTGATTGCCCAATTCAAAACATGCACCTGTCAGTTTCTATATCTTAATGCCTACCTTTGTATTCTTTCTGAATCTGTATTATTGGAAGGTACACCACTTACTTGTTAGCTTTTAATCCCCATTAGAACAGAAGACTCAGCTTTGTGTCCCCTAACTTATGATCTATGATTAGACAGCCAGCACTGGTGTATATTGAGTAGATTAATTGCAAGATGAGCACATGATTCTCATTAAAATCCACCAATGTTTGACTTGTTTTGAGTCTATGCTCCCTGAACCCAGTGAGTACTGGGAAGAGAAATATGCTGATCAGTCCTAGAAGTGTTCAGTGCCAAGAACAAAACACATCTAAGTTGTATTTACTATAGAAAAAAGAAGTTTCATAGCATTAGTAATTGAGATTAATGAAATAGCTTACATTTAGTGTGGGTTTCCATTTTCAATGATGCCTTAACCTAATCTCTTTTCTCCAATCTAGTTTATCGTTGTTTATTCCATGCACACTGGTTTTCTTGTTCATTTGCCTTTCCTGTAAATAAACTAGAAAAAAATACAAAATGAGATTGAATATCATCTAAGTAGAATATATTCCTCTCTCCCCTGGGGGTGGATAACTAGAGAATTGCTTTTAAATCTCTATGTCTCCAACAATTCCTTCTTTTGTATATTGTAAATATATCCAAAACAGTAAGAAATGTCCCTTAGTACTTCTTACTGAGGCGAATTCTGACCTATAATGTTTCTGACATAATGACCCACCACGTGCAGTAGTTTTCTAAAGTAAAACAGGAGTGATCCTGATTCTTCTTTTAAACATACACAGGTAATACCTGCCTTTTCAAAAGTTAACAGTGGGAATCCTCATGGCCATAATGTAAACACTGTAAATAGGCAATCTGTTATCAATCATGTTTTATTACCATTGGCGCATGTTGAGTGCCTGGGTAGTGATCTTGGGAGCCAATAGCCTCAGTAGCTTCCATGTTACCAAGGAACTCTAGAACAACAGCCTGAAACATTGACCTTCAACCTGCCTGGAAGCAGATGGAACACTTTGTGAACAACTGGCCATGTGTAAATGTTAACCTGTTTACTTTGTGACGTAAGAACCAGCAAACGAACAGCATATGCCTATGTTTTTTTTTCCATTTCATAGAGCTCCAATAGCTTTTGTTAAGAGAAGTTTTCCAAATATTAAACAAAAAGCTGTAAAATATTAGAATCATTAGAAATGTACAATTTGCTAGGACTTATTGCAGTTGCTTTACCATCAACTGCGCAGTATGCTTTAAAGAAGTAATGTGCACAAACATTACTTATTTCTCTGGTTGTCAACATTTAATTAAACAGGGCCCCTGTATCCTAAGATATCACTGTTTTGTATATATGCAGTAAAAGGTTTGAATTAAAATACTGTACAATTAGTTTGCACAGAAAGAATGACTTTTGCAGACCTCTACAATAGACAGTTTAGAGAAATAAGCATTTTGTGTTTAAATTGTGCTCCTTAGTATTTTAAACAGATGGCGATGGCTTTCCTCTTGATTATAACTTTGAGGCATGCTTTACTAAATGGAATCAGCGGGGTTCATTAAGGTCCCATTTGATGTATCAGTATTATAAAAATACCATGTTAATTATCCTCAAACGTTGCAAGTTACCTCCATTTTCCTGCAATCAGAAGATGAGAGAAACCCTGTGAAGCAAATTAGTCCTAATTGAAAGAGGACTGATTAATATTTAAATAAGGCATTGTGTGAGGGATTCTGCCATGAGAAAAATAGGCTGAACATCTGAATTAATTGCATAGCAGGTTAAATTAAATTTCATATAATGGGTTGGAAGATGAGTTGGCACAGTGCTTTAGCAGTGAGCACAATGACTGAAATACCAGTCTTTTCTTTCCCTCTTGGCTGGATTCCATGGAGGTCCTTGTAGCCATTACCTCTTTGTTGTCTCTCTTTCAATGCAAACAAAGGTACTAACAGAAAATTGCTACCACATTTAAAAAAATGTTAATCCTTTTTGGGAGACAGCACCTGTCTACATTTTCTCCATTTCTCTTCCACCTTGGCTGTAAAATTGGGAAACATTAGTATCTTTTTCCTTGCCAGGTTTAATGAGGATTGATGTCATAAAATGCTAATGGCTGGAATATAGTTAGAATTGTGCTATTAGTGGGTTATCACTGTCTGACATTTTCACTACTCAGGAGCATGCATGTGGAGCCTGTTTAAAGTGATTGGGTTACTTAAGGGTCCCTGTTAGGGATATTTAATCCAACATAAATTACTTATGCACTTTGTTAGTGTTCAAAGGAAGAGTGTCACGTTGTACATGCTGGCAGTGTTCCAGTCAAGAGCTGTTAATTACTGTACAGCAAGTGAATGCGTTTTTTGTAGCAGTGCAGGCTATGTTGGGGCTGGGGGAGGGGCAGGGACTATATCTATTTTCCATCTAACCAAAAATGAATACATGAGAATGTGCAGAGAAAGAAATAGACTGAAGTCATTCTTGCCCCCAGGAATTATAGTTCCATTTGTTTTCATTTTGAAAATAAAAACAAATGACAGTATGATTCCCTCCAGGGGAAAAGTACTTTAGTTAGAAAACATTCCTGCCCCCAAACGAGAGCAATTATCTATTTGTATGCTGATGAAAACCAAATAAATGTCCTACATCCTCAATTCACAAATTTACAACTTTGTGAGCCTGAATATTTGCTGGGAAATAGGCTAAACGATCCAAAATGAAGGCAATAAGAAAAATTTTGATTTTTTTTTTTAGTATTTTAGGGTTAGCAGTCACTTTTGAAAGCTATCTTTACAAACTTGGATAGATCAGAACTGTTTTTTCAGTGTAACTCTGAAGAATGGAAAGACTTTGTAAAGCATATTATGAAAAATCTGAAATCTACTGTTACTTGAAATTCTAAGTTCCTTCAAAATGAGTACACTTGTGCGTACACACACACACACACACACACACACACACACACTTTTTTCCTCCTTTGATGACATAGACACAAAAGAAAGGAGCCAACCTGATCTGAATTTCTGAGGTTATATTTTTGATGTTATTTTGTTCAGAGGTTATCTATACATATACAATATACAATCTGTATACCATATACAATGGACATTAAACATGTATTATACACATGTATATATTAGATCTTCCCAATACTAAACATTTGCTGAAATAGCCTGAAATTTTTAGTATGCATTTTCTGCAAACAGTCAATTTTCTCTGCCTAAGAAGATAGAAAATTTTTCTTCAGCCTTCATAAAATCATCTTTTTGTTGAATTTTATAGCTCTTATAGCTATCAGCTTTAAATTAAGATTGGAAATATGTGCATAGCCAATTTATGAACTCTTATTTGAAAATAGAAAAACGAACACCCTTAGTTTTCTTATGGTGGAATGATAAGCATAATTAGGCCAAACATGTGCTGCTATTTTAATAACAATTAAAATATTTTGATTAGCACTTTACAAGGAATTTCTCATGAAGGGAAGCTCAGTGCCATTTTATTTGAATGAATCGTAGTAACAGGTACAAATCCATACAGTTAGTTCTAATGTGTAGTATATTATCTATTTATGAAGTCATGCTTGGAAAGATTTCAAAGATGCTTCTGCTTTGAACATAGAGTTGTAAGACCTAATGTTGTGTGTGTGTGTGTGTGTGTGTGTGTGTGTGTGTGTGTGTGTGTGTGCGTGCGTGTGTGTGTGGTGGGGTGGTTGATGTTTAATAATTCACATGGGATAGCAGTGAAATATGAAGCTCTCCTACCTCTAACTGGCTAACAACCACAGGAGTTAAGTGCAGTGGGTCATGGTTACGCAAGACAGGATCTATTACCTCATTCAGATACATAGAAGTCTATACTCATCTTCTGATGGAGAGTGTATGTGTACGGGTACCCCCTCGCAAGACTAATGGGAGTTCACCAGAAACATCCTTTGTGCACTTCTGGGCAATGGACCAATCTCATGAGTGTAGTGTAACTGAAGAGACTGTTTCAGTAAAGTCCATAAAAAATCAGATTGAGCAAAGGTAATAATTCCTTCATAATTGGCTTAATGATGAGAGGGAACATAAAAGATATAAATCTGTGCAACAAATCAAGAATGTTTTAAGGAGGGTGCTTAGACTCAAACCAGTTGGTACTGTCTAACAGACTGAGTTTAAATGAAAATGTTTCCACATTTTAAACCATGTTTAAATCACTGAAAAATTAAAAAAAATTTGTTGAGATTCCCCAAAGCTGCATTTCATGTGCCTTACACAGAAACAAAGACAATGGACAGTAAAAATGTCTTCAGCTCACAAAGATGACATTTTCTTCTTCTTTTTTTTAATCTGAAATGCAATCAAAGAATGATTTCATGGTCTGTAATTCCAGCATCTTTAGATAGATAGGCATTGCTGCCAAGTGGAGATTTTGTATGTGGAACTCTAACAGCTAGAATCTTCTGTGTAACCTAGGGTTGTACTAATGTAGTATCACTGTGCCTAGGACCAGATACTCTGAACATCACTTGAACATCTGGCTAATGAACCAGAGAGTTTCCTCTGTAGTCCGTTTCTTAGCAGGCTTGAAGTGTTCAGACAAAGATTGCAAAAGTATAAATGGAATTTGATAATCGTGAAAGCCTTCAGCAGTCACTCTCCTGCCTCCAGAAGCTGTCTACTCCATGCTTGAGGCTTGCCTCCCTGCTTCTGTCTAATTGCAGGGATATTTTGTTGTTGTTGCTAGATTTATTTTACAGGGTTTCTGCAGTTGTATTTGCACATAAGTTGATGCACATAAGGACAGACAGAAGATAAACATTTGTTAAAAATCATTCATTACCTTAATTAGGTAACTGTAATCCCTCTGTACTTCATCTTTACAACAAAATAAAGTTAAATAAATAAATAAATAAATATCAAAACATGCAACTTGAAACTTGGAGAAGTTGTGATAATATCGCTGTATCTAGTACATGATACCCAAATATCACTCAAATGGCAAGTGTTAATCGTGTTACTCAGTATCCAAGGGTTACCAGCTTATGGGACTGACAAAAATGGTGGATTCTAGGTCTGCTAAGCTTTCTTATCCAAACCGAGGGTTGGACAAGTTTATTTATCAGATTGAAGGCAGTCCCTGAAGAATCCATTCCAGTGTGTGTGCATGGAGTTCAGAAAATTGATCAAATGAAACTCCCACCTCCCTCTCCTTCTCCATTTTTGTTTGTTTCTTTGTTTTGGCTGTTGTCTTAAAAGAGAGAGGGATTCAGCCAGCCTGGAGGCCAGTGAGTTCAAGACCTTAGAAATTAGGATTACTGCGATCACAAAGTGACCGAGGGGAGAGGGGGCAGGGGACGCTGTACTAGGCAGAGACATGGGGAATGTTGAAAATGTAGCAGTTATAGAGTTCAAATGGCTTCAGGGGAAGCCAGAAGAGTTTGCCTTGCTAGGAATGTAGGATTTGCTGCTTTGCTTCTGTAGGACTGCCACTTCCCTGAGTGGACTTTGGTTCACCAATAGGAGCAGGGATTAGGCCTCAGTCTCAGAGTGGATAATAGGTATTTGGTTAATGAGTATCTAGTGAATTAAATTAAATAAGTAACTAATGGCTTTATTGATTAAACAAACTTACTACTTCTTTTCCTTTTGATATAAACAACTCATACACAACTGTATTAAGAAGTATTATGCAGTTCCCTAGAACCAGTCTCCAGAAGGTTCTTTAAGATCGTCTTGTCTAGAATATAAATTTTACAGATACTCCAGATGGTATGTCCGAAGTTCAAGTGTTAGGAGCTATATATAGTCTTTTGAAGTCAAACTTAAGTATATTTTCTACTCTACCATGTACTTATTGAAATGATTTTGAAATATCACTAAAAAGTCATGCTACATCACTTTTTCCATCAGGATTGTATTTTTTTTACCTTTTTTTTAATGTAATTAGTAAAAGGGTTACATGGTATTTGCCAGGTAGAAGGTGCATTAATTCACATACATTGATACCCTTTCACATGTCTTGGTACCCATTTCCCTCCCAAGGATTGTATTTTTATATCAAAGACTGTGATGAAGATCTGGGAGTGAGGACCTGGGTTTGATGCCAAGCATCAGAGAAAGGAAGGAAGAAAGTGAGAGAGGAAGGAAAGGAGGGAAAGAAGGGAAAAAATCAAGGAAAGAAAAGAAGAGAAATAATGAGGAAAGAATGAAGGGAGGGAGGGAGGGAGGAAGGAAGGAAGGGTAAAATACGATCTTCATTTTTGTGTCATTTCAGAATACAAAAAATTCTGTTGATACAACTTTCTTAAATGAGTGGTTACTATCTCTTTTTTGCTGATGGACAATAGTTAAAGGTATCTTAGTATTATCTTTAATAGTGCCATTACTTGACAATCGTACCAGGTTTGACTGACTTCTGTTTGCTAGCTGGCACAGTTTGTGGTAAGGTTTCTTAGAGCACTGTATTTAGAGTAGCAAATGCAGGGTGCTGCTGTGAGTTTATTAGCTGACCACAAAAATGTGAGAACATGTCAGGTTTAGCAAGATCCTAAAAAAGTGTTTTGAAAATATTTCTAAGAGTGAAGATTTAGTGCCACTGAATTCAGTTCCTAGATCCTATTTTTGTATTTCCACAGGATAACATTTTTGTGGGACATAATAGTAATTAATTCTCCAACCCAAAACACAGATTTACCAAGAAAAGAATTCCATAAACCTTTTGTTTTAATAAAGTAGTGATATAACTTAATTTGGAGATATTTTCACTCTGCATGTCAAACTGTTTTAGAATGTCTTCCCTGTTTGAACCATAAGCTAAAATCAGCTCTGCCTGTGCCCACACTGATGCTTCCCATATTATGCCATGCACTGTGGAACCAGTGGGGGAATCGCACAGGTGAAGAAGAAAAGAGGTATGTGGCTTATCTTTATAATCCAGTAGAAGAGACCACTGGTAATGTAAGCACCTTGGCCAGGAGAGAGACCCCCATGTAGCCATGGAACTCCCTATAGGTTCTGTGGGGTTCTCTTTCCCTCTTCTCTTAGTGTATTGTGAATTCTTTTCCTTATTTCTAGTCACCTTAAAGATAATTTTGCTGTTGTTGATGTTGTTACAATACTGGAGATGAGTATAGGACTGCAGTTCTTTAGGTAGTACTCTACCACTAAACTGTACCCCATTATGCCCTTGGTTCTAGTCTATCAAGTCATTCATCCAATTTGGGAATCCCAAGTTGAGATGTTCCTGTCTGATTTTTCTTATATGAAGGAAGAAGTTTGGTGAGTACAGGCATATTCCTTTTACCTTTATCATCCCCCTCCCTTCACCAAACCTAAGCCTGGTGACCAAGAGTATTATGTTGGGACATGATACTTTATTGCTGAAAAACAGCCTATTTGGTGCAACAGAGCTAAATGTTGGAGTTGATATTATCATTCCTAATTTGTTGGTGACAAAAGTAAGCTTTAAACAGGCAAAAGAAAAGAAAAGAAAAGGTCTATATTACTAATAAATTCAATTTGTAGTGAGTAGTAGGCTCTAAGTTTAGAAAATTTTTGCATGCTTTTTTTTTTAGAAGTGTGAGCTTACTTTATAAATTTTTGCTTTTTGACATACAAACTCCATTTGTACCGTAAGGTAGTCTTGAACTTGCTTAAGTAGCTTAAATTCATGATCCTCCTACCTTAAACTCCCCATCTGGAATTGCACCTCCATCATGCTTGATCCTAGAAAATATAATGTAGTGACCATAAGAAAATAAGGTCTGTTGAATGTAAAGAGCCATGGTTGAGGTTCCTAGCATGAATTTTATCACTTATGCATGGGGTACTTTCAGCAAAATCCTACTTTCCCTGAGGTTTTCCCCCTAACTCTAAACTCATTAGATAAAATATAACTATTTTCTTATCCATGTGAGATTCTGAAATGCTGAAAAACAGAACCAGATAATAATGTTTAATGAAAATATTCTATTCAAATATTCCTGAGAGTAGGAAGGCTCTGTTAACACTATAAGAATGATCCGCTATTGTAGCAAGGGGTCCAGGTCCATCATTAACTGTGTATGTAACCAGTTTTAATTTATTCTCAAAACTCTATAAAAGGTGTTGCACACATGTAAGATAAGCTGTGGACTCAATGGTTTTTCTCAAAGACATTTAGTTTCTCAGCAAGATGGTTTGCTGAACCTCGTTAGTTTGCAGAGTAGAGGGCTTCAGGAAGTGGCTGCAAGGTACAGTGCTCAACTCGCCTGCTCCAAGTCCTGCTTTGCATCCTCAGCTCTGAAAAATAAAGTATACAGCAGAAATTGCAATGCAAATCTCATTGGCCACTGAGACTTTTATGACTTAAATATCGCCATTAGTGAAAGGACTCCCAGTTCTTTCCATCTGAGTATGACATATGTGCTTTTTATAGAGACTGTCTGTTCATTTTTCTTCTTTGACTGAGGAGGGCAAAGATAAACCTTGCTATCATTGCTTAACACAGTGGCCTGTGAGGCAATGTAAGCCAAAGGGCCAAGACTACTGCATGTACTGTTTGAACCTCCTTGCTTTTCATGACTATCATCCCCTCCTTTCCTGTGACGTTTTCTTTTTTTTTTTTTGATTTGCATTTCTTTTTTTTATTGTAATTAGTAAAAGGGTTACATGATATTTGCCAGATAGAAGGTGCATTAATTCACATACATTGATACCCTTTCACATGTCTTGGTACCCCCCCACCCGTCTTGGTTTTCCCCCCTTCCCTATCAAATTTCAAATATCCAAATACAAATAAATTCAATATATCAGATAACAAAGTGAGATACTATACCAATATGAGATAACCAAGGGACAGCAAAGGAGATGAGAGACAACATAGTACATTAAGGTCAACAATCATTCATTATATGGCTTTTGTTTCACTATCATGGAGGTCCTTTCTGTGACGTTTTCTTTTAACAGTTGTGGGACTTGAACTCAGGCTGTAGTGCTGTTCCTGAGCCTCTTTGTGTCCAAGGCCAGTGCTCTACCACCTGAGCCACACCATAGCACTACTTCTCATGTTTGAATGGTTAATTGGAGATAGAAGTCTTACAGGGACTTTTCTGCCCAGGCTGGCTTCAAACTGCTATTCTGAGATCTCAGCCTCCTGAGTATCTAGGATTACAGGCGTGAGCCACTGGTGCTAGGCTATGACTATGCTTTTCAATGTGCCTAAATGTTACTTTATTTGAGGCAGTCTTCCATCAAGAAAGTTGAAGAAAGCAAAAGACAGGCCTAACCTTGATGGCTTCTACTATGTTAGTCATCTGTCATCACCTGTAAATTTCACACATGGTGGACTTCCCCCTGGATATCTTTGGTATCTTCTTTTCTCACCATGACTTTACAACACATCTGCTCTGTGTTGAAAAGCAGAAATGATTTCAAAAAGATTCAATCCATTACCATGTATGACTTCACATGTATTGAGGCAGGATGATGTATAGGAAAAAGCAAGAACTGTGATCTTGGTACAGCTTTGTTGTTGCAGTTGAGTGGATAGGAAGACAGTCTCCCAATGTCTTCATTTGCAAATTAAGTCTAGAAAGGACCTCTCAGAGTTGTGTGCAGTAAAAGAGAGTCATGACAGTGGAGAGATCCTAGAATGCCTCAGGTTTCTTTTTTACTGGCCCTCCCATTCCATTTGGGAGACAATTGTGGGTGACTTAAATGCACATTAGTAAGTTTAAGGACTAGAATCCTGCCAATGAAGTTAAAAAAAAAGACCTTAAATTTAAGTTTGACTCTGTTTGCTGTATGATTACAGTTTCTAAGTCATAGTTAAAATATTCAGACTAATTTAGAGAACCTAAATTGACATAATGATGGCTCATAAACACCTTCTCCATTTAATCCAGGGTGCAACTTAAAATTTCCCAATTAAAATAGTGAAATTTCAGAGGTTGATAAGTGACACATGGCACCTATAATGATCCCTTTACAGGATATAGGAATTATTTCATAACAGGAAATAACACATTCCATGAAGACTTTTAAAATCTCTCATGTAGGACTACAATAGCTCAAAACCTAGATACATAATATGGCATGTAGGATGAAGCTAAATGAAAGGACCTCCAGGATATGGAAGCCAGAGCAATATAATGAGTGAATGTTGTTCTTAATGTACTATGTTATTTCTCATCTCTTTTGTTGTCCCTTGGTTATTCTCATATTGTAACTGTATCTTGTCTTGAAATCTGGTATATTATATAAATGTTTATTTGTTTATTTGAAATAGGAAAGGGAAGGAAGGAAATCAAGATGAGGGAAAGGAGTAGGGGGGAGGGAAATGGGGACAAAAACATGAGAAGGGGTATCAATGTGTGCAAAGTAATGCTCCTTCTATCTGGTGAATATAACTGTAACCCTTCTATTAATTACAATTAACTATCTCTCATGTATGTAGAAACTTATTGGTGATTTAGGTGATTTTTCTCCTTTATCTTCTATCATGGCAATACAACATTGCACCAGACAGGTGTCTATGACGCATGTCTATAATCCTAGCTGCTCAGGAGGCTGGCATCTAAGGATCATGGTTCAAAGCCAGCCCAGACATGAAAGCTCATGAGATTTTTATCTCTAATTAATCACCAAATGTTTTGACGTGGAGCTGTGGCTCAAGTGATAGACCACTATTCTTGAGCAAAAAAGCTCAGAAATGGAAGACATGCCCAGAGTTCATGCTCTTTCTAACCAGAACAGAAAGCAAACAAATAAACATTGTGCTGTTTATTATATTATAAAAATTAATAGATCTAGGAACTGGTGGTACATACCTGTAATTCTAGCTCTTCACGAGGCAGATATCTGAGAACTGCCATTTGAAGACAGCTTTAGCAGGAAAACCCAGGAGATTTTTATTTCCTATTAACCACCTAAATGCCAGAAGTATAGGTATGGTTCAAGTGGCAGGGCTCTAGCTTCACATGAAGACCTTAATGGACATTGCCCAGTCCTTGAGTTCAAACCCCAGTACTAGTACATACACAGTGAAAGTTACTGGAAAACTTTAAGAAAAGTTAATGAAAAGATAGCATTTGCCTCAGTGTGACAGAAGGAATTTCAATCATAATTTTGGCTCACTACACATATTTGAAGAAAAGTAAAAAGGATATGGCAGTATAATTATAATTCTTAAAAGGTGTCTGTCACCTTTCTTACACATCTGTTTCATTCTTTTAGGAAAAAAAAACAATTTGCTTTTGTACATTGGGACCTCCTTTTTTAATCACATTCTCGAGAGCCCTTTCTTTCTTGGAAGGGAACCCATTCAGTGAAGAAAATGTATGCAATACTTTTTTCTTTGCTTCTAGAAAACCTGTTGCCTAGCAAATGACCTTTATTTCTGACAACAGATGGCAGTGTTTTCAGGGACAATAGCCATATATTTACTAGCATCTAAATAATCTTTTACTACATTTATCCTTCTGACCTCTCCCTCCCAATTCACATCCTCCAAAAGGAGTAGATACACTTTGGAAAACTTTGACTTCATAGATAAAATAGGTTTGGGATGATTTTTTTTATTTTTCATTTAATTTTTTTCAGTGTGATATACAGCTACATACATGAGGTAGTAAAGTACATTTCTTGTTGGGCATTGTTACCATTCCCATGTTTTTCTCCCATGTTTCCTCCCCAAGTTGAGTTTCTTTCCAATATATTTTCTTGTGGGTATCACTGTTTCATTGGTTCACCTTATGTTCTTTTCTCACCATTTTGTCATTCGTCTTCCCTTCCCTAATTCAAATAAGAGAGATGAGAGAGATGAGAGGGAGGGAGGGAGGGAGGGAGGGAGGGAGGGAGGGAGAGAGAGAGAGAGAGAGAGAGAGAGAGAGAGAGAGAGAGAGAGAGAGAGAGAGAGAGAGAGAGAGAATGTGTGGTGTGTGTGTATCTGTGTCTGTGTATATATACAATATACCAAGTACCAAAATGAGATACAGTGACAACAGAGAATAAACCATAATGGGAAAATAGAAAAATGAAATAACTTCACATAGTCCACAAAGAAAAATCTCTTGTTTCCAAATCCTGGAGTTCATTTTGCTTAACTTCATCTTCCATGGTCTTATGTACAGAGCTGTGGAGCTACTGTTGTCCTCTGCTAGGAAAATACTAGACATATACTACCCCTGATGCTAGAAAATTTTACATGTTTTCTCCTCTTACATGCTTAGAGGGCTTAAAGTTCCTTTGTAGTTATTGTGTGTGTCCCGTGTGTGATGATGGCCAAGCATGCACACATGTGCACAAGTCCTGGGGTGTGAACTCAGGACCTGGACACCGTCTCTGAGCTTTTTTGCCCAAGCTTGGTTCTCTATCACATGAACCACAGTTCCATATCTGGCCTTTTAGTGCTTAATGGGAGATTAGAATCTCATGGTGTTTCCTGCCTGAGCTGGCTTTGAACCTCTATCCTGAGATCTCAGCCTCCTGAGTTAAGATGAAAAGAGTAAACCACCTGCAGATGCATTTTTAAAAGTGAAATGGTAATTATAAAACTGCATGTTTATAGCATCAACTTTTCTTCTCTTACTTTCAGATGAAACTTATAAAGAAATCCGCAGATTTCTGATGATATAATCAGTGAACCCCTTTTCATAGAAGTACTTGGCACGTAGGACTTATCCAGGAACTCTAAATCCATGTTGCACACATTTATTGTATAGTAGCTGTGGGTATGGAGCAACACTGTTCTGCAGCTGGGCCTAGAAATAAAGGAAGTGCCAAACCAGCGGACAGGGAAAAGTAAAGCAATCTCAGCAGGAAGTTTCCCAACAGAGAAGTCAGGAAGTCATGAAAATGTCAAATAGTTCCATTTATCCTAGTGAGGGACTGGGAAATGGAGCTAGTTCCAAGTCTTGTATGAGCCCATGGACCAGCAATTTTCATACTAAACACCAAAACTGTGTGTCTTTTTCTATATATAAAATCTTGGGTGGGTGCCTAGCTCAGTATAGTTTATGAAAGAAAATAGTTGCTTTTGAAGGGTCTTTGAATCATCACTTGAAATTGTTGATATAAGTTAAAATCACTCATTCATCTGAAATACTTCATACCAATCATTTTTCACATTTTGGAATATTTGAATATACATGAGAGATCTTGAGGATGAGATCCAAGTTTTGATATGAATTTCACTTATGTTTCCTATATACCTCAGATGTCTAGTCTATATATTTTTAATAATGTTGTGCATGAAACAAAATTTCATGGCATGAAATTTTCTCTTGCTTTGTCATGTTGGACCTTAACATTTCAGAATTTGCAGAATTGATGTTTGAATTTAGGCTTTGAGTTATTGTAAGGTTAGCGATGTAACCTATTCAGCTCATTGTGAGACATTGTGAGATTTGACTAACAAATAATAAAATTGATTTTTTACATAGTCAGGTAGTTGGCCAAAATGTTTGGACAGTAAAGTATAATAATTACTCTGGGAATATTTGAATGAGTTTTGTGTGGATTAGCAGTTGTGTACACTAAATCAAAGCCAGTCCCTGACAGAAAGAGTGTCTCCACAGATTTCAGATGGGTATTTATGTAATTGCACAAAAACATCTCAAACTGACATATTTCTTTGAACTTCTGCCTCTTCTCCTTTGTTGGAAGACAATCAGTCTTTTATTCCCTTCATTTGAAAACAATACAGAAGCTTAAAAGAATATTTTTCATAAGATAAAAATCTGAGATTTGGTAGTATTTTGTGTTTTAGATTTTTGAATTAGGTATGCTAACCTTCCCGGTCTTCTGAAATAGGGTGAAAGCTACCACAGTAGCAACCTCTCATAACACGAAATGGATATGCAGTCATTCATTTATTAGCCTATTGATTTTATTAACAGTAACTATTATGTACTGTGTACTTCTTTCATAAGTTAATTTTATTTAATGTTTAAGATTTGAAAGTAAAATAAGTTTCGTTACAGAGATACAATCTAGCTTTGTAAGATATTTTTGTGGAAAAAAAACAAATCAACTTCTTAAGTGTTAAATAGCTAAATTGTATGAAACACACTGCTCATTAACATGATAATCTGCAATTCTGGTGAAGTAGATAAATGTACATTTCAAGGCATAGGCTCACTGCAGTTTGCAGAGTCAAAAATGAATAACTTCTACTCCCCTTACTCATTCATACTGTGTGCTCATTGATCTAAAATGATTATATAACTATGAAAAGACAAGATTGTTTATTTTACTTAAAAATTGTTTATCAGTTGAGACACAATTAAAATTTCATTTTTGATTGGGCAGTCATTGTTGTATTGTCTTCAGTTTTCAACAGCAGTTTGTGTCCACTGTGTGCACATAGAGTGGGTGCCCTATTTCTGTCTGTTTCCATTACAATACTTTCTTTACCACAGTCTCTTTCTCTCTGCTCTTAGTGAGATATTAGAGGTACTGTAATTGCTTTGAAAAGATCGGGGTTGTGGATCTATGTGTTTATTTCACTTACTTATTTGCTAGTAATCCAGCATCAAGGCTAAGAAATATCTTAGTTAACAAAATGTACTTAAAACATAACAGCTTGAAAAATATTCTGGTTACTAATTTATGTACTATCGTACATAAAATTTCTAGATCATGTAATTATTCCTCAATATGAGAAAGCATCAGGTAATCTTTAAATTTTAACTATTAAAGAAAGTATGAATGTAAAACAATGCTTGCCATAAGAGACAATTGAGATTTCTTTAGCATTTTTAAATAAAATAAATGTTAACAATATAAAGTCTCACATTAAGATAGCAGTAAGATACATAGTAATAGTGCTTACCTAGACTAGAAAGCTTAACAAAATAAATGCAATTTTCAGAAGCCTTCTGAATGGTTTTGGTAAGTAAACTCAATTAGAATAGATTATAAGCCAGGGAAACCATAATAATCTATACCTTAAAAACATAATTATCACATGAGAACTTAGTTCCACCTATGGAAAAAATCCATAATTATTATTTTCTACATTTTGGGTAGTTACAGCAGGAATATTGGGCTCATCTTGAAATTGAGTAAAAACAAATTGTTTCTGCAAAAAAAGACATTCACTGTGAACTTATTACTAAAATCAAGAAAATGTGTCAACACTTCCAGGTCCATAGCTCTAGAATTGACCTTAGTATGTCTACAGTCAAACTTTTTCCTCTCTAGTCATTAGAATATCTGAACAGGAATAAAACAGTTGAGGGACATCTTAGAGAGGGTAGGAGTGAGAACACGCTGGGAATATAATCAGAACCCCTGGGAAAATTTTACACTAAAGACACCCATTGACCTTTACTTAACCTCCTGTGTCCCATATGATCAAATCTATTTGAGTGGAACTTCCTATCATGCCCCTGGAACCCACCTTGAGAAATGTTGTTCTGGAAACTTCCTCATCCTGAACTGAACCATGAGGACTCCTCTGTATTGATGGTACAAGAAAGAAGAGCCATGTCCCACCCATTACCCTAATTCCTTTTTCTCCCTAGCACACCAGATTTAGACCTACCCTGGTTTCCTGAATCTTTGTCCGCAGAAGATTCAAGTCTATTTCTTTCAGAAGCATCTATGAAACTATCATAGTATCACATCAGGTATAAAATGACTCTGTTGGTTTCCATTCAAAATCCAGTGGATTTGTAATATCCTACTGAAATTTAGGATCCCCTCCCCACAAAAAAAAAAAAACCCAACACGCTATAGCATTAGATTGTTCATGAAGTTTTGAAAAGGAGAGTCTTTGTGTCAGTAGGGAGCAGAAAACCGTGCTGTGTGTATTTATCGTTTACCATTGTGGTTGTTGGTATAATGGAGAACATTCTCTTTTTCTTTTTGACTGGAACACATCAAGGTAAGCAGTTGAGGGAGACGGAAACCAACTGTTTTTCCATTCACCTTATTATTGAGCTGTGGTTATACAACTTCCGTTTTTGTTATCAGAAGATCTTAACTAAAGCTTCAGTTATGCAGGGAGAAAGAGTTAACATTTAAAAGTGTAGGAAAATAGCTCTAGACACCTGTTCCAGAGCTTGTAATATAATATTTAGAATAATATTACCTGCTAAAGTACAGTTGAAAGCTGAGGTGAGAAACCTACCTTATTATATTGCCCATCATGCATTTAAGCTCACTGATGTTTGTTCTTTTTACTTAGATTTTTGAAAAGCATATTTAATTCCTGAGAGATGTAGCACCTAACAGGTACCTAATAATGAAATCTCTATGAAAATTATCTCAAAGATGTCCTCAGCAAAGGACAAGCAAATCATTAAATAGGAGTTTAAAACTGACTTCAAAGCTTTGCAATTAACTGCCAATCCATGCTTAGGGTGAAGCTAGTTTCCTCTGGGGATCCGGTGGTGCCGGGGGTAGCATCTTGGAGAATGTAGGAGAAAGAGAAGTTAGTGAAAAATCTCTCTAATGAACAATGTCATTTAGGAGGAAGAGGTAGGGGGGGGGGTGAAGAGATAGTGTGTGTGAGAGAGAGAGAAAGAGAGAGAGAACAAGGAAGGAAAGTAAGAAGGAAAGAAAGAAAAGGACAAAGCAAGGAAGGAGAGGAAGAGAGAATAAGCCAAGGCATACCTTACATAAAATATTTCCAAATTCCATTTTAATTAAGAATTCCTAAGCAATCATTTGACTGAACACATTCCAATGTGATATGCAACAAACACACACACAAATATATATATATAGATATAGATATAGATATATATGTATATATATGTATTGCAGCTAGGGGAGTCCTTGCAGGACATAGTTGCAATTGTTCAGTGTGAACTCTATACTGGGTGTGCAGCAGCTGAGTGGAGGCATCATGCCTCCCAGAGGTGAAACACAGGCTCTTCAAGAAGGAAGGCCTTCATCCTGGTGCAAGGGTTATGGCTCTGAATAGTAAAGAAGCAATACAGACATTGTCAGGCAGGAGTTATTAACCTTCAAGCCAGAAGAGGTGATAGATAATATTTGGATTGGGAGAATGACCCAAAAGCTCTACCAGTCTTGCACTCTATGAAAGCTATGAAAGTCATAAGTAGAACTATTTTATTGAAAACTCAGCATCTTAGACAGGTAAAGCAAATGGAAAGGAATAATACAGTAAAAAATAATTTATTCATATATACATAGCTTATTTTGTTGCACAAGCATAAATTGCCTTTTCCTCTGCTGCTAGTTTGGATCCAATTGAATACAATAAATGTCTTGTGACAGTGCTTGCATTTTTGCTTTGTGATTTGGAGTAAATGCAGAAAGATAACTGATGCACTCCTAGTATAGAAATATGGTCTCTATTGATTGCATTGACATGATAAATAGCAGTTTTACAGGTTAATTTTTATTCAGAGGTGCTGTTGCATCTATTATGAAAATAGCACGTATAGAACATTTATTGACATTCATTTTTAATTGAGCTAAAGTTATCATTTAGATTGTCATTAGCTTTCTGTAAATAGACATTTGACATTTGAATATATATAGTATAATATGTACTAATTGGGTTTTCCTGGCTCCATTAATCACAATTTTAAATGAAAAAAACTGATTTGATAGGTTTAAGAAGTGGGTGATTCCAGTTTGGAAAGGAAGTATGTAAATAAAAGTGCTTTATAAAATAAATGGTTTCTCTTTCCCTGGTTGTTGAAAATAATCTACATTATTTTTAACCAGTAATAATGGAACACAGTAAAGTTTATTTTCAAATGTCTGCATATATCCTAGTATCCAATAGTTTTCTATATACAGTAGATACTTATATATTGATTATGGGAACCAATATATTTTCAGAAGAGAAGATAAATTTCACCACTGAACTCCATTACAAATTGAATTCTTAAAAATGTGGATTTCTTTAATTTGTTATTAAATAGGCTGAAAATAGCTCTATAGAGATTATCATTTAAGATCATAAAACTAAAAGCTGGAGTAGGGGGAAGATTAGTAGTACCAAAGTATTTTCTGTATTATCTTTTATGCCAATGTAGCAGTAGAAATATTTCAAATGACTAACCATTAAAGCTTAGCCTCGCCATGAAAAAAATGGCATGTTTTGGTACATCTTCATCCTGTATGATTTGCATTAAAAGAGTCCATTCTTTTCCTTAAAATTTATTATTATTTTCCCAGCTTTCGTTTCATATTTCTGCAATCATCTTTATAGTGTGTGTTTGTTTTTATTTTAGGGTCAGTCAACTATTTATTTCATTAGTATCAAGTAAGGCAAGCCAGCAGATAAAGTACTATCTTTTTTATTATATCTTTTATAATCATTTTAAGTAATAAATTTACATTTTATAATCATCATCATGAAATTGCAAATGAAATCAGTTCCAGAAAGATTAATTCTATCATGCTCACAGCTGTGAAGATTGTAGAAATAAATATCATTTTGCAATAATGTATTCTTGACAAAGGGCATAACAAAAGAATGATTTCTATTCAGAGATAGTGGGTATATTTATTTTGCATGTTGGGGGAGGGGCATTCAGCACTAGCTTTTCGACCCTGACCTAGTTTTGTAGCTGCTTATTATTCAGCTATATATTTGAGAAATCTCTGTAATTTAATTTGGCATCCTCTTCTGCATGTCTGCACCTAGCAGTAGGGGCTCATAATATTAGCAGTGTCCCATGCTACATCGTATTTATTTTAAAATATCCTAACTCACTCGTAACTCAGAAAGAAAGTGTTAATTGTTACCGGGGAACTGCCTGATTACAGACTGGCTGTCCTGTCCAGCACACTGCCATAATTAGTAACCACTGTTGACATTTAGATTTAAATTGAATTTCCTTCTAATTAAACCCAGAGGGGCTTGATCCTCTCAGATGTACAGGTTAATAAAATTAGTCAGAAACTGTTAAACAGTAAGCTGAATTCTCCAAGAGAGCTGTCCCAATGTATTGTTAAGAATTCTGTAATTAATATTAAAGGCACTCATTAAATTTGAATTGTCTTTTTCTGCTTTGAGTTGCATATGGTTTTGTAGCAGCTATTTCTTTAATTAGGCCTGTTTCCTTTGATAAGTATGGTATTACTAATTTCTCCCTATGTTTGTACATTTTGCATTATAAATATCATTCTCCCATTCCATCCTGCTATGCATAATCATACAACCATTATTCTAGGGGTACCCAATGAATAATAATAAATGCTAAAAATAAATACAGTAGTAGAGTGAGATCTGGGTATTCCACGACTCTTAACTGCTGCCTATTTATCACTGTCCTTACAACAAAGATGTTTAAGCCTTGGACTGAGCTGTTTGCATTTCTGTTGCTAGATTTTTCTATGTATTCTTCACAAGTTTGAACATTAGCAATAGCTTGAATTTGCTTTGTCTCTGGATAGAAAGTGCTGGTGTAGCTACTTTGTAGATTCTATACCCCAGAACAATGTTTTTCCTTACAGGAACTTGGGAAAAATGACAAAGCTCACCCTGGACTTGAACGCAGATGATTGAAACCTATTAAATGATCAATCACAAGGGAGAAAATGAATTTAGTAATTTTTTCAAAGTTGGCCACTTTTAACTTATTGATAGCTTCTGATTAAAAGGGACTTTGGCAAAGCCACACTATTAATGGCTGTTATCAGTGATAGCATTTATTGTGGTGTCTTATGTTCTTATAGAGTAAAAACATATTGTGAATGTCTTCATTGTACAAGTCATGTTTATAATAGTCTTATAACTTATTCTCAATAAATACTGTTCTTTAGATAAACTAGATAAGTTTCTTTTCTACATTAGAACATTTCTAAAGTGATGCTGTTCTTCCTCCTTCCACTCTCCCAACAATAATAATAATAATAATAATAATAATAGTAATACTCTTTAATCAAAATCTCTAGTTTCTTTGGGATAGTAGGCTTTAGAAAGAAATCGATTCATCCAAGATTTGTCAGGATACTTTGATATTCTACTTACTCCTCAAAAGAGAAACATTGGACTATGAAATGCTTCTTCATTTCCTAATTGGAATAAACAGAAGGAAATAACACTTCACTTTTCTTGCTTAGTCCAAATTGAATTAAATCAACATGTTCTGAGTTAGAATTAAGTTCAGATGAGGAAAGCAATAGGCTAAGCATACAACTAGCTCATGTGATGGTTAATATCCCAATCCTATTTTCATTTATCCAAAGATCTTTTTTTAGTACAGTCTGGAACCTCACATTTGTGTCTTTGGACCATAGATAATTGATGAGGCCACTGCAGTCAACTCTGAGGAAGGGTAATACTCCTCAGGTCTGTCAGACTCTCAAGTGGAGAGCGGTATCCCAGAGCAGACTCTAGAGGAGACAGATTGACAGTAGCAAGCCTCACCTAGCAGCTTGCTGGTTGGAAATTCTAGAGTTGAGAAAATACCATTCTGCTAATCATTACATGAAAGTCTATGTTAAAACTAGCACATGGTTCTATGCTGTATGTACCAATGGCAGGAGATTTGCTCACATAATTACAAAGAGCTGGCCATTATGGTGTGAACCACACACTTGATTTATTTCTCACCAATGTTTCCTGACTCAGTTTATTTTAGGGTATTTTTTTAAACCTCTGGAACAGTTGTGGGTGGGGAAAGAGTCCACTGCCTGGGAACAAGAAGTGTCTGGTAGAACAACAGAACGAACTAGAGCCAGTCATTTCTCTCCTAGTCTCAGTTTCCTTCTCAAGAGGTTGCTAGACAGTGAGCCCTTCTTACCTGACTGTGATTCTATTATTTCTGAAGTCAGAGAGAAAGTGGGGTATTTTTGTAAAATGATGATTCTTAAAAAAAATGTGTGTGATCCTAGTTGCTTTTTTTTATTCATGACAGCTAAAATTATGGAGATGGAAGAGGAGTTACTTTTCTAGTTAGGTTGCTGTTAATTATCATTCCTGTTTGCCTCTTTTAGAAAGGAAACAATGTTCTGATTCTGGGTTTAAGATAGTATATTAATTTTTAACTTTTCCAGAACTAGCTAAGATCATGTCAACTCTGCCAGCCAGAAGTTGAACAAGTCAAGTTGTCCCTAGTGATGGGAACTAGGATGGACCTCCAGTTCCATTTACCCTACTTCATTGGACATTGTTGACCCACTGTTGACCCATTGTTGGCCCCTCCCTCACTCCCTGTCCTAACGGTCCAGTGTGCCCACAATTCTTAAGGCTGAAATGTCCATTCTTAAGATTCCTCCATTCTTTCCCTGAACATCAATCATCTCATTTTCAGTCTAAACTAATAATCAAAGATGCCCCCTCTTATTTGCTCCAAACAGAATATGAGTTATTGGCTTAGTGCACTATTAAATCAATAATCTTTATTGTAGGATTTTAGGTCATTAATGCATTTTTGGAGAGATAAAAGGATTGGTCACTTTTTTATTTTTATTCTTTGCCAGTCCTGGGTTTGAGCTCGGCCTGAGCACGGTCCTTGGACTTTCTCAAGGCTAGAGCTCTACCACTTGAGCCTCAGCACCACTTCCAGCTTTTTTCTATCTATGTGGTACCAAGGATTCAAACCCAGGTCTTCGTGCCCGTGAGGCAAGCACTCTACGACTAGACCAAACTCCCGGCCCTCGCATTTTTAGTGGCTATACGAGAGATAGGGAGAAGAAAGGAGAAGAGGAGGGAGGAAAAGGAAACACAGAAGGGTGGGATGATGATGATGATGATGATGACGACGATGATGATGATGAAGATTATTCCCATCTGACAAATTAGAAAAACTGCAAAGAGGGGTGGGTATTAAATATTTTGATGTTCCTGACAATGAGAGACAGAGTTACTGAGCCTTCAGCTCAAGGTTAAACATATTTTGAAAGAAATATGTAAAGGACAAATATAGATAGTTAGTCAGAAGATTTCATGACCCTGGAAAGAGAATTGTCTGAGGTTTGTCACTTAAAAGGCTATGTTCAGAAGCATAGGTTGTCTTAAAAAGCAAGCCTAAAAATTGCCATTCTTCTCTCTCCATTCCCTGTCCTAGAGCTGTTGTGATAGAGGCAGCAAATTTGGTATGGGCTTTGCCACTGCTGCCTGCATACTCTTCCAGAAGAGGTTGTTACTTGGGAAGAAACGATTCTTCTGTGGGCAAAATCAACTTATTGTGCTTAGGAGATGGAACAGAATAGAATTTTCCTTCAAGAGAAAGCGTTTTCTAATAGATTGAAATCACATTGACAGCAGGTTAATCCAAGGTCTCTTTGTTTTTACCCTTGCTTTTCCTAAACAATGTCCAGTTACTATCTCTGTCTTTGTTTTCTTTAGATAAATTATGTGTACTAGTCAATCCTGACATATTCCAAGTGAAAATTCATCTAAAAGCACAATATATGGGGAATCAATTTCACAGTTTCACCATGAGTTCTTATTGTGTCCAGGCAAACTTCATTCCCCCCAAAGCTCTAGCTTTCGCTCATTTTCCAATGCACTGATGAGAGACACCTTTCTTACATCTCCACTGATTGGATGATGATGTCGTTATGCACAGGGATACAGGCACAGGCTACCGAGCTGTATCCAAGGGGCTAATGGAGTTGACATATACAATGATCCTTTGTCAAAAACCCTGCTGATCTTTCCAATTAACTCCCAATTGTTTTTAATAGGAGTTGTGACTACAAGAGAAAAATACTTATATTCTCGCAGTGCAAAGAATGTGGGTAATAGCACTTGATGTGTTTAAAGCACTGTCAAATGCATTATTAGAGTTGATCCTTATGATAACACTAGGGGGTAGACATTATTAGCCTAGTTTGATTGAGGAAGGCTGGAATGACAGAAACTCAGGAAGGCTAAATGGATTTCATGATCTCACACAGGACTGGTATTTGGGGATTGTGTAGCTGGGGTTGGGTCCATCAATATGCACTATATCATAGTAGCCCTACTCCCTCCATTATTACAGTATCTTAGCAAATGTTACATTTCAATTGCAGCTGGACTCTTAAAATTATATGTAATATCTTAAATTACCTTGTTGGCAATTCCCCATCAGCAATCTCTTCCAATTTTTATATTCTTCTGTAATGATCTTTCTGCAAGATAAGTAATAATAATAATGTCACCATAATAGCTGACATTTATGAACTACTTATTGAAAGTTACTCAAATGATTAAGTGTTTTACTCACCATATCACTTAATATTTATGATAAACTTTTAAGTGTTCTTTCTATCCTCATGTTATTTGTAAAAAAAAAAAAAAAACAAAAACCCTCAGAATTCCAGAATTGAAGTAAGTAGCCCATGATTTCACAGTGGGTTAAATGGAAAAATAGGAGCTGGTAGTCATACCCCCCCTCCTTTTTTATCAGGCATAAAGTTTGAAGGCCATTTCTGAAGTCAAGTGGATAGTTCTAATTTTAAAAGTCAAGAATGTAATTTTCAATAGCTCTCCAACCTTCTCATTCAGCCTCACTACAAATTGAGACAAGATTTCCTATTTTCCTTTCCTGTTCATTCTGAAAATGGATGACAAATTACTTACAGCTGGTCAGATTTTTTATGCATGTTTATTTGCATACTTCTTTCCTATTTTTAGTTACCCCTTGCTGATACAGTGCTGTGAGTGAGATTAAGTGGCAGAACCAGGAACAACAATGGGAGTTGTGACTTTTTATTTGATTGCCCAGAGGTTATGGCCAGAACTTATTTCAGAAAAGAAAAAGATTTAAGACCTCTTAAGTAGAATAAAGAAATAGAAACATACAATGTGGAAGAGCAAAGGGAGCTGGAAAAGAGAAGATTAAAGACCCAGGTGAACATAAGCTTCTCCTCAAAGCTTTTGCTTATTAGGAAAGAAGAAGGAAGGAAGGAAAGAAGGGAGGAAGGGAGGAAGGGAAGGAGGGAGGAAATGAGGAAGGAAGGAAGAAAGGAAAGAATGACAAGAGATAAAGGAAAAGAAGGAGAGAGGAAGGAGGGTGAAAGAAGAAAGAGGAAGAAGGAAGGGACAGAGAAAGGGCTTTGAGGAAAGGAAGATGCTAACCAAACGGTAAACTGCAAGAAAGTACTGGAATGGACTATCTGCTGAATTCTTTCTGGTCCCACTATGTGGTTTAATGAAAGAATATTTTAGTGTGATAACTTTGGTGATTTGCTAGTAAGTTTTGTACAGAAAAGTGTTACCAGAAAGCTACCAACTTAACAAAATTTCCCAAAGCCATTATTCTGTGGTATTGGAAGACATCAGAATTGCTACTGCCATAAAACCTGTATTTGAGCATCTTTACATTCTATTTAAATAAGGTCATCATATCAATTATCTCATTTCCTGGATAGAATGAT
Organism: Megascapheus bottae; assembly: GCF_031878675.1. NCBI lineage: Eukaryota > Metazoa > Chordata > Mammalia > Rodentia > Geomyidae > Megascapheus > Megascapheus bottae. The sequence goes on along the minus strand of NC_143517.1, from coordinate 10,168,603 downwards.
TAATATAGTTTATGTGAAAAGGGTCAAAAACACTCCTTTATTCCATTACTTAATTCTTCCGTATTTCCTATACATTGTTCTAGACAAGACTGGAGGAGTTTCCATTGTTCACTTAATAATAGAGTTCCTTCCTGAAATTGTGGTCTGCTGCTAAACAGATGACATCATTCACGTACTGGTATTCAACATTTCTTCACTAGTTTCTACCTTCAATTGAAAGTTTCAAATACTTTCATAATTTTTTTTATTTTTTCATATATTTTATATTGTAATTAATAGAAGGGTTACATTATACTCACCAGATAGAAGGTGCATTACTTCACATACATTGATACCCTTTCTCATGACATGGTCCCCATTTCTCTCCCCCACACCAGCCCCTCATCTTGTTTTTCCCCCTTCCTTATCCTATTTCAAATAACCAAATATGCATATATACAATATATCAGATAACAAGGTGAACTACTGTAACAATATGAGATAACCAAGGGACAGCAAAAAAGATAAGAGATAACATAGTGCATTAAGGACAACAATCACTCATATGGCTTTTGTTTCTATATCCTGGAGGTCCTTTCATTTAGCTTCATACTATATGACCTTATATATCTAGGTTTTGTTCTATTGTAAATCTCTGCTAGGAGAGCCCAAGGTTTCTACTGATTATGACAAATGAGGGAAACCATTGAGCCTATCTTCCTTTGAATCTGGCTTACCTCACTTAATATGATTTTTTCTAAGTCTTTCCATTTCCTTACAAATGGGGCAATGTTGTTCTTTCTGACAGCAACATAGAATTCCATTGTATATAAATACCACATCTTCTTGATCCACTCATCAACTGAGGGGCATCTGGGTTGGTTCCATATCTTTGCTATGATAAATAGTGCTGTAATGAACATCGTTGTGCTAGTGGATTTGGTATGACCTTGTTTCTGGACATTTGCGTAAATGCCAAGTAGTGGAATTGCTGGGTCATAGGGGAGCTCTATATTTAGTCTTTTGAGGAACTGCCATAGTGCTTTCCATATTGGTTGTATGAGTTTACAATCCCACCAACAGTGTAGTAGTGATCCCTCCTGGCCACATCCCCTCCAGCATCTGTTGTTATTAGATTTCTTGATCCTGGCCATTCTAACTGGAGTGAGGTGGAATCTTAGAGCTCACACCAATACTCCTCAAACTCTTCAATGAAATTGAAAATGATGGCTCTTTGCCAAACTCATTCTACAAAGCCACTATAACCCTCACCCCAAAACCAGACAGAGATTCATCAAAGAAAGAGACCTATAGACGCAAAACTTCTCAACATACTGGCCAACCATCTTCAGCAACTCATCAAAAAAAAATTATACACTATGATCAAACAGAACTCATAACAGGGAGGCAAAGCTGGTTCAACATATGCAAATCAATTAATATAATTCAACACATCAACAGGAGCAAGGAAAAGAATCACACGATTGTCTCAAGAGTAGTAGAAAAGGTATTTGACAAGATCCAACACCCCTCTATGCTAAAAGCTCTGGAGAAACTAGGAATCCATGGAACATTCCTCAGTATAATAAAGGCTGGGTATGACAAACCCACAGCTAGCATTATAATTAATGGTGAAAAGCTAAAGCCATTTCCTCTAAAATCAGGAACAAGACAAGGATGCCCACTCTCTCCACTCCTCTTTAACATAGTACTAGAATTCCTAGCCAGGACAATAAAGCAAGAAACAAGCATAAAGTGGATCCAAATAGGGAAAGAAGAAGTGAAACTCTCCCTCTTTGCAGATGATGTGATTCTGTATTTAAAGAACCCTATAGACTCCACTCCCAAACTGCTTGAGCTGATTCAAAACTTTGGCAAGGTAGCAGGCTATAAAATTAACCCTCAAAAATCAACTGCTTTCCTATATGCCAACAATGAGAGGAACGAGGCAACAATCAGGAAAGCAACTCCTTTTGCAATAGCCTCAAAGAATATAAAGTACGTAGGAATTAACTTAACTAAGAATGTAAGGGACCTTTTTTCATGAAAACTTTAAAACCCTGAAAAAGGAAATTAAAGCAGAATTGAGGAAATGGAAAAACCTCCCATGCTCCTGGATTGGAAGAATCAACATCGTGAAAATGGCAATCTTGCCAAGGGCTATCTACAAATTCAACGCAATACCCATCAACATCCCAATGTCATTCTTCAAATAAATAGAAGAGGCAATCCTTCATAATTTTTTTAAAACACAACTCTTTGGTTTATGTTTGCCTAATGTCCTGTTTTTAAATCATAGTAGCTAGTTTACTGCAGAAGCAATTAGTAAACACAGATGCCTACTGCCAAATGCTTCAAAGTTCACACCTTGTTCTATATAAGTGCCATTTCTCTCTGTATTTCCTCCCTATTTGAAACATTCACAATATTGGATATTCTCAATGGATTAAATAGACTTTTCAAGAAAGAAGTAGCTCATAGAGCAGCGTCAAATGACACAATTAAATGAAAAATTTGCCTAATTAAAACAACTTAAAGGAAGAAATGAGGCTGGCTCCATATTTTCCACCAAAGCACTGCTTAAAAATTAATGGACTGTCTTTAACAACCTAGAAAAGACAAAGAATTTCTCATACCTCTTAGCTTTGCAATCTAGGATTTTGCCACCCAATGCTCTGCATTATTATTTGGTATTATTATTTTTTTCCGGTGCATAGTATTGAACACAGAAGATTGAACATGCTCTGCCCTGAGCTTTGCAATATTCTTGTGGAAATTAAGAATGGAAAGTAGTTTGTCTGTTCTAGAGTTAGGAAAGAAGCTTTATAGGGAGGACATAGATCTTGAGATTTCCATGAACCAGTTAAAACTATTTGAAGTTTGAACCTGTTTCTCATTTTCTCCAAGAATTAGGTTTTGTTCCAGATGTCAGGCCACAAAATTAGCCAGTTATTCTAAATGTGTGTGTGTGTGTGTGTGTGTGTGTGTGTGTGTGTGTGTGTACACGCATGTGTGTTAGTTCTGTTTAAATTCAAGGCATCGCTGTATGGTACTCAGGGATTTTACCACTTGAGCCAGGCCCCTAACATTTTTCAATTTGTTTTTAGATAGGTTCTCAAGCTTTTTCCTGATCACTTTTGGATTATGATCATCATACCTCTACCTCCAAAAAAGCTTAAATTACAGGAGTAGGCCACCATACTTGCAGTTACAATTAGCTTTTAAACTTAGCAGTTTAAAAATTATGTATTATATACATGCATAGAAATGCCACTACCACCCTCCCTTCCTTCCCCCAACTGATATATGCTGACAAAGGTGTTAATTAAAAAAAAAACTAAAGGTCATGTCTACTTAAGACTAAATTTATGCATTATGCTTAAAAGAAGGTTACTGGTATTGTTGCCAATATTAAGTTACTGATTAGTGATTGATTATTCACCAGAGGAAAGATATTTAGTAGTTCTTTAGCAAGAAATATAAAGAATAGAACAGCCAAGACACTTATCCTTGATAAACTTGAAATCTAGCAGTCTTTAACAATAGTGGTAGAATTATAGGACTTTAAAGAGAACAGAAACATCTAAGCATATATCTAATTATAACTTGTCCTGCTCTTTTCTCCATTGAAAACATCCATCATAATAGCTCAGCAATTACCTTTCCAAAAGGGAAAGAAAAATCCATCAGGGCATACAATTACCACAAAAGCCAGTGAAGGAACCTAGTGAGTTAGAGGAACAGCATCCCAGCCTTTTCTGAAATGGTTTCTTTTGTTCTTTCTCAGAAGCCTAGTAGTCTATGTCTCTGCACAGGTTTGCATCTAAGACCAGAGACTTAGAGTTATATGTAAAATGGGTTCTTTTGCTAAATAAAAGAAGCACAGACAGAATTAATGTACACCATGAGTGCTGAGAGAACATTTGTTTCCTGACAACTGAAAGTGATAAGTATTGCCATGCTTATTCGAACATTAGATGATCTGGAATCCATACAAAATGGATCTGTGAGCATGATCCTATGACAGGGCGTGCTTTACACAATCACTCCATGTGCACTGACAGACTGAGACATGGAGATCAGCCAAAGGCTGTGCCTATAATGGTCTGACAAGTGCAGACCCCAGAGTGTGCTGCTATACTTCTAAAAAAAGATTGGAAAATGAAAATGCATTAGAACTACTCAACAAATGCTTCTGAAGCCACCCCGGACAGCACCTCTCTTTCAGCCTGAGCCAAGGGGCTGATAGGCATTAGGCATCGGGCATTGAGCCTCCCTGTAGTAGGTGGAAAAAAGAATGTAAGACATCAAGTTTCAATTCCAGCAGGTTGTCTGTGAAGAAGTCTGTCATTCCTAAAAGCAGCTCAATAAGCAGCTCCATCCTCATTGTTTCCTGTTCATTAAAAAGCAGAAAACAAAACAAAGACTCCACACATTAAAAGTTGGGTGGTTAATGGCTTTGCATATAGTGATTCCTAGTGGAAAACTATGTACATTTTACTATGATCATTTTTACTATTCCAAATTAATATTTTATTATTTAACAAATACACCAATATGACAAGTGGCATTACTTCATGATATTTTCATGTTACATTTACAGGAAGTAAATTTCTGATAATATTTAGCATCATTTGTAAAGTAAAATCAAGATAGAGCCCCTCATTCCAAGCAGAGGCTTGATGTTGGAGCTCTTTCAATTTTGGAATAAATAAACAGCTGCTGTTATTTACTATGACCAATAAAAGCATCATGTTATTATTAGCACTAAATAATAATGATAATAACAGAAAATAACCCAGCATTAATAATAATACTTCCTTACTTTATTGTTTGGAGTAAATACCAAGAACTCACTTTACAGCATTTCATTTCATAAGAGGCCTTGAAAGAGGGATTTTATCCTCTTTTATAGATTTCTGACTTGTATCTCATAGAGAGCTGAAATAATTTGCTCAACTTTTCATAATTAATGCATAGAAAGCTGAGTGTCTCACACAAAGCCCACACTCCCTGATTTTCAGCCTAATAAAAACATCCCCGTAGACTATAAATGTTTAAGTTGTACAGTGAATGCATGTGCCCCAAATCTCTATTTTATAAGTAGAAACTAAATATATGGATTAGTATCCTGCTTTCTCCTTCAGAGTAGCAAATAAATATTTGACATACTGAACCATCCACAAAAAATTGAGATAGTGTGCTGCAGATGATTCTAAAAGTCACCTCAGTGGGCTGTGGGCAAGATAAAGGTACAGAAAATTGCCACTGACTTGACTCAAACTTCATGAGTTGCTCACAATTGATCATACGTTGTACAACTGTAGCGATAAATTAGAACATGGAGTACTACGATAGGAAAGTGACTTCCATGTCACACAGACAGTATGACTACTTTTATCTCTCAGTTGTAAACCATAGCTTACAGTGGCTAAAATGACATTGAACTGTTTTTCTCTTTGATGATTTACAGCCTGTATAGTGTATTTGTAAGAGCAGATGTCACATTTTATGCATTTGAAAGTGTCAACTCTGCTGACTTATGTCTAAAGATTCTGTTCTTGAATCAATGGAATGGAGTGATTACCATTTCTTTTAAAGTGATTTTCCTAACACATAAAAAACACATAGTTGCAATGTTCATCATTATAATGCTTTACTTAAACTCTTATTTTTGGTCTTAAAAAACCAAACACATGTTAAACTGTTGAGTATTGCTTTGTGAAATTTGACTTGGAAAAAATAAGACAACAGCCAGTGATCTGACCATATTATGCTTAAGCAAATTTTTAAAAATGTTCTATTTCAACCTGGACCTACCTGTCCAAAGTCTAAGATGGATTGAGCAAAGGCAAATACATCAGGGTTTTCATAATAAAAATTATTCCTGGAAAGTCCACATATACTTTATCCATCCCATATTTCAAATTGATTTTCATTTTATCATTTAGGGTGCAGTTACTGTAGTCCCATCTTTTAAAAAGTCAAATTTGCATTTAAATAGAAACTGTTTCAATCATTTAACATCCAAACATTTTACTCATTCTTTTTTTTTCTCTTTTCCTGCATTAGAAAAATCTTGTATTGAGGTTTTCCATAACTGTCATGAATTCTGGATTGCATAGGATTATAGTGTTCCAATCCTCCTGGAACTCACAATTTCATTACTAATGGTTCCCTGAGCACACCCAGGGCTCAGGTGAGAGCAGAGTGTATACGTATAATAAGGAACTTTACAGACGATGAGTCATGGTAAGACAATCTCTTTTTAATCAGAGCTGGGAGACAAAAAATTTCAATTCTTACTTGGTATGAATAACTCAGCAAATGGAGGAAACAAACTTCAAAACAATAATATACAAGTTATTATTCCAACAATATGTTGGAGTAATTGAATTTTGTAATGCTACCCAATAATTAACACTGGAACTATCTTCATGAACAAGTAAATATGTTAAGATGTTTCAAAGTTTGGTTTATGATTGGTTAAAATAAAAGGTATTTCTTTTTGGAAGAAGATTGAAGTCAGACATGGATTTTTATCAAAATATAATTAGCTCAGCGGCCTCAAGTACTTGAAAAAAGAAAAAATAAAAATAAAGAAGAAACAATTTGTAATTTAAATTTCAAAGAAAATAAGTGTAATTTCCATCACCAGCATTTATTAGTTTCTATATATCTCTTTTTTCCTTTTCTTTTCCATTATTCTCTATCTCTTTTTCTGTATCTTTCCTTCCTGCCTCTTGACCCACTATTTCTTTGGGTAGTGAGATTTGAATTCCAGGCCTCATTCACTAGGACTTGAGCCACACACCCAGTTCTTTTTGTTTTAGTTATTTTTTAGGTAGGGTTTTGTGGGTTTTGCTCAGGTCACCCTATTTAAGCCTCTCAGAGAGTTGGAATGACAGGTGCAAGCTAAGGTCCCCAGATCTTTATAACCCTTTCATTAAGGACAATTTCCAATTTAAGAACATCAAGAAATGAACTGCATTGGACTATAGTGTGCTCATTCTGCAAACGAATATTTAATGTTAATGACTAATTTATTTGTGGTGAGAAAGATTAATTCATATGATTCGTATTCTTGGCCAGTTACTATTTCGTTGGTTTTTACTTTTTAAAAAACAGAAGAATCTTCCAAGTGCTGGTGGTTCATGCCTGTAGTCCTTGCTACTCAAGAGACTAAGATATGATTGCAGCTCAGTGCCTGCCTAGGGAGAAACTTCTGTGAGACTCATCTTTGTTTAACCAGAAAAAAGCCGAGCCTTGAGTAAAAATGCTGAGACAGTGCTCAGGCCTTAAGTTCAAACCCCAGAAACAATATACAAGAAAATGAAGGAAGGAAGGAGAAGGAAGAGGGGGAAGGAAGGAGAGGAGAGGGAGGGGAGGGAGGGAAAGAGAGAGAAGGAAGGAAGGACAAGGAAGAGAGGGAAGGAAGGAGAATAGGGAGAGAGGGAAGAAAGGGAGGGAAAGAAGGAAGAAAGGAAGGAAGAAGGCAGGCAGGCAGGAAGGAAGGAAGGAAAGAAGGAAGAAAGGAAGGAAGAAGGAAGGCAGGCAGGCAGGCAGGCAGGCAGGCAGGAAGGAAGGAAGGAAGGAAGGAAGGAAAGAAGGAAGAAAGGAAGGAAGAAGGAAGGCAGGCAGGCAGGAAGGAAGGAAGGAAGGAAAGAAGGAAGAAAGGAAGGAAGAAGGCAGGCAGGCAGGAAGGAAAGAAGGAAAGAAGGAAGAAAGGAAGGAAGAAGGAAGGCAGGCAGGAAGGAAGGAAGGAAGGAAAGAAGGAAGAAAGGAAGGAAGGGAATGAAGAAGGAAGAGAAGGAGGGGAAGGAGGAGAGGGAGGGAGGGGAGGAGGGAGAGGAGGGGAAGAGAGGGATGGAGGGAAAGAAGGAAAGGGAATGAAGGAAGAGAGAGGAGAGAAAGAAAAGAAAGGAATATAATAAGCATGTCTAAAAAAGGAAACCAACAGAATACAAAATAGGGATTTTTATATTTTTATTTTTTTGATTAAAAAATCTCGGGGCTTTGTACTTACTTTGCTGCTTAATTTATTCCCCATATCCCTTTTACTCTGGTTATTTTTGATATAGTGTCTCCTCTTAGTGGTAAGTGTGCCTGGACAGTAATTCTTCCCTATATGCGTCCTACATAGCTTTTAAAACAGACACATGCTGCCATAACCGACTTTTTTTGTTGGTTAGTTCAAAGACTTTTAAAATCTTTTCTGCCTGAGCTGGTCCTGAACTATAATCCTTCTGAGTAATTAGGATGATAGTCAAGCCTGAGCCACTGGTGCTCAGACAACACCGGTATTTTTAAAATCTGTTGTTCCATTCGTGGATCCTTGTCTGTAAGATAGGTAGGACTTCTTTAGAAGTTTCGATTTTTTATCTGTAAACTTGAGACTCTTTAAAATGCACAATTCTCTTATTTTCCTCATTCAGTGCTCACAGAAAGCACAAAATGTACCCCTTTATGCTCAGTTTGTCAAATGATTGTCCATTAAAATGGATAGATTGCTAAATTAACTTTCTTATCATAGAATGGTTTTCTTTTCTTCTATTTCTGAGTATTATTTATTTTTAGGGTGAGAAAAAGACATGAGTATCAGGGACGTGAACACTTGAACCCCAGCATTTAACATTCTTTTTGAATAAAACTCATCATAGAATTAGAAGAATTAAAAGAAAAACAAAGCCACCATTAGGTAACTCATGCTGCTTTTTGAGCATGAACATCATAGTCTACATCAGAAACACCATAACCTTGATATTTAGTCCAAAATTCTACCTGGGAAAGGTCCTTTATGCCACAGCAGAGGTAATTTGAAACTGATTAAAAGAAATGTAAGTTCTTCCTAATATTTAGCAGGTCTATGGTACAAGTCTATAATTATCTGCCTTGATCACCAGCTGTGAGGGTTGTTCTAATTCTTGTGGGTCTCTGTACTCTGTCTCTCTGTAGAGTCTAGATCTATAAGACATACTATGGTGAACTTTACCGAAAGAGAAAGATACAAATGAGAAGAGAAAGTATCTATATATTTCCTAACTGAATTGCCTAGTTTGAATTTAATTTCTCAAATTGTATTGGTATTTTTCATAGTGCTATAAATTTGTACTCTGAGATGCTATGTCGCAAAATTGAACTTCATGTGTAATGTGGTTTTGACATGAATTCTACAAGCTTGTGTTGCTGCATACTGATGTAGTATTGCTATATAGATATCAACTATGACAGGCATTTTCAACTTTCAATTTCTACAGGTGGTAATACTAAAAGATTCAAAGCAATACTGACTTAAAAAAGCAAGACACTAAACAATAATGCCAAGTAACCTAGGTCAAGTTAGTAGTACAGTGGTAGAATTAAAAGATTCTATGCCAAACTGAGCATCTAGCCAAGAAAATTCTGGCACTATTGGGTTGATCTGAAAGATGATTATAAGAAAAAGATTTGGGGTTAATTTAGAATGCATCAGATAGGACAATATCTAATTGTGTTTTTCTATAGCATCCACTTCATTTTTTCCCAGTGAACTTTAAATAATATTCATGTAGCCTCCAGCACTTCCTTATACACGCTGTATTCCCATAGTGTCTTCACTATAATTACTTTATTATTTCTGGAGTGTATAACCATAGACACAATTTCCCTTCTTATCACTTTCTCTTTAATATCACTTCTCCCTTGCTGCCAATCAATTTGACTTAGCTTTATTTTAAAGTCCCCTCAGCTATTAGCTATAAGACCTGAATATATACATCTGTTCTTTTCATTTTCTCCAAAGGATTTCCCACATTCTACCCTGCATGAAATAGATCTTTTTAGATCAAATTCTTTCCCCTGTATAGGACTGACATTTTAAATAGGTGCCCAATTCTATGCATGTGTGTTAAGAAAAAAAAAAGAGTTGTAATTTGAGTAAATATCCAGTCACCTACCTTATCCTTACTTCCCTGTCTGGAATTTTGCACTTGTACAATTCTGAAGAAAAGTAATTTAATTTAAAATTCTAAGTTTGAAATTTGAAATCCAACTAGCCCTTTTTTATCTGTTACAGAGGTTCTATGTAGATTATACATTGGCTTGTTTTTCCTCTCATGAGGTGATAGCAACTCACTCAAGTTAAAACATCTAACGTTCTCTAGAAATCCTCTAGAATCATGTTGTAACTCTGACTTGATAGCTCCCTATCTATCTTTCTAAAAAATAAGTATCACCATACCACTTCATCTAAAGGACAGTTCCTTCCAGTGATTTGATCTGCTTATCTTTGTCTTACTATAAAATGTCTTGCTATAAAAACTCATGGAACTATGCTGTTTCACTTGAGTCTTTTATGCCTGCATTTAACCTCAACTGACAAGATTTCCTTTCAATTCCTGTTTCCTATCGAATTATGACTTAAGTCATCATCCACTTCAGGATGCACAGTGTTCAGTGTTCCCATAGTAGCCTGAACAATCCTTCTAATTCTTCTTGTCTAGATTTCAGAAACTTTACTTCCTTATGTCCTTTGTGCTTAGACTGATGAAAGCATGTAGACTTCATGTCAATTTTCAAATCAGAATGTTTTCATTTCTTACATCTCAGCCTATGTATTGACGCACAAAGATCAAAGAATTCACCTTTCATTTGTTTTTGGAATTCTTTTATCAGGCATATTATCAATGATCTGTTTGTTTCAACTTCTTTAAGTCAGTCATATTTTATACCATGACTGTAATACTGAAAGGGAAAATATTTTATTCTCTATTAATGGTAGAACGATTACCAATTAGAAGTACAGAAAAACTCTGCAACAATTTGTACTTTGTTTTTTTTTTAATTTACTGGGAATTACAGCTGCTCTTAGGAACTCATGTCACCAAAACAAATGTTTTAATTTTAAAGCAAACATTTTGATTACAAATGTGATGCCAAAGAAAACATTTGGTAAGTCTCTGAAGCAACAGATTGAATGGGATTCATATAATAAATTAGTAACTAATGATTTTGGAATGTGTTATGTTGGAAAGCCTTATGAAGTTCATCTAAGTTTCTGCACTTATGCTACCTATGGTTTGAGATCAAGTTCACCAAAAAGACTCGCATATTTAAAATAGACTATCAGGATCAGGCAATGAAGTTTTCCATTTTGTAATTGTTTAAAGACAAATACATATTTTTAAGCTGCTACTAATAAAGGGTTAAGTATTTTGCAAATTCTAGTATATATTTAATTGAATCAATGCTAATCCTTTCACTCGTTTTGTTAAGTATTTTATGCATTCAGCCACATTTGCCATCTATAATCTCATATTAACAAAATGAAAATATCTGACGTTGTAGTGCAACCATTTATGTAATGCTAATAATGTAGAAGAAGCAATCTCCAAGTTGTAATTGTACAGTGCAGAATAGCTATCTCTTTAAATGCAGGATTATAAGAAGTCACCAGCAAAAATTAGTTTGACTGTTATTCTAACTAATTATAACCTCCCTCCTTTCCTTTTCCTCTTCCTTTTTTCCTTTCTTCCTTTCTTCCTTCCTTCCTCTCTTGCTTCCATCTTTCCTTTTTATTTTTTTACTGGTATCAAGATTTTAACTCAGGGCTTATTTGTGTTGATGGTGTTCTACCACTTGAGCCACATATCCTGCCCAACTTTTTGCTGGTCGATTATAGATGGAATGTCATGTAGTTTTCTGCCGTAGCGGGCCTTAAACTTCAACTTTCAATCCCACAGATTTTTAACCTACTGAATAGCTAGGATTACAGGAGCCTAGCTGAACTTTTATCTTTAAAGATACTGTACATGACAAGCAAAATATTGAATGGTAGTCTACAAACACAATATATGTTTATACATTTGACATATATGAGTATGTCAATGTGTCACATATATGAATATATTACACAATAGCCTACTTAATTCACTGACTTCAATAAGCTTGTAGAATCCTGCTGAGTCCAGCTGTTCCATGGGCTTTCTGGAGTCTTGTGCTTTGGAAGCTTGTGTCTATCAGAAAGTTTCAGAAGTCAGTGATTCATCCAAATTGTAGGACCACTGGCTATTCCAGCCACTAGTTCTTGGAATTTGGGAACATTCCATTAAATGTTACTCCACTCACTTCTCTTCAGCCTGGCTCTTGCTTGTTTCTGTTCTCTGCTAGCCATGCACTTTTGTAAAGTGGCTTTCAGAGTGTATGGGCAGAAGACAACCCAGGCAGGCCCCAGTGACTAGTGTGAAGAAATGTACTTCATGTAATTATGTATTTCTGTAAACACTTGGTAGACTAGAATTCAGCTCAGTTGTGCAAATCTGAAGAGAAGCAATAGGAACAGGACATGGTCGAGGCTGAATTAGGTGCTATGGCAGCAGAAAACCCAAATGTCTCGTTACTGGAAACTATTGGTGTGAAGACTTCATTGCTGTTGGTTAAAAGGTGTTGTTGGGTAGTAATATTGGAGTTTACATTCAGCATTGTAGTTTAATAGATATGCCCTTATTGTGTGTAGTTTACGTTTCACTTTGTAAACTAATCCTTCTACCTCCACTTCTCCAGTAGTTGGAATTATAGGGCTATCACCTAACTATTGTTTTGATTATATAAGCCAAAAATAATGTGTTTTTAATGAAGATAATTGTAGCTACAATTTGTCCACAAAATTTTATTTGCCTATAAATAGTTTTTAACGCCAAGTTGAGCATACTGGTATAATTTAAACTATACCAAATATTTTTAGCAAACAATAAAAATACAGGAGAAAGTACCACTCCATTAAAGGACACAGTGCAAAGAAATCACTTTAGAAAAGAAGCATTGTCCTGATCTATTTCCTCACATTCATCATTAAGTTACTTGGTTAAAGAATTGCTTACCTTGGTAAGGCCTCCTTTTAGTAGAAAGGAAATCAAGAAAGGTAACTGGGCCTAATCTAATCTGTGTACAGGATTGGATCTTGAGAATTCTGACAGAATGTTCTTCGAAGTGTGGTGTTTCTCTGACATGAGACTTTGGAAGGGAAGACACTTAAAATTGTACTTAAAAATTGACTTTGCACCTACGTAGAACCATTCCAGTCATTTTCTGACTTCTCTCCTTAGTTGCCTAGAGTCGTGAGAACATTGGGAAGCCTTTGTTGTAAAAACTAGTTAAACAATATATACAGAGAATTTGAACCCTAAAATATGTCCTACATACAAAAACCCTTTTTAGGAAACAGTGCATGTTGTCTAGGACCAAAAGGAGAATGAAAACTGCTTGTCAGAAAGAGTAAAACGGCTTCAAAAATTACGATGTTCAAACTGGACGTGGAATAGATTTCCATATTTATTGAGTAAGGAGAGAGAAGCCCAGGGATGGAGGGAATACCAACAAGATGAAATGTGGCATCTGGGACAAGTAAATTAAAATGATTCCCAGCCCTAGGAAAAACCCACTAAAAACAACTGCTTTTTACTCTATCTCATTACTGAGTGAGTCACCTCAGTTTTGAAATGGCACAGAGTAATCAAAATGATATTTTACCTGTTGGTAAGGATTCATTCAAGCAAGTACATCAGTTGCTGAGGTACAAAATGTTAAAGCATACTTTTGTGATGGAAAAGATGACCAAGGGATGGATGTGGGGATGGTTCTGATTTCCTCCTTCCAATTCACTGTGTTTTTCAACATAAAATGAACACATTTAGTTTTCCATTTTGGAGGTAATCACTTTTGTGTGCCTTGCTGGCTTTATTGTTCCAATCTTGCACTTTTAGTCATCTGTGTTATGCAGAAAAGTGGAGAGATCTTGATAAACAATTTCTGGGGGCTATGTGCAATAGTTCAATTCGATGTAAATAATTACCACTCATGGTCACATTAAAATGACACAAGATGATGATAGTCCCTTTGTGATCTTCATCTTGCTATGTAAAGACATCACTGCTCACTGCTTTTAAGTTCATTCTCAGTAATAAGCAGAAAAGAAATTTGGAGTACAGAATCAGTAACTCAGAATCCTAGTTTTTCAGGAGGTTGTGATACAAGGATTGTGGTTCAGAGCCAACTTGTGCAAGAAAATCCATAGACTATCACTTCAAATTAGCTAACAGAAAGCTGGAAACAGAACTGTGGCTCAAGTGTTAGAGTACTAGCCTTGAGCAAAACAAAACAAAACACAACTAAACTAAACTAAAAACTAATCAAAGGGCCTGAGTTCAAGCCCTGGCAGCATTATGCCTGGGCACCTGGACACACACACACACACACACACACACACACACACACACACACATAGGTGCACAAGAAAACAATGTCAACCAACTCAGGACTATCTTTGGTAAACTGAAATTGAAAAATCAGAGTTTGGAAAATAAATCCATAGATTCTATATTATGAATTTACTGCTTGTTCATGTATAGCTAACATGAAAAAACTACTCTCAGAGGCCAAACTGTGATGTGTAATAAATACTATGTTCTTCTCTCTTCAGAATTATAGCAATTTTTTATCAGATGAAACTTATTGAGCTAAGTGACTGAGGATACTGGTGGTGCTGATATTTGTGATGAAATATTTGAATAGTTAAATAAGCTTTGCTTGTGAAGCATAGAAGTAAGACATGTTCACTGCCAGTGAGAAGCTCACAATCTTAACAGAACCACTGTTGGGTAATTAATTCATCGAAGGTGAATTTAATGTATGCAACAATGTAAGGATATACTTGTGCACAGGAGAAAGTGTGGCATTGGAAGAGGGGTGGATATGAAGAAGAATTTGACTAATGTGACCTGGAAGTAATATAGAGCCAGCTCTCTCAATCCTGAGGACTTGGGAGGATTATAGTGTTTGGACAAGATGGCTGCTGCTAATGTGACATCTATTTGTTGAGTCATCAATTTGGAAGTGAGAGCTAGACCAAAGAATTAACAATATCCATATTTGGGTCCACCACTGAAGGATTAAGAAATAGCTTTCAAGTTTTGTATCATTTAGTATATATTTAACATGTATGTCCTTAATTTACATGGATAATTTTGCTGTAGAACTGCTGCCACTGAATGTGCTTATGCCAAGACAGAAATGCTGCATTAGAAACCAAAGGCCTTTTCTACCAGAGGGATTTGAAGTACCAAAGAGGTCTACAGGGATTTAGTCCTTAATTTAACTCTGTGTGTGTGTGTGTGTGTGTATGTGTGTGTGTGTGTGTGTGTGTGTGTGCTGTATGTGCATATGCATGTGTATGTATGAGAGAGAAAAGAGAGATTAAGTGTACACACCATACAGTCTATACCTGTGATTTTTGAGAGGTATAGTCTAAATATAGTTAAATGATTTTATTGATTATTTACCTTCATAGAAATCTGTGTGTATAGGGGCCGGGAGTTTGGCCTAGTGGTTAAAGTGCTTGCCTAGCATGCATGAAGACCCAGGTTCAAGTCCTCGGTACCACATACATAGAAAAAAGCCAGAAGTGGTGCTGAGGCTCAAGTGGTAGAGCTCTAGCCTTGAGAAAGTCCAAGGACAGTGCTCAGGCCCTGAGCTCAAGCCCAGGACTGG
Organism: Megascapheus bottae; assembly: GCF_031878675.1. Classification (NCBI taxonomy): domain Eukaryota; kingdom Metazoa; phylum Chordata; class Mammalia; order Rodentia; family Geomyidae; genus Megascapheus; species Megascapheus bottae. The sequence continues at coordinate 10,153,102 of NC_143517.1, read as the reverse complement.
CAAAAAAAAAAGAAAGAAAGAAATCTGTGTGTATACAGGCATATCCATTGCACATTTCCTTATCAAATGCAAAGTTGAATAAATTCATCCCTTGTCACACTACTTAGTCCAGAGTTTATATCTTCTAGACTTACCATGCTACTCCATTGCATTCCTTCTAGAAATGCAGACATTTCTAGGTAATAATCTATACACTATTGAAAGATAATCATTGCATATGGGTCTTTGGATAGCTGCCCAGAAAGGCCATTTCTAATTATCCATTGATAATTATCTGGCTGTTCTAGCACTGGCTTAGGTTTCTAGAAACCTATGACAAATATTGCAAGAAAATGTGGATCTAGGTTACAATTGGCTGTGTTCTATTTTTGAAAACTTTTTCCGTAGGTAGAACGTTTCATAAAGTCTATACTTAGACTGCACATTATGCTACCATGGCAACTGGTCACCCAGCGAGGCAAGGAATGCTCATCTCTGTATTCAGAACAAACTGTGGTAGATGTCTTTCCCCTTAGGTCATCATAGAAGATACTAGAAATACTAATAAACTGAGGATTCAAAGCAGACCATAAAATAAAACAAGTTAATGACTCAGGAATAAAATTCTTTGACTCTAGATTTAAAAGAATATTTGTATTATCTCTCCTGTCAATCCTGTATAGAGGATAGAAAGTTGAACAACCAAGACAGAACTGAAATCTCTTAGTCCCAGAACTGTCTCATACAGAAATTCTCAAATCCATATTGCTAAGTTATCATTTTACTCTTCTTTCAACTCCAGGGCCAAACTGATGCTTATAGGTTCCAGTTACATTCTGTGGGCTTACTCTTGCTCTCTGCCTTGATGACAAATTTCATTGCCAGGACATATATCATTGATGCCAGGCTGTGACCACCTGGATCTTTCTTGGAAAAAATACCCCACATTTTCTAATTTTTTTTGTTTCCTGGTGTCTTGACTTTCTTTCGTAATTTTTATTTTTCAACATCCACTGTTGGAATTTTATAAAATGAAAAAATCATCACTGTGACATAGTTTGGTTCACAAATTACCAGAATGATAATTAGAGAAAGATAAGTTCCTCATGTATTTATCAACTTCAAACTTGATTTCATAGATTTAAAAAGTGAAAAATTATAAAAACAAAAGTGTCAAAAGTTCTAGTTAGTTGTTTTTTTAAAAAAAAACGTGAGTAGTTCTTAATGCTAAATACTTTTCCTTAAGAAAAAACAGTCTCTGTATCTTAAATAAACAGAGGGGTGGCTAATGACTGTAATCTCGCTACCCAAAAGGTTGCGATCCAGAGTATCATTGTTTGAAGCTAGCACAAGCAAAAAAGTATATTACATTCCAGCGTAAAATAACCAGCAAAAATAAGGACTCCATGTGTGGCTCAAGATGTAGCATCCTATTTACCACCCATGAGACCCTGAGTTCAAAGCAAATAATAATAATAATGATGATGATGATGATGATAAAGATTCCTAAAGTTCAGAAATTGACAGAGTAAGGTGACCATGAATCCATTTAAGAGTGGAAATACAAGTTTACTGAGAAACAAAAAAATAATGTTAGGTGGCCAGGAATGTGGCCTAGTGGTAGAGTGCTCACTTAGGATGCACAAAGCCCTAGGTTCGCTTCCTCAGAACCACTTATACAGAAAAAGCTGGAAGTAGCAATGAAGCTTAAGTGGCAGAGTACTAGCTTTCAGCAAAAAATTTCCAAAGACAGTGCCCAGACCCTGAGTTCAAGACTAGGACTTGCAAAAAAAAATTATAATGTTAGGGCTCTAAATTATATATATATATATATATATATATATATAAAGAAATAGATATAGATATATGGTTGCTCTTGCTAGAGATCCAGCCCTAAACATTGAATAGTACACATTTGCTATACCACTGAGCCATACCCTTGCACATTCTTGAGTGTAATTTTTTTTTTGCCAGTCTTGGGCCTTGAATTCAGGGCCTGGGCACTGTCTTTGGCTTTCTCAAGGTTAGAGCTCTACCGCTTGAGCCATAGTTCCATTTCTGGCTTTTTCTATGTATATGGTACTGAAGAATCGAACCTGGGTCTTTGTGCGTGCTAGGCAAGCACTCTACCACGAGGCTAAACTCCAGCCTTTGCGTGTAATTTTATTCATTTTTCTTAGCATTCTTTTCTAAAAAATATTTTAAGTAGTTTTCACAGGAATTTCAATTTAGCATGTCAGTTTATGTGCACAGAGTGTCCTAATTAATTCCACCCCTTCTCTTCCATCTCTCCCAGCGCCACCCACAACTTCGAGTTTTCTGGTTCCATTTTCACAAATGTACATTGAATATTGTGATTTTTTTATTCTCCCATTCACTCTATTTGTATGCCCCCCCTTTCCTATGTATGTGATTTGAAAGGAAAAAATTATTTTGATCCATCTGAATACAAATCTTTTCAATACTGTAAAGTACACTGTTTATGCCAATACAAAGAAGAGAAAAAATATGTACAAAAGTGTAGCACTTTTTCATTTTGGAAACATTGATAAATTTCTACCTTTAGCAACCATTTGTGTACACTGACTGACCAAGACATCAAGAGCAAAATCAGCCAGTCAGCCTTCAGCTGTCAGTCAGCTGCTAACCAGTCAGCTCCCATCAGAATTCCTGTAGGATGAGGCTTTTGTGTTTTCAGTTGATTTTCAGTTAGTGTCTGCTTGCCCCCCTTCCGCTTGCTTTCTTTGTGGTTCAGAAAACAACTATTTTTACATAAACTACAAAGTCACAGCCAGCAGCAAGTGTAGCAAAGACAGATAGCCTGGGGTTTCCCAGGGACGTTTTTATTTTATCTTTGCCCAGAGCCAGCATGGCCTGCCAGGTACAACTACTATAACAGGGCTCTGGTGTGGGCCCCATGCAATTGGCTCTACCATGCTGAGATCTGTGGCTGGTGAACTGGCTACTGACAGCCAGGGGAGAGTCTATGGATAATACTGTCTCATTGACTGCTGCCTGAAAGAGCATTAACCCTCCTTAAATCCTGAGATACATTGCCCCCAAGATGATCTGCTTGTGACATCAGTGTGTGACGAGGGAGCTTTCAGAACATGAACTCATTGCTAGAGACAAAAGCCATTCACCAAAGAAGGAAATTTGAAACAAGTCAGAGTATTATCTGACATGTTTCTTTGAAATTCTTTTAAAGTCTCAAGCCTTACTTGTTTCATGTTATTTGGGCAAAAATCAGATGTGAAATACATTGATTTCTGACTCATGTTGAGCATTTTTAAAAATGTTTCTTGGAGAATGTAGACTTAAAAATGATGCTTTTATTTATTTATTTATTTATTTATTTATTTATTTATTTATGGCCAATCCTGAGGTCATGAACTCAGGGCCTGGGCACTCTTCTTGGGCTTTCTCAAGGCTAGCACTCTACCACTTGAGCCACAGCACCATTTCCAGCTTTTTTCTGTGTATGTGGTACCGAAGAATTGAACCTGGGTCTTCTTGCATGCTAGGCAAGCACTTTACCACTAGGCCAAACTCTCAGATCTCCCCCACAAAAAATGATGTTTTTTTATTAAATATATATGGTCCAGAAAAACATTTTGAGGAGAAGAGTGATCAGACTCAGAATGAGTAACAACTCACAGTCCCAAAGGAAAATGTATACTTGTTTTGACTCTTCTTAATTTTGGTTTGCATATTAGCTTTCTGTCACTGTGAAAAAAAAAATAGTTGAGGTAAATCAACTTAAAGGAAGAATGGCTTACTCTGGCCCATAGTTTCAATTGTCTGTTCTTGCTTGTTCGTCCCCTTACCTTTGACCTGGGGAAACACAGTACATCATGGAGGGATGTGTGGAGAACACTGCATATCTCATGGAGGCAGGGAATTGGAGAGAAAAAGGGGACATGTCCCCAATAGCTTAACTTTCTCTGAGGTTTCTCAATAGTGCTTCAGAAGGGCAACAAATCCATGAACACACTGGATTCTGGAGGGGGGGGATATTTGAGAGCCCAAACTGCAACAGCTGGTAAAGACACTGTTAACTTGTGTCGATCTGTCATGTTGGAAAATTAGACTTCCTCTAATGCTTGAGAAATAAAATGAGTCACACTTTTCTAGCTTGAAGGCCAATGCTTAATTATCTTATTAACTATGTTCTAAATAAGCCATTCATTTCAACGTCACTAAATAGGATAATTTGGAACATGCAATAATAAAACCATTTATATCTATCCTAATATGTGTTTGTCAGCATACTTTCCTGGATCATCTGGCCCCTCTGGATGGGATAGTTGAATGGTGATGGCAATAACAACCCTGGAGCCTTTTGCCTAATTCAAGCCTAGAAGCATACTTCTTTCTGCCCATTTTCCTCATTGGTAGCATTTCATGTAATTTTTATGGGGTGTATAAAAAATAATAGCAGAAAAGCCTTTAGAAAAGTGATCAGTTGTCTAAGTGCTTTATACATGTTACATTAAAAATGAATGAAAGTCTCAAAACAAAGGAACTTAGCTTGGAGAAGCTAAGAAATAAAATCTCACCTGTTATTCTAAAGGAAATAGTTGGGTTACATATTTAACTTAACTGTGGTCCCCAAGAGGGAAGGAAGAGTAGAAATTGGGATTGTGCCCGTGTGCCAAGGTAAATGAGTACCGGCATCTAGCTGAGGGGCTGGATGGTAAGGAAGAAATTTGGCAGGGAAGCTGGGAAAGGGAGAAGCTTTGACAGTGAGCAGCAAGTTGGTAGGGAGCTGACTGCAGGGCTTCTTCATTCTAGCTGTGTCCCATCTGTTCCATGTTATTTCTGTACTATAGAACTGAGGCCTTAGTGGTGGGTCCTGAAGGTGACTTCAACGTCCTCCACATATGGTTTAGAGAAACAAGAGAAGATTTTCTCCTCTGTTGAATTTCTCTGGGTTGCAAGTGGTAGAAACCAACTCTTGCCAGCTTAAGCAAAAAAAAAGGCAAACAGAAAGAAATATTGAGAAAGAAGGATTTTGGAGGGATTTATGCATTCCAGGAACTGAAAAAAAAAAAAGAAAGCAAGAAGGGTCAGCAAACCATGAGAACACCACAGTGTGTCTCAAAAGAAAAGTCTAGAGATCTATATCTTGGCTATATTTTTCTCCCAGCACTTTGTCAAGCTAGCTGTGATGGTCATGCGGCTAGATTTTAACCTGCTCTGTACCTCAATTTCCCCATCTGAAAAATGAGGCACCCACTTCACACTGTCGGTATGAGATTGAAACAGTATCTCAAAGAGCATCAGACAGTAGACTTACCAAGAAGGCAGTTATGACAAACCATAGATAGAACCTTCCAATTTGGTACGACCATTGCTGTGGACTCTGAGATTTCTGGTGTGAATCCACTTGGCCTGGCCTGGCAATGTGGTTTTCATGAAGTGTGGGTAATACAGCTATGGGGACAGCATCTCACTTTAGGGATTTGGTAATGAGCCTCCTGACCATAACATGCTCTTCACATTCTGGGTACAAAAGGAAGAGTGGTCCTGGGACACTGGATTTGACAATTGTATTAATAGTTAAAATATTATCAAGCACAGCAAATAGGAATGCGCTTATTTTTTTCCCTGTGAAATACCAATGCTCCTACAACTCTGATATTTGAAGAGCTTAATGAGATGCAAGTGCAAGAGCATATGTACTTTTGTTAGTGCTGAAGAAAAATGACTACTCAAGCAAGCGATTTAACTCATCGTTGATGGGGACAGAATACCTGAAGCAGTAACTGTAGCTGCTCAGGACGTTCACCAAATACTGGGAGCAGAATTGCATTGTGGGAACTCCCTTCTCTCATGGTTATCCTATGTCTCCACACCAGTTTAGTCTCTTTCGTGGGAAACCCATGTTTATAGAGAGAAGGCATTTTATCATGCCAGGTAGTAAGTGTAGTAATGTTTTCTAATTGTGTAATTTACATGCTATCTGACTCATGGTGGCTAAACTTATTGTTTGGAAAGAATCTAATGTTCACTCAAGGAAATAAATGATTCTCCTCAGTGTTGGCAGTTTTCCCTCGTCTGTCTTTTTGCTCCAGATCATATAGTTTTGTAGATGACCAACTCACCAATTATTGTTCTGTCATTAGTCACCTCTGTGTGTACAAAACACTCACTGGTCCAGCAAGTTTGGGAGACATTGACACTGTAACTCACCTTGCTTTAGCTTGAAGCTTAGCAGTCCATATTTGTCAGACTGAAACTGAATACGTTTTAAGAAATGTATTATTCTTTGACATTTCTTCAGCTTTTCCCAAACTTACTGACCCATTCAGTCCATTTTGTTGGTGTTCAGATTATGGTAGAGTTTGAATTCAGGGCCTCATACTTCCTAACAACCAGGTTATTATTCATCTAAGTATAGGATCGTTTCATCAAACTGTGTCTACATGCTGCTGTCTTCATAATGGCAAGGAGTCACTTTTTCCCCCTGGGTATTCACAGCCTCAGGACACGTACGATTTCTGAAATACTACCAAGTAATTGTGTAATTTGTAAATAAGGCTTTTCTTTGAGCTTTAATTTCCTCCAGAGGTCTTTGGAAGGAAGCAGTTTGTTATAGAGCAGGAGTCTCCATTAATATTAGAAGGTACACAACCTAAGAAACGGGAATCTGATTCCCCTTCCATGAACCTCACTTTTTCTGTCAACCTCACTTCTTTTTAGTCTTCCAGTAATTCTAGTGACATAAGCCAATTGCCAAAGTGACCAAGATCCCATTGGTTAAAGAAACCAAATACTCTGAAGTTCATTGCTGAGCAACTGCAGCTACTTTATGTGATGTCTAACTAGAGGCTTTGTTGTCAAGGAGAATTCTGACTCTATGTTACTCACCTTAGAACTGTCTTAGGATTTTTTTTATCACTATCAAACCTGCCCACCTACATTTCTCCCTTCTCCCTCCATTCTCCTCTCCTTCCCTCCCTCTCTTCCTTCCCTCTATTTAATTTTTTCTCCTCTCCCTCTCCCTACCCATCTTCTTCTTCTCTAATTTTTTCCCTTCCCTGTCTCTTCCTTTCCCACTTTCTCTTTCTCCCCTTCCCTGCTTTCCTCTCTTCTCCTCCCTTCCCCTCCTTTCTCCTTTTTCTCCCAGTGCTGAGAATTAAACCTGGGACTTGGCACATTCTAGGCAAATACAAGTATGCTACCACTGAACTACATCTGACCTCCAACCTCACCTTCTTGAGGAAATCTTCTCATTCGAATCAGAATTAACACATTGTTTTATTTTATATTCATTTTTGTATTTCACGAATTTTAAAACTCACCCTCACAAATGATACTTGAGGCTATCTGTACTATCACAGAAGAAACAAACTCAACTCTGTCTTGACCAAAACCAAGACAAGTTGAAAGAGATTATTTCCTCCCATGCCATTCCTCTTCAGAAATACAATCATTTTCCCCCTGTGTCTGGCTGTATGTCTATTATATCCAAAGTTCAAATGAGACTCCATGACCCTCAGTTAAGAAAAGCTCGGAACTTTATTAAGCTGCATTGGCATTTGCTTCCCACTATTGAGATAGATAATGAAAAATGGCCCAGTGCATAGGCTGGGGAAGGTTTTTAGAAACATGGATTACAAAAGCGGGCCATGAAAGTCCATTGTGTCATAATTTCATTGGTGATTATTTAGTGCCCTTTAAGCCCATTCGCTCTTCATCATAAATATTAGACATCATAACTCTTGGTAGGCTTTCCTTCAGGGGTGCCATACCGTGGCTGTGGCTATTTCTAATTGGAGGGCAGTGGAGTCACCAGTAAGCAGTGTTGCTAAGACAAGCAAGCAAGCAGATACAGAAGCAAAATGGTGGTTAGCCTTGGGATATTTGTGTAACATGAGCATATTTTTTCCTGAGGGGGCCTGATCTTGACTATTGTAGTGCAGCTGGAAGACCAAATACCACAAAATGTTTTCTTTCCCTAAATCATCTCAGGTGGCCTTCAGGTCCTTCTGGGCCTTGAAGTTTTAACTCCTGACTTCTGGGTTCTTTATTGCTCATTAGTATGAGGCCAGGGCCTCTCACTCAGCTCTTTTTCTGAGGCAGAGCAACCTGGTGGTGACCAGATGTCACATGTCCTCTAGGCCTTTCTCTTTATGGTGCTGAGAGGATTATCTATGTGGCCATTGGCATCCTACTTGTCCATGGGCCTGAAATACATGTATCCACTTTTTTTTCTCATAACTGCAGGCAATGGCTGAATTGCCTGACTGATATCACAAATTCCAGGTCAACCTTAGACAATGTGTAGGGTTATTGCACCATCCCCAGCTTCTCCTCAGGCACGAAGTTGAGATTGTAGCTCTCATCATGTTCTCTCAGCTTATCCAAACATATTGATGTCAAGCTCTAGGTTGCTTATCACAGCTTTCAGGGAGACTTCTTACTTAGAGAGCCTCCTTTCATTGTTAGTTCTGAGTTCTCCGCAACATAGCAAATAGCAGGGAGGATGCTAAAGGTTATAGGATGGTTAGGCAGTGTTCAAGCCCACCGCTTCCCCTCTCCCATTTAGCCTTCTGTCTGCCCTAATTCTACTGTATTCCGTTTTCTCTCTTTATTCTAGGTGGTCAGTGAATGTATCATTTATTGGCCGGTAAGTCCTCTGACAAGATAGCCACTTTGTATGTAATTTTTCTGTTTATTTATGTTTTAATGATGAGCCGGCATGAGCTCAGCTTCCCTTAGATCCTGTGGACAGATCTCTTGACTAATCCTAAAATACTGAATTGCCTGCCAGAGCAAAGTATCTGACGTGACTTTTACTTTGTATTCCTAAATGGTCATAGATATACATTTCATTGTCTGTATGAAATAGGGTATGTATGTATATGTATAATTCAGATTACTCTTTGAGCTGAAGAAAAAAGATAAAAAGCATATTCTTCCAATCTCTTGCTGATTCCAGAGGCTTATTCAATCCACACTGCTTGAAGTCATTTTGAACTGTAGGAACAAAGCAGCAAATTATAATCTCACTTGCTTTTCTGTGGTTGTAGTTGTAACCCATGGAATTATTTACCAGAAATCTGAGTTCAAGGATTGAAATCAATATTCTGTTTCTGAACCCCATGTTAGTTTTCTCATTAAATACCATGAAGATTTTCCCTTCTCATTTTCAATGTCTCCACTGATGAGCAGAGCCCTGAGTGCTTTCCTTAAGTGCTTGATCTTTCCTATCTGTTTCTCCATCAGTAATTTGAGTGATGTTCTTTGAGTGCAATGTTTTAAGAGTGGTAAGACTTTTAAATGATCTACTGATATACATTGAAACTACATTATGCCATTTATCATTACAATGATTCATGTTTGACCAATAACCAGAGCACACAAATTCTAGGTCTTTGAGAAGTTTTCTTGTTCCTTATAAGATTTATTACTATTGATTGATAATTAGATGCTCATTCTACTCTCACAAATTGAAAAAGTGAAAATTTGAAAACTGAGAGGACTCCTAGAAAACATTTAACACATGGTGCCCAAAGAGTAAGAAATCATTTCACTAGATATTAGGACACCCTTCAGCCACTCACAAGAAACCAAGCAAGAATGACACTTGTACTGTCACCTGATGTCTTAGTACAGTAACACAGCATGGCAACAAATGTATACTAACATTTTCTGTACTTAATCTTTTAATAATTTGTTCATCATGGATTTTTTTCAGCTATCCTATAAAATTATAGTAAAACACACAAAGAATTTACCATCTGATTTATTTGTTTCTCTTACAATTTATTGTTATTATTGCTATTATTATTACACATTTTGTGCATGAGTGCAGTCCTAGGACTTGAACTCAGGATTATCTTGCATGGCTTTTTCACTCAAGGCCATTGCTTTACCACTTAGCTGTACCTCCAATTCCTGCATTTTGTGGTTAATTGGAGATAAGAGTCGCATGGATTTCTCTGAGCCAATTGGCTTTGAACTATGATCCTGAGATGTCAGTCTTTTGAGTAGCTAGGATTATGCAGTTCCTCATTCATTTTTTTTATGTACAGGGTTCACTGCTGCTAAGTACACTCATATTGTTATTCAACCCGTGTGTCTTACTTGCTTCCCTGTACAAGCAAAATTGAGCCCATTAGACTATAGCTGCCTATTTCCACTTCCCACAACTCCTCCCCTAAGAATCAACAACTACTTTTTGTGTCTATAAATTTGATAAAGAATCATATATTACTGGAATCATACAGTATTTGGTTGTTGCAATTGTATTGTTTTACTTCACATAAGGTCCTTGAGGTTCATCCATGTTTAGCATGTGTCAGAATTTCCTTTTAACATCCATTGCTATCTGTATCCATTTGACTATCAGTGAACATCTGGGTTATTTCTACATTTTGTCTATTCTGTAAATGTTATTATGACCATAGTACATCTATATATTCTAGATCTCACATTCAGTGTTTTCCTGTATTCAGTGGATTTGCTAGATCATATGCTAATACAGTTAAACTGCTTTTCACAATAGATACACCATTCTACATTTCCAATAGTAGTACACAGAATCATAGTTTTTCCATATTCAAACAGTTATTATATATTTATTTTTAATTTATTTAGTAATATCCCAATGAATATGAAGTGGTATTTCATTGTGGATTTGATTTTTTATTTTTGATGGATTAGTGACATTGAATATCAATTTATATGTATTTGGTGCTATATGGGTAAACAAATGTATGATTTATTGGGTTTTCAATTTAGAGAAGTATTACTTTTGCAATCTAATTTAACTGCTTTTCTTCTGTTGTTAGGAGCATACTCAAGAACACTTGGCCAAATCCCATGAAAATTTTCTATATTATGATGGATTCTTTGCATTGATTTTTATTTTAAAATATTATCTTAAAATATCATTTATTCTGGTTTGTCAGTCCTTTAGCACTCCTATAAGTTTTTCTCTGGAGGCAAATTCATCTCATTCTATCACTGGCCATGGATTTCAGGAGCACAAAGGGAATGAGCCAAATTTATCTGCAGGAAAGGAAGCTTTCCAACGGCTGGGCTACCTGGTTTTCAGTGTACCCTGCAAACCTACCAAGGACATTCTGAAATAGATTTGTTGAATCTTATGTTAAGTATAAACAGTGTGCATATCAAACACTTTTTAAAGATGAGCTTTTGTAGGAAAAAATGGAAGTGATTATTTCCCAGGAGAATAAACTCAAAAACATACCCTAGAGCAAAAGAAATAGGCACTGAGAGAAATGTCATCAAAACAGATTTGGCATTCCAAGGTGGATGGCTTAATTATTTTTATTCATTTGACATTTATTGATATGGAACTCTATAGATTTCCAGTGACTGATTTTAACAACCATGCTAGATGTACACAGGTTTGGCAGTATCATACTACCGCTTTCCATATGAAGAATTTGAAATTCAGAAAGTTTTTTGATTTATGCAAACTTCCATACATTTAAGAAGATGATAATGAATTTAACCTACAGCCTTTAACTCTGTGCTACTGGTTCTCCAAAGAGTGGATCTTGGAACAGCAGTGAGTGCACCTGAGAACTTAAAGATGAAAATTCTCAGGATCCATCCCTGACCTGCTGACACAGACTCTCCAAAGTAGCCCAGGACACAGGAAGTGAAGAAAAGTCTAGAGAGCTCTACTGTATATCATGTATTGGAACTATCATGGTACACAGTGGTGTATGCACAGGCACAGATAGACACCTCAGTCCCATAGTGTCTGTTCTCAAAAAGTTTAAACCTAGGCCACAACCCCTCCAGCATCTGTTGTGGCCAGGAGGGATCACAACTACACTGTTGGTGGGAGTGCAAACTTGTTCAACCACTATGGAAAACAGTATGGCAGTTCCTCAAAAGACTAAACATAGAGCTCCCATATGATCCAGCAATTCCACTACTAGGCATTTACCCAACCGTCCAGAAAGAAGGGCATACTAAATCCACTAGGACAATGATGTTCATTGCAGCACTATTTACCATAGCAAAGATATGGAACCAACCCAGATGTCCCTCAGTTGATGAGTGGATCAACAAAATGTGGTATTTATGCACAATGGAATTCTATGCTGCTGTCAGAACGACATTGCCACATTTGTAAGGAAATGGAAAGACTTGGAAAAAATCATATTAAGTGAAGTAAGCCAGACCCAAAGGAACATAGGCTCAATGATTTCCCTCATTTGTCATAATCGGTAGAAACCTTGGGTTCTCCTAACAGAGATTTACAGTAGAGCAAAACCTAGATACATAAGGCCATACAGTGTGATGCTAAATGAAAGGACCTCTAGGATATAAAAACAAAAGGGCCGGGAGTTTGGCCTAGTGGTTAAAGTGCTTGCCTAGCATGCATGAAGACCCGGGTTCGATTCCTCGGTACCACATACTTAGAAAAAAGCCGGAAGTGGTGCTGGGGTTCAAGTGGTAGAGCTCTAGCCTTGAGAAAGTCCAAGGACAGTGCTCAGGCCCTGAGCTCAAGCCCAGGACTGGCAAAAAAAAAAAAGCCATATAATGAGTGATTGTTGTCCTTAATGCACTATGTTATCACTCATCTCTTTTTGCCATCCCTTGGTTATCTCATATTGTTACAGTATTTCACCTTGTTATCTGATATATTTGATAAATGCGTATTTGGTTATTTGAAATTGGATAGGGAAGGGGGAAAAGCAAGATGACGGGTGGGGGTGGGGGGAGGGAAATGAGGACCAAGACATGAGAAAGGGTATCAATGTATGTGAAGTAATGGACCTTCTATCTGGTGAATATAATGTAACCCTTCTATTAATTACAATAAACATATATTTAAAAAGTTTAAAGCTAGGGGCCAGGAGTTTTGCTAGCAGTAGAGTGTTTGCTTAACATGCATGAAGATCCATGTTTGATTCCTCAGTACCACATACGTAGAAAAAGCCAGAAGTGGTGTTATGGCTCAGGTAGTAGAGCTCTGGACTTAAGTAAGAAAGCCTAAATACATGCTCAGGTCCTGAATTCAATCCCCTCTCCAAAACCTTAAAGCTAATAGAATGAGGGGTATGAACAAATATTTCAGATGCACAATGGTATCAGCGGTATAGAGACACTGACAGTGTATTTTTTATTTTAGAAGAACCATAAAATAATAGCATACTTTAAGGATTAGACAAGGGGGCAGGAAAAGGATGGTGTAATTTGGATAGTTGGAGATAAGGTTACACATTCTAGTCAAAAGAACCACATAACTGAATGCAGAAAGGAGCGCATGTGAAACATCTCAATTTATTAGTGGCTCTGGCTTCACTAAGTAGGAAGCTGGTGGCATAAAACTTTGGATATCAGAATAAGAATAAAAAGGAAATCATCTTGTTTAATTAGCAGTAAGAAGTCAGGACATATTTTTGAGCAGGGGAGAACTGTGATCAAAGGTGTAATTTAAGGAAATCATTCTCAGAATTATGCTTGATAAATTACAGTAAGAGAAGCAATTGGGAAGAGCTTCGGGTTTGTGCTTACCATGTATGAGGCCTTGAGTTTTATCCCCAGCATTCACATATGGAAACACGCACACACACACAAAGAAAAGGAGGAAACAATGGAAAAACAGTTATATAATGATGACAGCAGTCCAGACAAGAGGTGAAAAGAATATAGACAGGAAATGAATAGGTGTGGCTGGGTATTTGAGCACTATTAGATGTATAAGATTTTTTTGTCAGTTGTGGGGCTTGAACTCTGGGCTGGGTGCTGTCCCTGAGCTCCTCATCTGAAGCCTAAGGCTCTACCACTTGAGCCACAGTATCACTTCCAGTTTTCTAGAGGTTAATTGGAAGTTCACACACTTCTGTGCCTGAGCTGGTTTTGAACCTTGATCCTCAGATTTCAGCCTCCTGAATTAGCTAGGACTACCGGCCTGAGCCACCAAGACCCGGCTTAAAGAATGTTTTTTCCAGTCCTGAGGCTTGAACTCGGGGCCTGAGCATTGTCCTTGGGTTTATTCAAGGCTAGCACTCTATTACTTGAGCCACAGCACCATTTGCAGCTTTTTCTGTGTATGTGATACTAAGAAATCAAACCCAGTGCTTCGTGCATAGTAGGCAAGCATTCTACCACTAGGTCATGCTCCTGGCCCTAAGATTTTTGGAATTGTGAACTTCAGGGACGATGAATCATGAGTTCTGCTCTAAAAAAAAGACTGATTTTAGAAGATGGGAAGAGTTAAGCCTTGCTCACAGTAAGATTGGGATTCTGACAGGTTTCTGCAATGCAGATATTCAGTACAAAGTAAAACTGAAAAGAGAGACTCAAGCAGAAAAGAGTATTCTTGCAAAGGTATTTAAAGTCACCTCTGCAGAAAGGAGTGTCTTCTGTAAGATGATGTAATGAAGCTATACCTTAGTGAGCACTCAGAAGTGAGGACAAGGAAACATGGCTATGGCAAAAGCAGTTGAGTAGATCAGGATGAAGAGCAAAGATGGCAGGACTCAAGAGGGGCTAATCAGTTCCGAATAGGGGAAAGAAAATAAACTACATAAGGAATAAAAATGTTCTAACAAATATTCAATAAAAGGTGGATGCTGAGAAAAAGTATGCAGCAAGCATACAAAGTCACTTTGAGTTTTGCCATATATAATAGAGAGACATTAGATAAACTAATAACATAAGGGGATAGTGGAGTATAAGAAAGATCTGTTGCTTGTTTGAGTTTTTTATGTTCTTAGAAAAGAAATTCAGACTTTTTATAGGCTAAGGAGTAAAGAACAATGAAAAGCAACTGATTGAGCAAATCAGTTGAGAGAAAACAGTCGAAGTTCGAGGAGAAGAATATTTTTGGGGGGAGAGGAAATATATCTATGGAGCCAAGATGAAGGGAAAAAAAGAATGAAATTTCAAAGAAAATTTTGATGATGAAGCATAGGAGAATTGAAGGACCTTGTTGAGGTTGAATTTGTGCCCAGGAAGAGACAAGATTATCATCAAATAAAGCTGTAAGGGACCACGTATGCAAAGATCAGAAGTTTGATGTAGGCAAATGGAACCTGTGGTGGCTGCTTAGTGGAAAAGTTGACCATAAGGTTACACCCCAGACAGGATTGGAAAACTTGACTTCACAGTGGAATTAACCAACCTAACCTCACAATTATATCTAGTAATATTAAGTAGCTGTTGAAGAAGGGACAAAGAGTATGAGACTATGAGATTTCCTAGGGATCAGGAATGAGGAAAATTGCTAGGCAAAACCAAAAAAAAAAAAAACCTACCAGAATATCAAAGGAACAAGATTATGGAAACAATTGCCCTGCCATTATCAATGCTGGAAACTGGGCTGTATCTTCTTGGGGTCAGTGGAATAAAATTTAAAGAGATGAAGGAATTAAAGTAAGTAGAAGAGCAGAGATTAAAGAATGGAGGCAGTGGAAGTTGCAAAGATATTATTCAAAACAAATTTTACACCTTCACTTCAAATCCATCTCCATAATGCCTTGTCTGTGTTACTGCCAATGCCTCCAGAAAGTGAACATACAATCATTAATTAAAAATGCAGTAACAGGGCCGGGAGTTTGGCCTAGTGGTAGAGTGCTTGTCTAACATGCATGAAGACCCGGGTTTGATTCCTCGGTACCATATACATAGCAAAAAGCCAGAAGTGGTGCTGAGGCGCAAGTGGTAGAGCTCTAGCCTTGAGAAAGTCCAAGGACAGTGCTCAGACCCTGAGCCCAAGCCCAGGACTGGCAAAAAAAAATGCAGCAACAGGGGCCTGGAGTATAGCCTAGCAGTAGAGTATTTGTCAAGTATGCACAAAGCCCTGGGTTCCATCCCTTGGTACTACATCACAGAAAAAGCTAGAAGTGGTACTATGGCTCAAGTGGTACAGCTTGAGCCTTAAGAACACTCAACTCAGGGGTTGCCCTGAGTTGAAGCCCCAGGACTGGCAAAAAATGGAGCAACAACAAAAAATGGAGCTACCTTTGAAGAAATCATTAACACAGATGTATAGATCAGAAAGTACAAAGAATTCTGATTCATAGGAACATAGGAACAACTAAGAAAATGGGATATGACAAAAATAGAAGAAATGTGATATATGTAGATGGCTTAGACTCAAAAAGAAGTTGAGAATAGGACTGAAATAATGCTCTGGGAGGGACTTATTCTAGTCTAATTCTTGACCCATGGAATGAAGGAGTACAAAGAATTATATTAGGAAGATAGAAACACCATAAAAAAGGGCAAGTCCAGGTGGTCTGGGTTATATCGCAGGTCTAAGACCTACTTTTTCAGAAAAACCCTGGAGGGCAGGGATGTAGCTCAGTGCTTGCCTAGAAAGTACAACATCTTGGGTTCAATCCCCAGTACTCCCCCCCCCCAAAAGACAAAACCAAACATCCCTGGAAGGTAGAATTGTGATTTTTAAAAAAATACTGGCTTAACAAATAAGATAATAACTGTTAAACAACTATTAGCCAATGAGGTAAAGTTACAAAAGTGATATCTGCAATACTAATGGTTTGTACTTGACATTTCAAAATTGACATACAAAAAATTTAGTGCATATTTGTGGGTACCATGTTGTGTTTCTATATCTGAATGTACTATGTAATGTTCAAGTCCAGTTGAGCATATTTATCTCCTCAAACATTTATTATTCTTTGTGGTAAAATTTCTAAAAATAGTCTCTTATACGTTTTTGTTTTTGTTGGTTCTTATAGGTTGTTTTGTTTTGTGTGTATCTACCAGTATTGGACCTAGAACTCATGGCCTTGTTCTGTCTCTCAGCTTTCGTCTCAAGGCTGGAGCTAGACCATTCGAATCACATCTCCACTTTGGGATTTTATTGGTTAATTGGAGAGATAAGAATCTTACTGGCTTTTCTGCCCAGGCTGGCCCTGAATCTGTAATCCTAAAATCTAAACAACTATGAGCCAACAGAGCCTGTCTCTTGTAGCTCTTTTGAAATATAAAGTACATTTCATTATCTTGTGTTTACTCTTGTATGTAGTAGAAAAACAGAATTTATTTCTCCTAGATAACTGTAACTTGGTGCTACTGGCCAGTTTTCCCTGTTGCTCTCATACCCTGCCTCTGATATATTCTATTTTGTTCTCAGCTTTGTAAGGTTTTGATTCTCCATGTGAGATGATGTTGTGTTTGTCTTCTCTGTCCCTGACTTAACTTCTGTTAACAAATGGCTACCTGTTTCATTTACATTCTCATAAATGACAGAATTTGATCCTTTTTTTGTGTGTGACTAATTAGTCTTTTTTAAATCTTGATTTCCTTTCTTTGATCATCAGTTGGTGCATAGTTAACGTGATTATGTTTGTTGGCTTTTGTGAGTAGTCCCGAAATAAACTTTTGTTTGAGATGCTGATTTTGTTTCTTTTGCCTGCATATCTAGTAGTGGGATTGCTGGATCATGTAGCAGTTCTGTATGTTATACTTGATTTTAAAGAACAAGGTGGAAGGAAATGAAAGGTTTAGAAATAGACTTGAGACACATTCTCAATAATAAAGTAACTCTTAGTATTTTCTGATCATTCACTCCCAGTTTGGAACAGACCACTCCGTCACTATACAGTTGCAGCAGTGGTCTGCATGCTCCCATATGAAGAAACACATCTTACAAAGGGAAGTGTAAAAGGGACATGCTCTAGCTCCTTCAGATAGCCCTTCTTCCTTCTGGTATTCTTCAGATCTTACTTTCAGGCTTCCTCCTAATTAAATAATCAAGCAACATGATATATTTTTACATAATAGCTTTATTTAGGTATTATTTAATTATCATGAAATTCCTCTGTGTTAAGTGAACAACTAGCTGATTTCTTACTAAATTTACAGTGATGCAACCATCTCAAAAATCCAACTTTAGAAATTTAATTAACCCCAAAGGATCTTTCATGTTTTTAGTCTTGCTGATGAATTTAATATGAGGTAATAGGTATATTTTTTAAGTAATTCCTTTGATCTGAGTCCATGAAAGCAGTTTGTGAAGTACATATAATCCTCACAGTGAACCATTAAATAAACAGTATCATTTCTTCATCTTTCAGGTAAGAAATTCCAAGTCATGGTTCACATACCCTGTAAGTGTCCAAGCCAGGATTAGAACTCTAGCATGTTGACTCCAAGACTAGAGTCTTTAGACTGCAGTAGTAATTTAAGTCTCTACAAATTATATAAAAAGCAAAGGGAAAACATCACAACTATCTTTCACTCACTTTATACTATCAGTGTGTGAGAACTACAGCTTTAATGCTAAAATATGCATATATTTACATATATTTCCCTTTAGAAGCCAATACTGGAGATACTGAAAAAAATGAAGGATATTTTTATACACAACAGAATGTAATTGGTATCTTGGCAGTTAACAAATTAAATAACTGAGATAAAAAATATATTTTATAGCTTGAAATATCTAGTATGGCTGTCTATTTTTCATCCAATTAATAGGATAATTGCTAGCTCTGTATTCTACTTTGTTCTCTACCAACATAGCCTGAAACAAAAATGGACTCTTTGTCCAAATTATATAAATTTAGTCACTTGCAAACATTCTGGTCACTAACCTAGAAAGACTATTGAGCAAAATTGGATGTGTTCCCAGAAACTCAGTGTGAGTATGGAACAACCCAAGAAGTATGATTGTAATACTGCTTCTTTACCAAATCAACCACTGACATTGTAATTCCTGTAAATATCCCTCACCAATTATAAATGTTATTAGGAAGGTTTCATGTCAAATGCTCAAAACGTTAAATAGGTATGTATTTTCCACGAGTCTTACCTAATACTAATTTAAGAAAAGTCCAGCCAGTACTCTGTGGGGTAGGAGCTAAACACGGAAGTCTTTATTTTTAGCAATTGTACCTTTCAGAGGGGGAAAGGAGCAGAAAAGAAACCATGAACATGAAATATGTAGATAAATGATTAAAACTCACCACCATAATTATTTTATGTGGTTCTGAAGTATCTCTAGGCTCCCTTTTCTTATCTACTCACTTATGCACTTGCTAGATAGTCTTCCTGCTGAGTATATTGTTAGTATGTTCCACTCATTTTTGCCATGAACCTACAATTGCTCTGAAAAAGAAAACTCATTCATTAAAACCAAATGAACAAACATGTTATTTTAAGATCAAATCTGTTTATTTCGTTTTTCAGTTAAGAATGTGTTTAGTTAAAAATGGTAAGATAGTTTACATCCTCTAAGGTTTTCTTATATGAAAATCACTCAGTCAGTTTTACAGGTGAGACCTAATAGCATAGAGAATGTCTGTTATTTCAAAGCATGAAAGATAATTCAGAATAACTCTTCCTAGAATTTTGCTTTGTGTAATTTTTGTTCCCTGAACTCTTCTAGGATACTGGAATCCCATTCACACTGGTTACCCTTGCCTACCACTCATTTATCCATTTGTGCATGGTCTACCTCATGATCGTGGGCAGTCTAGAATCTCCCAACTTCCTAGGGCTCTTGGCCTCTCTATCTATTCTTGAGACATCTCTCTAGCTTAAGGACCACTTGATGAGAAAATCACAGCCACAATGTCAATAGCCAGTTAAATGAGTAGACAAATATTTTTCCTTAAAATGTGTGCAATTGAGGACTTCATTGATATGAAATTCTTTGCTCCTAGAAGATAAATTAAGCATAGATTCTTCTTCTTTAGAAACATCAAAAAGGTGACTTTTGTTTTAAAATAATTCTTGCCCTCATAGTGTTTATTATCTGTGCACACCGGTAATATTAAATCTGTTTATATTTACATGTGCTTTTCTTTTATCTATTAAAAGTACAAGAAACATAATGTATGCTATGGATTGTATTTAACTGCCTTTCACTACTGAAAAGATAGCCCTTTTCAGTTTTAACTGATTGTATAATATTGTATACTTTTGTGGCATGCCATATGTTAATGTTTCTATGTGTGTACACATTATGTAATGTTCAAAGTAGGGTAAACATAGCTTTTCACCAAAATATTTACCATTTCTTTGTGGTAAAAATGTGCATTTTTTCTTAGCTTATTAAAAATATACAGTTGGGCCGGGAGTTTGGCCTAGTGGTAGAGTGCTTGCCTAGAATACATGAAGACCCGGGTTTGATTCCTCAGTACCACATACCTAGAAAAAGCTGGAAATGGTGCTGTTGCTCAAGTAATAGAGCTCTTGCCTTGAGAAAAGCCCAAGGAAAGTGCTCAAGCCCTGAGTTCGAGCCCCAGGACTGGCAAAAATATATATACAGACATTATTGTTATCTGTATCTACACACTACTTAATAACACATCAGAAACTTCTCAGGTCTAACTCTAGCTTACTGCTAATTTTTTTATCCTTTCCCATCCACTCTCCTTTTTTGTCAGTCCCTGATAACTACCCTTGTACTCATAACTATTAACATATCAGTTTTAAACGCTTCAAGATTTTACTTAGGACTGTGACCATGAATCTTTTTGTGCTTGTATTATTTCACTTACCAATCTCTCCTTCCACCCATGTTGTCACAGGTAACAAAATTTCATTATTTTTTTAATAGCTGGATAGTATTTCATTGGCTATAGGTACCATATTCTTTATTCCAGTCATCAGTTGAAGGTTAATCCCTTCTTCTGGCTTTTATATATGGCACTGCAGGGGGTGTAGATGTCTCTTCAACATGCTGATTTCATTTCCTTTGGATGTACAGCCAGGAATGAGGTGGCTGAAACATATCATAGATGTATTTCTAGTTTTTGAGTAGTTTCCATACTCTTTTCTGTAATGGCTGGTTAATTTACATTCTCAGTAACACTGTGCAAGGGTTCTTCTTTTCTGTTGTTATTGTTCTTTTTTTTCTATAACCTTATTTTCTTTTGTCTTTCTGATGATAACCATTTTAACAAGAGGTGATATCTCATTGTGGCTTTGATTGTCATTTTCCTAATGATTAGTGAAGATGGCCATCTTTTTCATATGCTTGCTAACTAGAATTTCCCTTTCTAAGTAGACTAAATCATTTGGAAATACTCACTTTCCCTAAGAACTACTTAAACACAGTAGTGAAATTCCAATTCCATTAAAAAGATTAATACTTTCATCTACTCAGAATACTAATGGCTTTAATGAAGATGCAGCATATTGCAAACAAATAATTAGTTTTGCACAGAGAAGAATAAATAGAATCCTAATTAGCAATTTTTTCCTCAGAGCTTTTTGAATATAACCATGACAAGTGGAAGTTTTCATGAGTAGTTTGAAGAATTTATTTTGTTACATTTTGCATCTAGAATAATTGAAACCCAAAAGTTTAGATAGAACATATACTGTTTGTTTATTTTGAATTAATGGAATTCTGTGACTGCTCATCAGAGTTCTTTACTTCTCCTTTAGAATACCACACTCAAAATACCCAGAATAATGCATAGGCTCAATCAGAGTTAGGAAATTCTATATCATGTTATACAGCCTACTAAGGACATTACCAAGTGTTTTTTTTATATGACATGATCAACTTAGAATTTAAGCTTCCTCTATAATTTATTTGAATCCTTTTATAGTTTATCTCATCCCTCATCTTACATCCCTCATTTTACATCGAGCAAATGTCCAAAACTAGATATTCAACTCATGGTAGACCAGGGTTTCTGAGCAACAGCACTGCTGTCATGAGGTGACACTATTCTCTAGGGTCTGTCCTATACATTGTATTATGCATAGAACTGTCCATGGCCTCAACTTCCTATATGCCAGAGGCACCCATCAAACATATCAATGTAAAACATCTCCAGATATTGTCAAATGTTAAGTGATTTCCCTGAAGAAGTTTAGAATCACCCCCAGTTGAGAATCATTTACACAGAAGGGTATAGATTATGTTGCACATACATCAAAAAATTATTAAATAAAAATGAGCAGGGCAGTGATCAAGCAATTGGAAAAGCAAAATTAAAAACCCTTAGATATAAAAAGAACTAAGAAACTGCTAATAACTATTTAAATAATAGAGTTGCTTAAGTTGTATAGTTAATACAGTTGGCATCACAGAAACCTATTATTAAGGGAACTTAATACCTCAGAGAATGTTTGTCTGAAAACAATGATCTGTGGTTGCTCATGGAGAAAATATAAAGCAAGGACATGGAGAAAATAGCACATGCAAAGAGCCTCACAGGCTTTTGTAAAAAATGCATTTCACCAGCCCTTTCCTTCCTAAGAATCAGACAACATGAAAGCTATTCAAAAAGTACAGTATACACTCCGTTAAGGGTAGAAAGTACATGTTTTGAGAAACTTTGAAACCACTAATACAAGTGAACTGTTATAAATGAAACATCATTGCCTAAAAATGGAATGCAGTAGGGGTATTGTAAAATGAAAAATTTTAAATATTAGATATTTGATATTTCCTGTCATGTATCTAAAGAGCTTTGTTGCTTAAATTAGGTAAAATGGAGAATAAGCACTCAGATGTAACTTTTGGCGGAAAGTTATATTACCTCTGAAGAAAGCTAACATTGTTCCACTTTTTAAAATTAAAATCCATTTTAGATAATTCAATCTATTCTAATGTTTAGTTTCCATCATATTCTTGCTTCAATATGTGCTTAAGTTATTTGTTCAAGTTTAATATCTCAAGTAACATTGAAGGATTTCTTGGAGACAAGACTCATTAGGTATATTTAAAATATATACATTCTTCTCTGAATTACTTAGAAGGTATTTCAAGCAAAAAATTTTGAAACTACTTAATCTAACATTCATATTAATTTACATAATAGTTATAAAATATGCCAGAATCTTTCATTTCAAATATGTAATGTGCAAAAGATATTAATAATGTACTGCTTCTCGCTGGAGTTTAATAACAGGATAGAGAGTAATAGAGATGATCTAATTTCTTTCATGTGAGCAACATAAATATAATTGATTATGGAAATAGCTTAAGTTTCTTGCTAAGTTATGTGATTGTAGAGCTAGTACAAAAATTATCAATTCAGTGGAATACAGTAAGTTATTATTAACTTATGGATAATTTAATGCATAAAATGAATAAGCTACGAAAAATAAAATGTCATATACTGTCGCATTGAAATATACAACATTGTATTTTGTTGGGACAAGCTGTCAAAAACTTACTTCCTATGGAAATAAATTAGCTTGGTACAATATTATTGAGTGTGATTACGAATTACTTTACTATGAGTAGATATTATTTTCTGAATAAAGTAAGAGAAGAGTTCCAGAGCATCTGAAATTTCAGATAATCCATACAGGCATGTTTAATATTATTCCCTAAGAGCTGTTGACCTGGGTAATACAAAATAACTTAAATACTAGCCAAATAAAAACAAAAAAGAAAAACAGTATGTACGCAAAAAGTATATAAATACATGCACGTACAAAAAACGTGTAGGCCAGGAGTGTGGCCTAGAGGTAGAGTGCTTGCCAGCATACATGAAGGCCTGGGTTTTATCTCTAGATACGACATATACCAAAAAAGCCAGAAGTGTTTCATATGGTAGAGTGCTAGCATTGAGAAAGTTCAAGAACAATGTCCAGATCCTGAGTTCAAGCCCTGGGGCTGGATAAAAACAAATGTGTATCCATATGCAAGCCCATACATGATGAGCTACAAAAGTTTTCATTTACTTTTTTTATTCTTAGCTATTGTTGTTGTTGATGGTGGTGGTCTTGGGGCTAGAACTCAGTGCTTGGACACTGTCCCTGAGCTCTTTTGCTGACGGCTAATGCTCTACCACTTAGATCCACAGCTCTTCTTTTTTTTTTTGTATTCTTTTTTTTCTATTGACCAGACAGAAGGTGCATTACTTAACAATCATTGTTACCCTTTCTCATGTTTTTGTCCCCATTTCCCTCCCCCACCCCATCCCCTCATGTTGTTTTCCCCCCTTCCCTATCCTATTTCAAATAAACAAATAAATGTATATGCAATGTACCAGAAATGTAACAATAGGAGATAACCAAGGGACAACAAAAGAGATGAAATAGGATAGGGAAGGGGGAAAACAAGATGAGGGGACTGGGTGGGGGAGGGAAATGGGGACAAAACATGAGAAAGGGTAACAATGATTGTTAAGTAATGCACCATCTATCTGACAAATATAATGTAACCCTTCTATTTATTACAATAAAAATATTAAAAATGAATTCACTGAAACCCAAAGTATGTAAAACATTTAAAAAAAGAATCACACAGGGACTTTTCTGCCCAGACTGACTTTGATCCTGAGTAGCTAAATTACAAGAAAAAGCCACCGGTGCTCAGCTTGTTTTTATTCTAATTTTCTTTTGTCCCTTCCAATGTTTTTCTCTATAATCTTTTATGAGATGGCTATTTTATATACATAAAGATAAAAATATGTCTATATATCATTTTCCATATCAAATACATTTTAACAGACAAATTTAGGCGACACTAATTTGATTTTTTTCTGCTACTTTCCACCTTTTCGTCTTTCCAATTATTGGTGGAAACAGTTAAATAAATTTGCCAAGAGGGGAAATACCATAGTTTCCAAAATGAAGCACACCATATATAAATATTTAGCTTTGCAGTTTATAACTGCTTTGATGTATCTTCCTTGACTCTGACATAATTGCATAAAGAAAGTATAATTTTCCCTCTTGATCCTAAGACTAATCTACTAGAAAATGCCAAGGCTAGACTCCTATTTCGAGTCTTTCTTCAAACCTCTTCATGATGCCATCTCTCCTTGCTTCTATCATTGTCCCATACTTATAATACCTGGAATTAATTACCCACAAACCACTTGGGAAAGGGTAAGACTGAACTGCACTCCGTCTGCCAGCCCTCGTGGCTTTTATTTGTGTGCTGGTGTAGAGTATATGCAGAGGCAGATCACAAGCAACTTTATGTAAAATCTTGGATGCAAACCACTGAATGGAAACAGCCATCAGAGCATTGTGGATCAAGGACTACACTATCCTATACTACCAGTTTTTAGCTATAATCTAAGTTCTCATAAAATGAACTTTCAAATTACTCAAACTAGATTGAATGAAGAAAAACTGTCTCCTATAAGATAGCAAGAAATAGAACACTGACATACATTTCAATTTGTGGAAACTTCTGTTTCATGTCCCTGGAGGATCAGTTATTTTCATAAACAAAAATTGCTTTGGAAGTATATGCATAGGCAATAAATGTTACTGCAGAATACTGGAAAGGTGAAATGTCAGAACTACTTTTAGATTGCACTAAATTTCATTTAGTTGATTCATGTCATTCGGTAAGTAATATGTGCTAAACATAAGCTAAGTTCTAGGGATGGGGAGATACAGAGGACAGTTCCTGACTTCACAATATTTATAGGTCAGTGGAAGAGAGAGACAGTGGACAAGGACAGTGTAGGGAGGTGTGGATGAGACAATAGGAAGGATAAATAGTATAATGAGAAGTTGGTTGAGAGAAGCACAAGACATCACAGATAACTTATGCAGACGCAGAGAATTACCATCATGGGAGATGTCAGGGAAAGCTCACCTTCTAGCGAAAAGACTTCCTTTGGCTTGCAGAATCCAAGTTTATAAGTTCAAGTTCATGATTAGTGGTATTACCTCCTTTGAAACTCTGAAATTTTCCAAATTGAATGATAAATTTCACATCATCTTTTCATGACGAAATATGAAAAGAACAAGAAGGTATAAGCAGGAAGGTGTCTTATGTTGATGGGGAAGGCCAAAATTCAGGGATTCTGTGGCCATATACAAACCACAAAGCAAGGACAAGAAACAGTGACACCAGAAAGTACAGCATTAGATGAAGACAGAAGCAATCATCATAAGTGTGTGTGTGTGTGTGTGTGTGTGTGTGTGTGTGTGTGTGTGTGTGTGTGCACTGGCTGGAAACTGTTCCTGAGCTTCTTTTACTCAGGGCTAATACTAGCATTTGGGCCGTGGCACCACTTCTGGCTTTTTTTCAGAGTAATTTTTTGAACATAAGAGTTTCATAGTCTTTTCTTTCCTGAGCTGGCTTCAAACCACAATCCTCAAATATCAGCCTCCTGAGTAGCTAGGATTACAGGTGTGAGCCACCAGTTCCTTGGTTAATGACCAGTTTTTGAGGACTTTGTTTCTTTATTGTTAAAAATGGCATGAACACTGTCTGTATGGCAGGGGTATTGTGAGGACCAAGTAAGTCAATCACTGTGTGCATATTCATAAGCAAGCCCCCAAATAAATATTTGTAATTAATTATGAGATGAAACTACTCATAATCACATTTTATCTTGGAGTGTGTCAATTATTACTTAATTTCAATGTACTATCAAGTCTGTACTGGGTGGCACATGCCTATGACATATGTGGTAAGATTTTTCTCCCAATTTTTCAGCAAAATTACAGAGTGACATTCCAGGAAGTAAGATGAAGGAAACCAATCATCCCTTGCCATCCAGAATAAATAAGATTTTGAGTGGAAGCTGCCATCTTGAATTCAGCAACAAGACATTCAGATTTAGTTCCAATTATGTTTCTGAAAATGATCATGATCTGAAAAGGTTAAATGCCTTAGGGAAGGAAGTAGTTTAGAAAAACTACAACCTTGCTCTAAAAAGGTAAAACAGAATAGACAACTTCTCTGAGGTGCAGTTAGAACTTCTATAAACAGGGAATGAACAATCAAAAACCTTTAGGAATGAAACCCTAAAATATATGTAAAAAAGTATGCTTGTGAAGTAATGCACCTTCTATCTGGTGAATATAATGCAACCCTTCTATTGATTACAATAAAAATATATGACAAAAGTATGCTTTGGGACGAGGGCATTGTATATGTATGTGAAGCTTTAAGTTGAAGCATGGAAACTGATTCCATCTTCATATTACTGTCATTAAGGAAAGTTATACGCAGTTATGAGTTATATCTCAAGGAGAAGGCAAAAAATGGATGCATCCATATAGTACTTGAAGATGTTAAAGCAAAATGCAAAATTATACCCCTCTGGGTACAACGCATATTTTGAATTGCTTCTCAGATTCCCTAAGAGCTTTTCTTCTTCTCACAATGGACAGATCTATACTCAGCCACAACAAACTACAATACTACTATTTTTTTCTAAAATTCTTTAAAGTGCTATCATATTTTCATTAGGAATCAAAAACTCAGGAATCTGACAAGGTAAATGTCAAAAATCTCTAAATGAAGTAAATTGAAACTGAACCTCTTGTATTTCTAGTTGGTTAGCTCTACCCTGAATGTACCAGAATACATTTTTGACACCTGTCCTACCATTAGGAGATTTTAATTACCAAAAATCTATTCCTGTAACATAATTGTTATACATAGTCACAGTGCTATTTGTCTGAGTAATAGTAATAGAGAAGTGAAAATATCCATTTTAATAACCCTACACCTTCTGAGTATTTTAATTTGGCACTATCATTTCTAATCTCAAAATCATTTAATAGTTATTTGTCCTAATTCTTCTTTCAAAGTCCACCCAGTTTTCATCCAACTAGTCCATTAATCGTTTTTCTGCTCTAATACCTCTGTCATCCATTTGCCATCATCTTTACAATGTGCTGAACTTCCTTTTTCTTGTTTTGAGGTTCCCAGAACTGAGCAAACTTTTCCAGACCAGATATGCATCAAAAGTATTCTCACCTTTTTCATCTTCATGTCAGATACTGAAAAATGTTCACCGTGCTTAAAAAAGGAAGAGCTGCAATAAAAGAGCCAACTATCCCCAAAGTAACTGCTTTCATACTTTTCATTCCACATCTATGTAGGATTACTGTGGTAAATGAGGTGATAGCTGATACAGTGTGGACATAGGCAGCCTAGGTAAGGACTGCCAGTACATTTGATGTACTGCTAAAATGTTCTGCTTATAGATAGATTCATGGGGAAGAATGCCTAAAACAAGACAAGTCAGAAGAATGTTCTGAGATAAACATTTGGAATAGTGCTCAATTTCAGCCACGCAGTATAGTTTTACAGCTTTAAAATTTCAGGAATTGCTTAGGAATTCATTAAAAAAAAACTGTGCAAGGAATTAGAAAACTCTGCTCCTTGTTTGCTGATTACAGAAACTTTGTGATGGCCTTTTTGTGCAAAATCCCCTGAGTATATCATGAGTATTTTCAGCTAGTTAAATTTCCATTAAAATCAAAGAATTCTTTTATAGTTAAACTCATATCTACACATTCTTTTCTATCTTAAAGAATACACAATGAAAATGATTTGTTTGGTGTTGAAAATTTGAGGTTAATGAAAGTCTGTTCTTCACACAATGTACTGCTTTGTTGATAGAAGTCTTCTGTACTTGTTACTGTTGCATAAATTCGTTTATATCTTTGAGTAAAATTTAAAATCAAAGGAATGACTCCCCAAAATTATAGAATGAAAGCAGAACAAAAGCAGAATAAGATGGGCATAGCACATAGTCAAGAACACAGTCATTTACCACTTGATGCTGCTAATTCTGTCTTAATGTAGGTTAGACAGCCAACAACTGGTAGAGGGCAAGCTCCTATATTAACCCAGGAAGCACAAGCTCCAGAAGTCTAAAGGAGGGGAAAGGCACAATGTTGGAGGAGACAGAGGGAATAAAATCAACAATGCATGAGTGCTGGTTGCTGGAGCTGAGGTACAGGTGTTGAAGGGTCAGGACTTCCTCAGCCCTTACCTAGGGGAAGAGTTTAGTATCTTCTTTGGGGATATTTAGGTCTATAGGTAGGTGGATAGCAGCAGAAATGGAATCTGTGCTACATGTCCCTATGAATGGGGTCAACCATTCCTGGAAGCAAAAGTCATTGGCCAAGGCCTGAACATCACACAGGCTGAGTCCATTCGATTAGAGTAAGACTGGAGTCACTGTAAATAATTTCCTGAACTGTTTTGAATTTTCTCATCAATAGACTCAGAGGCCTCATGGACGCTATTTCACTGTCATGACAAAAATTGAGTGTCTTAATATAGTTAAGGGGATGGTAAGTGGGAGAAAATGAGTGAGTGAATAACAGCGTTTTAAAAGAAATTTACTAGTTACCTTATTTTTGTAACTATAACCCACCTGTTCATCACCTTTACAATCAATTTTTAAAAAGAAGAAAAAGTACTTCCAAAAATGGTTTGAACCATGAAGACATTCTTTTATACATGGAGCTAATTGGGTGACTTCTAACAACAGTCCAGTGACAATCCAAGTAACTAATTTTAGTGCATTTTAAAAACTAACAATAAAATCCAGTGCACTGTTGCCTTGCTTTTATGAGCAGGGGAAAACTTCTGTCCCTTTCCTTGAGACTCATGTTGTTTTGGAGCCATTTCCAAAGACAGCTTTAGGGTAAATGCATGGTATTATTATTCTAAAAATATTTTAGTTTTCCAAGTTACCCAAAGGATAGGTGATAGGTAATCCTTCACAGAATAGATCATGGAAACAAAAATGGGAATCTGAACTCAGTGCTAAAGTGAAGCCTAAATTCTAAGCTGTAGATTTAGTCTTCTCTCTTCAAGGAGTCACTTGTGCTCTGCTTCTTTCCCTTTCCACCCCATTCAGGACTGCAGTCTAGTGTTTACTACTCAAGTACAGTGACAGGACCCCTACCCAGAGAGACTCTCCTTCCTTACTTCAGCTCCAAATGCACCTGGTTGCACACACATTAATACAGAACCCTAGCAAAGTAATTCCACTTTCTGTCCTAAGACTGTGGGAAGCCTGGCTGTGCCTGTGGAAGCCACTTGTCCAGTTCACTATGCTCAAGACTTCTCATTCAGCCGCGCTCAGCATGCAGATCATCTGTTCTGAGCCTGCATTGTGCCAACATGTGCACTTTGAAACTGGGAGACGCAGTGACAAGCATTCTCTCTCCAGGGCTTTTGACCCAAAGAGAACTGTGAGGATGTGTAGGCTGGATATCCTTGTTTTCTGTGCACTGTACTTTACTGGATGTTACTGTATCTATGAACACCATTACTTATTATGTGCACATTGTCCCATCTTCTATGCTCGGCTTTCCCAATGCTTTGTTCTAAATACAATAGCAAAAATCACCAGTAGCTAACCTTTATAATTTCACAACTCAGAATGTTGAAATCTGATCGTGGTGATTTAGAGCCAGCTTGGGCAGGAAAGTCCATAAGATTCTGATGGTCAATTAACAACAACAACAACAACAACATCAGAAGTGGAATTATGGCGAGCTTTGGGCACAAAAACCAAGGAAGAATGTCCAGGTCCTGAGTTCAAGCCCCAGTATGGCACATACACATAAATACATGTCATAATAGCTGACATTGAGTTAAATAATATAAAATGGAAAGTTTAACTAAGTGCTGTTGGCTCATTTCTGTAATTCTAACTACTCAGAAAGCTGAGATATGAGGATCACAGTAAGAAGCCAGGCTGAGCAGGAAAGTCTATAAGAATCCCTCCAATTAACTACCAAAAAGACAGACTTGAAGTTGTGGCTGACTGGCACTAGCCTTGAACCTAAGATTGTGAGTTCAAATCCCAGGACACATCACACACACACACACACACACACACACACAGAAATTCTCTTTTAAAGCCTATTACCCTCTCTCATTCTGATTTGTTACACTGTATCATCTAAGAACTGTCCAATTAACTCCCTGCTATAAGCAATACCATTTTTAGCTTATTTCTTTAAAAATCAAAGTATCAAATATTGCTCCAAAAACACCCCAGAATGTCAGGATTTTTCCTTTGTAAGGTAATACAATGTGGTAGTGTTTTATAAATTCCATGGTTTTTTTTTCTCCTCCCTCAGCAGCAGTTTTCTGGTTTTCTTTTAATGGTTTCCCTAAAAAGATCTTATTTTCTGTACCTTTGCCAATGATTGATTTATAGTTCACATTCTGTCTTTGATTTCTCATGTTTTAGTGGTTTTGGTAGACTAATATTGCCTAGTTTTGCTCACCATTCACCATGGTCAGACTGCTAGATGTCTGCTTTCAGTTTTTAAATAGAAAAAATAATAACTACCTAGTTTGAAAAGCTCTTGGGGATTATGAGTTTGGTTAATATGCTCTAAAACCAATTTCAAAAAAAACTGTCGTAGAAGATTATAAATGACTTTTTATGTGATTGCATCCCCTGGTGTTTTGAAATAAAAACACAATAAAGAGAATAAAAGCACTTGGTTAGAAAGGGTAATCCTGAGTTGATGTCATTTACATTTAGATTTAGTCTTATTTATTCTTGCAAACCTTGCTTCAGGTTTTAAATTGAGAGTACAATGGAAATTAGAAGCCCTCATATGCTTATATGTATGTTGAAAAATCACAATACTAAATTCATTTTACTTCTAAGAATTTAAATAACTTATCAACACAGGGAGAAAGAAAATACAGTTATGTTAATGAAACTATTACTAATTGTTATTAATTACTAATAATGGTTATCTAATATGGGAGTCTACATCATTAGGATGAACTCATAAACAGTGCTGTGCCTTCAGATCTGATAGGCATGAGAACATGCAAATATATACATATGTAGACATTTATGTATGTGCTTTATGATGGCTCAACTTCATTAGTTTTCAGCTGATAATGGTATGCAAGAGATACACATTCAATATAAACCACGATGTTAATTTTTGTATATATGATGCTGGGCAAGCACTATATCCCCAGTCCTATTCTGACAATTTTGAATATTGTTCTTTTCCTGGGTCAGCAAAATTAATCAGTCCTCTCTGACAACACTGGAAGCAAGTCACAACTCCCAGTCAGGCAGGAGACCTTAAGAGAGGCAGCCGACACTCTCCAATGTGCAGTGTTGCAGAGCTGTGATAGTCAGCAGGCTAGGTGCATTCACTGTATTTTGACTCAGCAATACCCAGCCTGCACCCCATTGTAAATCGAGGACCTTCAGTAGCTATAGGAGCCCTCTTCCCACTTTTGATGGGTTAGGAAATGGAAATGGATATAGAACAATGTTTCATAGAAGACAACCTTCCTATTCAGATTCAAGAACTTGATGCTGATTCCAGATGGTTTGCGTAATTGTTAGTCTGTTTCTTCCATCATGACATGCGAGGTTCAGAGAAATGCTCTCAGGGATCTTTCCCAAACTAAATTTCTAGGATTATTCCTCTACTTCAAATGATAAATCCACAACAAAGGATGCCTTTTAAGATTGTT
Organism: Megascapheus bottae; assembly: GCF_031878675.1. NCBI lineage: Eukaryota > Metazoa > Chordata > Mammalia > Rodentia > Geomyidae > Megascapheus > Megascapheus bottae. Next base: position 10,120,986 of record NC_143517.1, on the reverse strand, counting down.
GGAAAGCAGAGGTCCTGCAAAAGACCCTAGTAGCATCTCCTGGACAATATGTGGTTAGGTGACCTATAAAAGAGGTGAAAAACAGGTGATGAAAGCTCACACCTATAATCCTAGCTACTCAGGAGGCTGAGATCTGAGGATTGTGGTTCAAAGCCAGCCTGGGCATGAAAGTTTATGAAACTCTTATCTCCAATTAACCACCAGAAAACTAGAAATGGTGCTGTGACTCAAGTGGTAGAGCACTAGCCTTGAGCTGAAGAACTCAGGGACAGTGCCCAGCCCCAAAGTTCATGACCAATTCCCCCCCGCAAAAAAAAAAAAAATACAGGATGATAAGCCTGGCCTGATGAGGGAGCCAGCATTAGGATGTGATTATTCTCCTCCAGCTACAAGCTTGAAGCACAAGGAAAATGAGGGTATGTTTTAATATATGCATTTTTGGCATCTCAAAATTTCCCGCCCCACACAGAGGTCATACACATCTGTATAGCTACATTTGCAGATTCCTGCACAATCCATATATTTTTTTTATTTTTTAATTTTTATTGTCAGGATAATATATAGAGAGGTTACAGTTACATTCGTCAGGTAATAGGTACATTACTTCTCACACATTGATACCCCTTCTCATGTTTTAGTCCCCATTTCTCTTCTCCCACCCCCTCCCAATCATCTTGTCTCCCCCTTCCCTCTCCTATTTCAAATAAACAAATAAACCTATATACAATATACCAGGTAACAAAGACAGATACAGTAACAATATGAGATTAACCATAAGGGAAAAAAAGTGAAGTGAAATAGCGTAGTACATTAAGAACAACAATCAAATCCATATATTTTTATATGAAATGAAATTCTATAAAGGAACAAATCTTGAGGAATTAATATAAGGTTGGAGCCATGCCTTGGTTATTTCTGTACTTTATCTTTCTTCTTCTAAATGCCTGTTCCTATACCAACCAGTATTAATTGGCTGTAAGAATTTGAACCAATCTCTTCAAATACTAATAATAATCTATGCTGAGTGTGTATCCCAGTGGTCTTGTGTTTGCCAAATCTGTTTGAGGCCTTAAGATCCATCCTCCATACCCCAAAGAAGACTAAAAAGAAAAATGATCAGGAGCTTCCCCGTGTAATAATTTCTACTATTTAACAGTTCCACTTTTACCCAGCTATAAAAACTCTGCAGCATCTAGACCCAGTGTAACCTCTATGATCCCAACAATGGGGTTTGCTCAGGAGTGTACCCTAATAAACTTTCCTCTCCTTGCCTTAAAAAAGAGAGATTGGGCTGGGATTTTGGCCTAGTGGTAAAGTGCTTGCCCAGCATGCATGAAGACCTGGGTTCAATTCCTCAGCACCACATATATAGAAAAAGCTGGAAGTGGTGCTGTGGCTCAAGTGGTAGAGCCCTGGCCTTGAGAAAACCCAAGGACAGTGCTCAGGCCCTGAGTTCAAGCCCCAAGATTGGCAAAAAAAAGAAGGAAAGAAAAATGAAACAAAAAAAGCATTGCAACAGTCTCTGAAATTTGAATCTTTTTCTCGTTGTTGCTCATGGAGCTGTGGTCAAGTAGTAGAGCATTAGGCAAGGGCAAAAAATCTCAGGACAATACCCAGGTCTTGAGGTCTAGCCCCAGGATCAGCACATGCACAAAAATTCGCTTCCCTTTTCTAGGACATTAATTTATTTAATCAAGCAAATACAACCAAGAGCCAATGGCTTGTACCTGTCATATTAGCTACTCAGGAGGCTAAGATATGAGGATCACCGTTCAAAGCCAACCTGGGCAGGAAAGTCTATGAGACTCTTATCCCCAAAAAACATCAGAAAAAGCCAGTAGTGGCACTGTGGCTCAAATGGTAGAGTTCTAAAGAAGCTCAGACACAGAGCACAGGCCCAGAGTTCAAGATTCAAGACCTCAAAAAAGGTAAAACAAATGCAAATCAAATTTCCTCAGTTAGACATCCTAGGATGAAGAGGCACTTAAAATAACTAAGATGTGCACCATGATCTCTAGTAGCTTACAATCCAGAGGCGGAGGTATTCTAAGAACAGAATTTGCCCAGAGATGGAGGGTCCAGAGACTCAAGATGACCAGGCCTTAGCTCAGGGACACTGAAGTATCTAGGAAACATTTCAAGAAGTAGAAGAGAAGGAAGGTATTATGAACAAAGGGAGTGATTGTGCATGTTGTTTATAAGCACAAGAAATGTGCCTGTTAGGGAACAAGATACAGACTCTCATAGCAAAGCAATATCGCTGTCAAGTGACAGCAGGCAAGCATATTGTAATCCCTTCACAAATATGGAGGGAGGGGTTTGTGTGCCTGATTGTTTTTTGCAGTTGTGACTTTGCTATAGTCTAGGCTGTCCTAAAACTAATGATCTTCTAGTCTCAGTTTTCTAAGTATTTGGATTACAGATGTGTATCCCCAGGCCTCACTAGAAATATGCTTTTGAAGTATTTCTGAATATTCTCATTGTAATCAAAGAAACTACTTTTATTAGGGTTCTCTAGAGAAACAAAATCAGCAGTATGTGTGTATACCTGGAGGGGAGAGTGTAGGGGAGAGAGAGAGAGAGAGAGAGAGAGAGAGAGAGAGAGAGAGAGAGAGAGAGAGAGAGAGAGAGAGAGAGAAGGGTACTGGTTGTCACACCAAAATCCTAGCTTCTCAGGAGGCTGTGATCTGAGGATCACAGTTCAAAGAGAGCCCAGTTAGGGAAGTCTATAAGACAGTTATCTCCAGTTATTTACCCAAAGTCAGAAGTGAAGTTGTGGCTCAAGTAGTAGATCGAAAAAGCTCAGGGACACCATCCAAGCTGAATGACCTGCATAAGAAAGAGGTGGGGGGAGGGACACATTGAGGGAAGGGGAAGGGAAAGGAGAGGAGATTGCTTATGAAGAATTGGTTCATGTGATTATAGAGGCTGAGATGTCCTAGCATTTGCAGTTACGGTTGGCAAACCAAAGAAACTGAATGTATAGCTCCAGATTTAAGGAGAGCTAATGTCTCAGGCCCAAAGACTGGAAAATCCTGATGTTCCATCTCAGGTGTCTAGAAGGAGGGGACCCAGGCCTTCAGCAAGTTGAATGATACTTGCCTGTATTGGGAGGACTACCTTCTTTACTCAATCTACCAACTCCAATACAACCGTTATCCCAACACTCTCTCATAGGCACAGCAAGAGAAACACTCACCAAATATCTGGGCACTATCTGCCTAGTTAAGTTGACACATTAAAATGAATTATCAAAACCTCTACATGCTTTAAAACATCTAGTGCTATTCTTCTTGGTTAACTTAAATTGTCAACTCTGAAACATTTTTTTCTTTCTTTGTGGGGAGGGAACTTCACAAAACTACAAAACTTCTATACAATATCTGAAAGTCATTAAGCTATAGGCAAAATATCCCTCTTGCTGCAATTGTTGGAATACAAGAACTTCAAATGTGAAATTTTATCAGAATATTTAGGGGAATATCTATGTCCATATAGTGTGGTGTCTTGGGGCCAGAACTTAAACTGAAGCAAGACATGCATCTGTTTCCTACATACCTTACATATTTGATCTGAAGGTAATTTTCTGCACTAAAAGTAGTACACCTGCATTTTGACTGCAACATGAGGCCAGCTGGGGAATTTCCCTCTTGTCGCCATCATGTCAATGCTCAAATTGTTTTGAATTTTGAGGCTTTTCAGAATTCCAGTCTTCATATTAGGGATGCTCAACCATAGAGCTCTTACTTGGTTACAATAACTTATTAATGTTATTTTCAGAGTTGACAGCTCGTTCATCATTATGATGCAGAATATGTTGATATGCTCTAGTGGTCGAGAGCATGTGTCAATCTGCTTAGGTTTGAATCCCAGTCATGCCTCTTTTAAGCTATGTGATTTAAACATCTAAAGTTATGTATGTCTTTGTATTATCATTTGTAAAAATATAGGTAAGCATAATAATGTCTAACATATGGTTGTTCGATGATCAACTAATATATGCTAGTGAAAGCGTGTATGGAGAGCAAAACTCAAAAATTAGTTATAAAGTTCATAGCCTCATTTCTTTAATTGAAAAATGCTATTTCAGCCTTGTTTCTGAATTTCTGGTACTCTTTGAGGGGGAAAAATAACTTTATCCAAAGCAGTAACATGATATACTCAATTAGCTTACACTTTGAATAGACTAAAACCAAAACTTCAAAGTCTTAGTTGGCTTGAGAATGACACCAGATTTAGAAAATGAGTTAGAGAAGATGAAATAGAAAGTAACACATTTATAGAATTGCACAGGCAGTGGAGTAATTGATTCACTTCACTACTTCTGTTTGCTTTAGTTTGTTACAGTCAAAGAAACTGTCCATATTTTAAACTGTGCTTTGGCATCTCAGCATTAAAAATATTTGCAAACAGGCTACTGTACTCCTACAATGGATGAGGCTAGAAAATGCTCAGTGGAGTTCTTTATCAGGTCTAGAGTTGTTAGGAGAAAGGACTAGATTTGAGCTAGACTGCCTTTAGGCTGAAGTTGGTCAGATCCATGGAACAGTACCCTTGGGTAAGTTGCTGAAATTCAAGACTTTTAAGTTCGTAATCATTGCAACGAAAATGGGCAGCCTTCCTTTCTGCCTGTGTTATCTCCGATTCCTACTAGTGACTAAATGGGAGCACATCTGTTTGGATAAGCTGTTTTCAGGACATGAAATGTATTTGCAGGTGATGTGTGAGAAACTCTGCAACTGTTTGAATTTAATCCAGTGAGTCTATCAATGTCTCTAGGAGGATCTTACTTTTAGAACACCCATTTATGTAAATCTTTGAGGTGCCCCCTAGTGCTAAGTGTAAACTTAGAGACCTTGGTAAGTCCCTAGTGTTTGGAGAACTTTATTATATGAAGTTAAAATGTAATGACTATAATACAATGTTTCTTTTTGAATGTAACATTATATATATATAAACATACATAAACACTTATATATAATACATATATATTTGGTAGTATATAAAATGTCTCTATTAGCTTGCAGTTGTACCTCTATTAGTTTTGAAAAGTAACTTCACATTTTCATTTTTCTTGTCTAAAAAGTCTGTTTCAGCTATATTCAAAATCATTTGTTTAAAGTTGGTTGCATGTGTCCATTTGATTATTACCTTAGAAAAGAACTCTTTCTCTAATGAGGAATGTTTTGCCCATTTATCAAGAGGCTAAAGACAGCAGAGGATTAAGTCTGAATGGAGTGATTACTGCTTTCAAAAACTGAAATCATGAAAAGTATTTGTTGTTGTTATGGCTGTGGCTTGAACTGTTGAATAGTCAAGCAACTGAGCTACCCTGGGCATTCTCTGCTTCTCTTGTCTTCCTAATTTACAAATGTGTAGCTGAATTTTTAGGCATGTGCTATCCTTACATCCATTCTGTAGTTCTGGAAAATTTCAGAAAGAAAAATGTAATCATTGTGCCTCTCGCTTTTTGTTGCTATTCATTATTCTTTTATCCATTCTGAGCTATTGTTGTGGTGGCATATGCTGTTTATGAATATTACGATGAAGTTAATTCTTTTAATTGGAAGGCTTTGATTGTGAAACTAGTTTTAGTCTATTATGAAAACTTCACTTTTTCTTTTCAGAGCTAAACTCAGGATGCACTGGGCAGTGTCTCTGTATTATTTTTCATTATTCCTTTCTTTTGGAAACCATGCCATTCATTTAATTCTTCATTACGATCGAATTGCAATATGTATACATGGCATGCAAAATGAGCCATTTTGTTTTAAAACAGATTGCAGATGAAAGGAAACCATTCATTTCTTGCTTGCTTGCTGTAATTACTAGAGCACTAATTACTCCAATCACTGACATCCAGGGTCAGTAAGGATGACAACAGAAACATCAAAGAAAAGATGTGGCTTGATTGCTGTGACAGATTTTTCATATTTCCAGACACAGTCTTTTTTTTTTCTTTTTATGGCTACTGTTTTCCAGTTTGACAGTGAAAAACAAAACAACAAAAACAAAAGACAAACATACCCACAGTCAAGATCGCTGAATGTTTACTATTATTTCATTCGCAGTTTGACGGTGAGAACATGTACATGAACATGACAGAGCCGAGCCAGGAGTATGTGCCAGCCAGCCAGGTGGGTTAATTAATCTTCTCTGCCTTGTTTCAAATTGTAATTAAACAAATTCAAAGAGTTGCATTGCAAATGAGTCACACTATCAGTAACTGCCGCAATCAGGAATAATCATAATTTATAAACAAAGCATTTAAGCCTTGTTTCCAGTTAATGAGATAGAGCTGATAAAATACCAGAGTTGGCATTTGTGAAAAGATGCTCCGTGTTTCCTCTCCAGAACGGCAAGCAGCTGTTTTGCCAGCGTGATCTTTCCTAAACAGTTGTTTTACCTTTAGGAAATAAAGTCTTTACAGGTGCAGGTTATTTGTGCTTCTGACTGTAGACAAGTTAATCACTATGAGCAACACAAGCCACAAATAGCTTTAATTATCAACTGTGGGGGCCATTTTCAATAGCATGTTACTTTCCTCACCAATATCACACGGTCAAGGGAGCCCTAATACCTTGTTTTGAGATCTTCTGGGGTAGATTGTTGGGGAGTTACTTTTCAAGCCCCCAAGCAAGACGTGATTGAAAGCTTTCAAGGGCACCTTGTATCCATTACACTGGGAATGGTTGACATGCTATTTAATCATGAGAAATGACAACACAAAAGTCCAATGAGAATGTAGGTGGTTACATTTATAAAAGTAAATGCTTGGTCATTTATTTTTAGATAGTTAAGACCAGGACTTTTAATCCACAGAGGGCATTTAAAGCAAAATTATAACTGCCCTAGGGTATCAGTGTAACATAAAATATCAGAACACTGTAGGCAAAAATAAATAAGTGAATAAGAGGGAGGAAGGAGTGTTCATAGGATCATTTAGTGAACATGAACCTTTTTTTTCTTTTTCTAGAATGGTAAAGTAACAGTTGCTTGGAATTTCACCTGTCACTATTGTTTAAACTCTGGCATAGTAATTTTCAATATCTAATTATCTGTTTGAATAGATTGGATGACTGTAAAGAGAAGTGGGCAGAGAAGAGTACAAAACTGGTTTTCTTCATGGCTGTTTTCAAGGAATTAAATTCAATGTCTATATGTTGGAGATGTAGCCCATGAGAGAAATGTCTCCTGCTTAACTAGAAACAGGCAGGCCTGCATCTCCATGAAGCCTGAATTTAAGAATCATTATGATCACTGGCACAAGTTCTAGACACTCTGCTACACTGTGCAGCCAAAAAGGTCATCCTAAAGTTCAAAGACCCTGACTACATTTCCTCACATTCAATTGAGTCTATCAGTCTAAGAATACCTTCAGAAAGCAAGCTGTGCATTTAGAATTCTTTCTTCACTGAATTCAATCTGCTAAGTAGCCTCCTAGATCCATAGGTAGTTCTGAATAAGACTGTTTGATTAAAAAATGAAAAATGTTACTATTAATTTTCTTCTAACCATCAATCCCAAAACTGTACTGACAAGTTTAGTATTACTATTAGATTAAAGCAAGCCGGTACCATCTCTTTGGTGCCTTTAGGGTTTTGAAGTGTAAGGGCTAATTGAATTTGTTTGAAACAGTAGAAACACAAACTCAATAAATGATTACTGTTATAAAGCAGCTGCTTCCTTTCAGAGAATCATTATGTCTGTCTTAAAGAGTTTTGGATAAAGGATTGGAAATTCAGAACATATGCATCATAACAATTCGACTCCTTAGATTTCTAAATTCAAGTGCAATGGGTAGTATTAAGCTTTTACTAAAATCAACAACTAGCATTATATTTTCTAATATGTCTGTCAGGAATTACTAAGAATATTTCCAATACCAGTGGAAGAATGATAAATAAAAAAAGAAATAAAAAGATCCAAATATGTTTGTGCCTTTTAAAGATATGCCAGGTTTGTGAGCCAGAAGCAAACTATTTTTAAAATGTGTAGTATATATGAAAATGTTTTTAAAATGAGCTGTTTTAAAAATTAGACTAATGTAAGATAATATGTTCCCTGGAGAGGAATAAACTTCACAAATTACATAAGTTAAATAGCTTTAGCTAAATTTTATACTTAACATTCCTTTTGTTTACTGTAATATAGTATATTCAAGAATTCATTACCTGGTATTCTTTTAGGGAATTTTAATCAATCTACCCTTGAGGCAGTCATAAATAAGATTTTAGTCATCCTACAGGAAAAAAAAAGTAGTTTTGTTCCTTTTCCTACACTACATCAAACATCTGCATAGTTTAATAATCCAAGACAACTTGCCTCATAGCACACTCAACAATTATAATTCCTGTTCAATTTTCAAATCAGTACATGCTCTGGGACTTATAGAGTAAGTTGCTAAGTAGCAACATATGGTGCACTACTGTTTCTGTGATGTTGCTGCAAGCATATAGCATAATTCTAAACTTGAAATGATTTTTATAGAAAGCCAATGCTGGAACTGCTCCAGCCCTGAAAATACACTGTAAAAATTAATGGTATTCTTTTAGACAGTCCCAAGGGGCTTGCTGGCTCTATCTACTGTATGTATTCCATACCTCTTAAACTGATATATACAAACTCTTAAAAGAAAATTTTTACATATACCTTTGTAATTAATCAGCAGCATTTATATTGAAAATACTGTTTCATAATTAGGCTAACAAATATGTAATAAAAAAAATTGTAACCTGGGCCGGGAGTTTGGCCTAGTGGTAGAGTGCTTGCCTTGCATGCATGAAGACCCGGGTTCAATTCCTCGGTACCACATACATAGAAAAATGCTGGAAGTGGTGCTGAGGCTCAAGTGGAAGAACTCTAGCCTTGAGAAAGTCCAAGGACAGTGCTCAGGCCCTGCGCTCAAGCCCAGGACTCGCAAAGAAAATGGTAACCTTTCCAAGACACGATAGCAACACTTGTAGAATAATGGTTATTTTCTGCTGTCGGTGGAGGCCATGTCGCTTGAACTTGCAGGATTGCTCCTATAAGGTGTCTAGGGTGATGTATGGATGGGCCAAGGAAGAGAAAATCAGCCTCTCAGGGATCTACTCCTCCAATGAAACTCAGTGCATTTGATGGAGTTGACACAGAGGACCTCAAAAAGATTCAAAGTAGCAGATATGAGGATGAGCAGATCTAGAAATCCAATGTGTAATGTGAGGACTAGTTTTGAACTGCAATCCTCAGATTTCAGCCTCCTGAGTAGCTGTTTACTGGTGTGAGTGTCCAGCGTCTGACATGAACACTTTCGACATCGCTTAAGCCAGATTTTTTAAAAAGGGTAAACATTAGCCTATTGGCCTGTCATCCTAGCTACCCAGGAGGCTGAGATCTGACAATCATGGTCAAAGCCAGCCTGGGGAAGAAAAGTCTGTGAGACTCTTTTCTTCGATTAACCACAAAAAAGATGTCAGAAATGGAATTTTACCTTTTGCCTGAAGTCTCAAATCTCAAGGTTAAACATGACAGGGCATATCTGTGGTTTGGACAAGTATCTCCTAAAAGGCCCATGTGTTAAAGGTTTTCTCCACATGATGGCACTATTGGGAGAAGATACAGCTTTCCAGTAATAAGTCCAATTGCAAGCCCTCAGGTCAGGAAGGGCCTGCCCTTGAAGGGGATTCTGGGATTGCAACCCCTTCCTTACTGCTCTCTTTTGCTGCCTAACTTCAAGTTGAGCACTTTGTCCTGCTATGTGCCTACTTGACATTTCCAGCAAGCAAGTTTTCCAGAGGCCTAAAGGCACCCAGTCATTCCAGCAATGGAGAGGAACATCTAAATCCTTAAGCCTAAACAAAACCATTTCCTTCCATAAGTTAATTACCTCTGGTGTTTCAATATAGGAAAGGCAATCTGACTAGCATAATAAAATGAAGCAATTGCACATTTTTCTAGAATCTTGTGACTCAGCATTTGACATAGATTTCCTATTATACATTTTCATATAGAAGTTGAAGAGCATCTGTATAACTAGGGCAGATAACTCATGAGTTTCAGGTTTGATTTGTATGATCCCCACTAGACAACATGCCAGACAGCAGATCCAACTCAGTGTATCAGTTCATCAAAATGCAATTATTTACCTCCAGTTTAATGCCTCATCCTTCGAACCTCTTATATGGACTGTAGATTTAAATGCAAACACCACCCATCCTAACAAGAGAATAGAGACTAGAGAAGGTTCCCTTCTCTCAGACACTAGCTAATCCTAGATAATGTCAATACTGTTTTCTTCCTTAGGTTTTAAAGATGACTCCTTTTGCCATTTATCCAATGATTGCCTTAGCTCTGCGCCAAATGATTTCTTATGAATTTATCCTTTTCTTACTTCCAACTTTCCAATTCTTTCATTGTTGCTGAATAATATACATCATGACTTAACCAGTGTGAAGTAATGCACCTTCTATCTGATAAATGTAATATAACCTTTCTATTAAATACAATAAAATATATGAAAAAAGTTTTGCAAACATCCCAGTGACTCTCTCTATGTTATAATTACATGTTTTCCTAGTGAGAAAATTCTCCAGGTCAGAGTGTAAATGGGGTATGACAAAAAGAGCTTAGAAAGTATAGATTTTTTTTTCTGAAAAAAAATCTCTTTACTCTGGGCCATAAAATTTCCATGATTGTGACATAAATTTGAACCATAAATTAGACCAATTACTTCAAGATTGGCTCCTTTTGGAAAAATTTCAGGAATAAAGTCAACTTGACTTTTTGACCATTGGCTCAATAAAATGATAAAGCTGCCGTGCTCTGAGTACTCTAGTTAGTCTAACAAAGTCTGGCATCTTAACAAGCCCAGACTAGTTACTCAAACCAGTCTTCAGTGTAACATTCAAATGATTACTCTGTGCAGTCCCAGAGGTATTCATTACAGACAAAATTGCTCTTGTTGCCTTGCATCCAAGCTGAGTTTTCAATGGGAAATGAAAGGATGCCTGGAAAAATAGGCCACCTAATTAAGTTAAACTACTCTAGCATTTGGCTTGACATCTTCATTACTCAAAATTAAAAAGATGCTTCACTTGAGCACACAAGTTACTATTGTTTATGTTGTTTTCTTCCTAAATTGGCTTCTTACATGGAAGTCTGTTTTTCAGCATTATATCTTGAAATAGCTCACATGTTTCTTACAGTTTGTGAAAAATGTCTTAATAGCTGAATGAATGCTGAAGACAAGCATCACACAAATATATATCTTTGAGCTCTTCATCATTAAACACACATTGATGTTCCTGTCTATCTTCTCGAACATTTATATACTAGTCCAGTTAAACTTTGATTCCTTATTTGCTCATCCAGGCCTTATTTAATCTTCATATTATGTTAGTTGGATATTGACTGTTAGTGATAAATGACCACCTACATGAGAAACAGAAATTCCTTTAAAAAAAAAAGACCATAAAATTTAAACTGAAATTCACTTGTCCAGTAGAAGTGTTCTACATAAGCTTGGGAATGGAGCTATTTTAGGAACATTTTTAAACATAAACATGTGCAAAGCTCACCATACACTGATTACCAGTTTCTTCTCACTGACACTAATGAGGCTGCTGACAGGTTAAATGTTGTGTATCATACACATTTCCAAGCAGTGGGATTTGTGAATGTAAGGCTCATTTTTTATTTTAGAAAAGAAATGTTTGTTGTTAGATAGGCATACAGATTTTATTGTAATTGACTGCTTTTTTTAAGCATTCAGGTAATTTTTAATAATAAAAAATTATGAAAATATCTGGGCAGAATAGCCTGAGTGGAAAAATAAAACAGATTCTTAAAACTTCAAGCTCTATTTGGAGCATGGTTTACTCATCAGAAAAATGTCAAGATGCTGAGACATTTAGGCAGTGGGAAGATACTTGTGGCTCTAGTACAAACCCTGACCACTAAGTTACACAGTGGCATTTGCTACATTTTGAAAATAAGCTTTTGGCCTGTTCAGTTTCTTTGCACATAAATAACAATGAAAAATAAATGATCTTTTCTGGCAAGTTTGCCACTATAATATGCTATATTTTTCTGCCTCTTACAATAATATGAACCAATCACTTAATGGTGCAAAAAACCTAAGTGGAGTGTTTCCATTTTAGATGAATAATATTCGAGCCATATGCTGATAGTTCATGTCTGTAATCTTAGCTGCTTAGGAGGCTGAGATCTAAGGTTCAAAACCACTCAGGGAGAAAAGTCTGTGAGATTTTTTAAATCTCCAATTAACCAGCAAAATGTCAGAAGTAGAGGTGTGGCACAAGTGATAAAGCACCAGTGAAAAAGTGGAAAAGCCAAGTGAGAGCAAGGCTTTGAATTCAAAACATGTATGTGTGTACACACACACACAGCAGTATTCCAGTAATGTAGCCTGTTTACACAATTGTTTTTGTGAAACTTAAAGATGGTTCTATACAATTTATAAAACTGCAATGTGTGGTTTGCCCAATTTTTGGATACAGTACTGGGGATTTGTTAAAGCTTGGGCTTTTTGTTTTTTTCACCAATCTCTCTCTGTTCTGAGATCTTCATATCTTTGCCCATATCCTGAACACCTTCAAAATGTATCAAGCTTTCCTTAGCAGTTTCAATTTCTCAGCTTAGGAATAAACCTTCCCAGAAACACAAAGAGGGGTTTGGCTTAATTTTTAAATCTTCTTTATTTTTCTGTTTTTTTTCCTGTTCCATAGAATATAACCTTAATGATTTGAAATTAACTACTAGCTGTCTTGGAAAATGTTCTCCATTTCAGATCATTGATCTTATGGGTAGCAAAGCCAAAGACTCAATATTAAATTATTCACATGAGATAATTTAGTATGAAACCACAGAGCTCTGAGGGATGAATTGAGTCCATTAGTGAAGACCTTCCTGGATACTATTGGTCTTCTTAGTGTTTCAAGAGAAAACTCTTCAAGGGCTATGAGCCTGCTAGGGGGTGTTATTTTTCAAAATCACAAACCAGAGTGGGCCTTAGAGGATTTGAGGATGGAAACGTAAGAGGTCAGCAGGATGGGGCTGGACCAGCAGTTTCATGACACATCACTTTCAAGGAAAGTAGACTCATCTGCACTGTGGGTACTGAGTCATTTATTTCCCAAAGCAGGCACAGTTGTCTCACCTGTCTTCCCTAGCTAGCATTCAAAGGAATATCTCAATGGGCAGACCATCAGTAAATGGTGTGTTAGTTGGAGGCTTTGTCCCCCCAGCTTTTTCTTCCTCTTGTTCTGACTTCAGTTAAACTTGCTGCCTTTAAAGATAATGGTTAAGAAGTAGAACTGTGACTAAAAGTGGTAGAGTACTAGTTTTGAGTGAAAAAGGTCAGGAACAGCTCCAAGACCCCTAGGTTCAAGCCCCATGACTGATTTTAAAAAAAGATAATGGTTATTTTCAGTAGGAAGCTTCTGCTTCGCTGGAAGTTTAGGTCCAAATGTGTTAGCCCCAAGGTTATGAATGAATTAGATCCATGAGAATAATAGTAGCTGTCAGATTCAAGCTCCCTATTGCTGGCAATAAACTAAGCATGGGATTTGCAGACATTATCTCACTTAATCTTTACAACAGTTCAGCCACAATGAAACAGATTAAGTGACTAGGGAAACATAAAAAATATAAATAGTAAATTTCAAGAGTGAGGACTCTGGCTTTGAGAAAGTCTAAGGCCCAAGTCAGACTCCATCCTTGATTCTATCTTTAATTTTACTGTACAGCTATAAAAATCAGAATGTTGACATACTAATTTCAGTCCTTTCCATATTGAGAGAGCCACAATGTGTTACACATTTGAAATATTCTGAGAAATGCTAGGTTGAGCCAAATGAAACCAAGGGTATTTGAACTTGCTTTGGCTACAAAGTCAGGAAATTGACATGTGTTCACATATAAAAGCCATGGAAATATAAGGTGGCTTTTTATTTTACCCAGATTCACTTATCCAAAGTGGCAGTTCACCCCCTGTCTTTACTAGCTGTTTTCTTGTGTATATTAGTCCTACCCTATATTTGCATATGAGGAAAGTGAAGTTTAAGGATTGGCTTGTATTTAAAGAACTAGTTGGATAGAGGGGGAAAATCCATAGCATTATTATGTATATTTTAATAATATTTAGCAATTGAATGAAATTCAGTAAGCTGTAAATTATTTTTGTGATTGTTATTACTATTATTATTATGATTATTATTTTGTCCCCATATTGGGGTTTGAAATCAAGGCCTGGAACTGTCCTTTAGCTTATTTGCTCAGAGATAGCACTCTTCCAACTTGAACTACAACTCCACCTCTGGCTTTTTGGTGGTTAATTGAAGACAGGAGGCTCACAGACTTTCCTTCTTAGGCGGGTATTGAACCATAGTCCTTAGATTTCAGCCTCCTGAGTCACTAGGATTACAGACATAAGCCATCAATGCCTAGCTTAAAATATTTTAAAACTTGGGCAACCTTTAATTTTTAATAAAATTTTATTTTAGAAAGATCCCATGAGGTGATTTAGGCACCTGCTTGGACATTCTGTGGTTCCATTTAAATCATGTCTCTACATGTTATTGGAAAGAAATAAAATTATTCAGTACAGTGATTCATGTTAGAAAAATTGTGAATCTCCTAAGTGGACTATGATAGAACATGAAAACAATGATAACATATGTAGTTATGGAGACAAATATGAACTATTTGGACAGTGACATGACGATACCTATTGGCATGGAAAATGATTGAGTCCATTTTATGAGATTAGATTAAATTATAAAATGGCAGAGCAATAATAATATAGCTAGCTAATAAAAGGCTAGCTATATTATTATTGCTATATGTAAACCAATGTACTACTTGGAGCATGTTATTGTATTATTTATCTTCTTTAATTGTAATCTCTTTTTTTAATATTTTTATTGTAATTAATAAAAGGGTTACATGATATTTGCCAGATAGAAGGTGCATTAATTCACATACATTGATACCCTTTCACATGTCTTGGTCCCCATTACCCTCCCCCTCACCCCCCATCTTGGTTTTCCCACTTCCCTATCTAATTTCAAATAACCAAATACAAATATATCCAATATATCAGATAACGGAGTGAGATACTGTAACAATATGATATAACCAAGGGACAGCAAAAGAGTTGAGAGATAACATAGTACATTAAGAACAACAATCATTCATTATATGGCTGTTTCAGTTTCCTGGAGGTCCTTTCAATACTATATGGCCTTATGTATCAAGGTTTTACTCTATTGCAAATCTCTACTAGTCAAGCCCGAGGTTTCTACTGATTATGACAATGAGGGAAACCATTGAGCCTAAGTTCCTTTGAGTCTGGCTTACTTCACTTAATATGATTTTTTCTAAGTCTTTCCATTTCCTAACAAATGGGGCGATGTCGTTTTTTCTGACAGCAGCATAGAATCCCATTGTGTACAAATACCACATCTTGTTGATCCACTCATCAACTGAGGGACATCTAGGTTGGTTCCATATCTTTGCTATGGTGAATAATGCTGCAATGAACATTGATGTGCTAGTGGATTTAGTATGCCCTAGTTTATGGATGGTTGGGTAAATGCCAAGGAGTGGAATTGCTGGGTCATAGGGGAGCTCTATGTTTAGCCTTTTGAGGCACTGCCATACTGCTTTCCATAGTGGTTGAATGAGTTTGCACTCCCAACAGTGTAGTAGTGATCCCTCCTGGCCACATCCCCT
Source organism: Megascapheus bottae (assembly GCF_031878675.1). Classification (NCBI taxonomy): domain Eukaryota; kingdom Metazoa; phylum Chordata; class Mammalia; order Rodentia; family Geomyidae; genus Megascapheus; species Megascapheus bottae. The sequence goes on along the minus strand of NC_143517.1, from coordinate 10,105,251 downwards.
CCAGCATCTGTTGTTACTAGTTTTCTTGATCCTGGCGATTCTAACTGGAGTGAGGTGGAACCTTAGCGTTGTTTTGATTTGCACTTCTTTTATGACCAAAGATGTTGAGCATTTCTTCATGTGTCTATAGGCCATTTGTGTTTCTTCTTCAGAGAAGACTCTCTTTAAGTCTTTGGCCCATTTTTTGATGGGATGGTTGTTACTTTGGAGATTAGTTTTGGAATGCTTCAATTTTTTGAGCTGTTGATATATTTTAGATATGAGGCCTTTGTCCGTTGTTTGGTTGGTGAAGATCTTCTCCCACTCTGTAGGCTTCCTAATTAATTTACTAGCTATGTCCTTTGCCATACAAAAGCTCTGCAGTTTAATACAGTCCCACTTATCCAGCCTTTCTCTGATTTGTTGTGATTCTTGGTCCTTATTAAGAAAGTTTCGACCTGTGCCAAGGAGGTCTAGTGTATCTCCTATTCCTTCTTGTAAAGTTTTCAGTGTGTCAGCTTTTACCTCGAGGTCTTTGATCCATTTGGAGTTATTCTAGTGCAGGGTGACAAAGAAGGATCCAACTTTAGTTTTCTGCAGGTGCTTAACCAGTTTTGCCAGCACCACTTGTTGAAGAGGCTATCTTTCTTCCATTCTATTTTTTTGGCTCCCTTGTCAAAGATTAAGTGGCCATAGGTCTATTATTTAATATCTGGGTCCTCAGTTTTATTCCATTGGTCTTCAGGCCTGTTCTTTTGCCAGTACCAAGCTGTTTTGATAATTATAGCTCTGTAATAGAGTCTAAAGTTTGGAATTGAAATTCCTCCGGCGCTGTTCTTTCTGCTAAGAAGTGTTTTTGCTATACGGTGTCTTTTTTTATTCCATATGTAATTTTGAATTGCCTCTTCTGTTTCTTTAAAAAGTGACATTGGGATGTTGATGGGTATTGCATTGAATTTGTAGATAGCCCTTGGCAAGATTGTCATTTTCACAATGTTGATTCTTCCAGTCCAGGAGCATGGGAGGTTTTTCCATTTCCTTAGTTCTGCTTTAATTTCCTTTTTCAGGGTTTTAAAGTTTTCATCAAAAAGGTCCTTTACATTCTTAGTTAAGCTAATTCCTAGGTACTTTATTTTCTTTGAGGCTAATGTGAAAGGAGCTGCTTTCCTGATTGTTGCCTCATTCCTCTCACTGTTGGCGTAAAGGAAGGCAGTTGATTTTTGAGGGTTGATTTTATAGCCTGCTACTCTTCCAAAGTTTTGAATCAGCTCAAGGAGCTTGGGAGTAGAGTCTATAGGATTCTTTAAATACAGAATCATGTCATCTGCAAAGAGGGATAGTTTTATTTCCTCTTTCCCTACTTGGATCCCCTTTATACTTGCTTCTTGCCTTATTGCACTGTCTCAGAATTCTAATACTATGTTAAAGAGGAGTGGAGAGAGTGGGTATCCTTGTCTTGTTCCTGATTTTAGAGGGAATGGCTTTAGCTTTTCGCCATTAAGTATAATACTGGCTGTGGGTTTGTCATGCACAGCCTTTATTACATTGAGGAATGTTCCATGTATTCTTAGTTTCTCCAGAGCTTTTAACATAAAGGGGTGTTGGATCTTGTCAAATGCCTTTTCTGCATCTATTGCGACAATCATGTGATTTTTGTCCTTGCTCCTGTTGATGTGTTGAATTATGTTAATTGATTTGCATATGTTGAACCAGCTTTGCCTTCCTGATGAGCTGAATAGTGTTATCATCCCTATTTTATTGACTTAGAAAGTGAGACCTAAGCAAATTAAGTAACAGATGACCCGAGAGCTCCATCTGGAATTCCCAGCTCCAAAATCAGGCTTCTGTGATCAGACTTATGTTATGGAAATCAAAATCAAAAGCGGAAAATGAAATGTAACCCTATAACCATACTGAGAGGAAACAAATCTCTTCCCTGTTCTTGTATCATTAGTGAAGTTAGTTTCCTAATAGAAAAGCCAGAGAAACCCCCGAATATAAAAGCTAAGGGCTTTTCTGGCAAGCCATGGGAAAGGGACTGAGGGAAATCATAGCACCAGCTATGACAAAGGAAACTATCCTCTCCCACACACATTGCTCAGTACTCTCACAATGTTTGGGGCTTGTGCTTATTAACCCTGAATTCAGGACTCAAAGATACCTCTCTCCCAAGCCTGGCCCCAGGAAGAGCCTTTGTAAGGCTTTTCTCTAGGGGCTGGCTCAAATCAACTGTGTTTTCTGGTTGTATTCAGGCTTTTCCCATTGTGATTTTGTTATCGTTTTCCACTGAGTTTTTGCCTCATACTCTAGTCCTAGTAAATCCCGTATTGATTAAGCTCTCGTGTTGATTTGTTTTAACTGCTACCACCAATCTTGCCCGTGAAATTACCTCGAAAGTTGAAGACTGACTTTGACCTTGACTTTGCTTTTAAGCTTGCTTTGCTGGACTTGTGCATCTACTTTGACTGGGTCTAGGGTATAAACTGTGATCCTCCTCCATCCCTTGTCATATCTCCTAGAAGTCCTATCTCATATTTCCAAGTCCTCTTATCAGAGTAAATCTGTTTAGAGCAATCCTTAATCATACCAATCTTAAGTAATTCCTCTTTCCTTTACATTCTGAAATGCTTTAATCCAACACTTCAGAAGTACTACTCTTTATTGAGAGCCCAAGTCCCTATTTCCTTCTAATTCACTTCTTGCTTCAGAGTGTGTCTTTCTGGCCCTTTGCATCTCAACTTATTGTAGATACCTTGTACATAAGAGGCTCACAACAGCTGTTTCTATACCAAATGAGCACTCACTGTCTTTTATTGAATACAGGCTTCCAAAATTAATGAGCAGAAATAAAATAAATCTCATATTTTCCTACCAAAAATTCCTTTGGTAACTGTTGCTTGAAAAATTAGTACATTGTGTGTTTTTAAATGAAGATGATTTATTGCTATTGTCTAACTTGTGAAAAAAGACAAAAAAATTGTTTGCAGGATCATTGGCTTGAGCACATCAATGGCACTGTCGGACAATTCTTGCTGAGTGTTAAGATGATTTATGTAACAGAGCGAAGCTTTCCACAGTAATACATTATAGTCTCAAGCTATCAAGCCTTGTTCATGCAGAGACAAAAGAATCTGAAATAAAAATACCTTCTTCTTCTGAAGGTCTACTAAAAAAAAAGGCTATAGATGCTGCTTGAATCCTTTGGGGAAAAAAGTCACCATTTTAATGCAATATCTCAACTTCTGAAAGTGTACACAAGGAGTTTACTATTTTTCTAATAAGTTTTTCAGTTCCCTTTGCTTTCTGTTGAGTTATTCAAATCATGCGACAGGAGTGTTCAATAATAAGGAGATAAAACATAGTGTTTAAACATTGACATTTTTCTCTCCTTGACTTTCTGAATAATTTTACAGATTTAAAATTAAGGCATTCTGGATCTGTTTGATGTTCATAGTATTTATTTATCTTTCAAATAAAGATCTATATGAGAAACATATTTTACAATGTTATAACCATACCCATATTTTCTAGGCTATGCATGATTGCATGAATCCATCACATAATTTAAAGATGAATACAAGATGATGTCTTTTGAATTCTTCTGAGTTATGGGACTTCTTGTCACCAAAGATTGAGTGCTGTGTATAATGATTGTAATATGTGGACAAAACCTCAGAAATATAGTTCCCCCTTTGGTAGACAATTCAGTGTTAAAAAGAGAAAAAAAAAGGCAAAGTCTCAAAGAAACTAGTCTTTATTGGTTCAGTCAGCATGTATTAGGCCTGTGTCTGGACAGTATAAAAACAGAATTTCTCTGCCGTCAAAAGTCAAGTCAGCATAATTAACATTCCACTTGCAGATGCAATAATGTAGAATGAGAATCAAAATCAGAACAGACTGTGTTTCAGGAAATGTGGATTGCAAAAAGGAGAAATAATGTAAACAGGATACCCATGGAATATGTAAAGAAGTATGATGAAAAAAGAATACAAATGTGTAATTAAACTAACAAGGGACATGAGATCTTCCAGAAATTAAGTGAGAAATTTCTTTTTCATTCCCACTGAAATGATATTAGAGAAAGAAAAACATGTAGAACAGATGTTGGCATTTCTCAAGGGGTTACAAGGACATACATGCTAGTGGATCAATTCAAAGCAGGTCAGAAGAATTCCTTGGAGTTTTTCTAACCCCAGTTACATAAAAGTTGAACTATAAACAACTTACCAACCCTGAGTTCTCCTGGAAGGAGCCTAGCTGTGGGTACTCACAAGCTCTTTAGCACCTTCAGCATCTTTGTTCCTCCCTGTCCTCTATTTTCCTTATTCTTGAATTTAAAACATGTAGCTTAGTTCTGCTAAAATAAAGGTTCCCACTATTTGGTGGGAAGGCAATTAAATAACATTATGTGTGAATGGGACCTTATCAATGAAATTCCTTGACAATACCACTGTGGGAAGCATTTCAATCTCTAGTATAATCTCTAGTAAGTTGCCTACAGGTGTTTATTTATTTAGACATGGCCTTATCCAAATCACATATAAGCCGATTTAATTACCATAGTTACAGAAGGTAGCTATCACTCTTCCATTTGAGTCCCAGCTTTTGGTTGGAAAATAAGTCTCGTGGACTTTCTTGTCTGGGCTGTCTTTGAATCATAATCTTCAGACTTCAGCCTCCTGAGTAGCTAGGATTACACAGGCTTGAGCCCCTGGCACTTGAATAGGTTGCCCTTTATAACGAACTTTCGAGTCTGGGCGTGGTGCCTGTAATCCTACCTACATGGCAGGTAGACTTAGCAGGATCTCATGATCTCAGGACAAAATTGGCAAAAATGCAAGACACTCACGGAAAAAAATATATATATAGGGAAAAAGGGATTAAAAACATGGCTCAAATAGCAGGCTGATGATCTAGCAAGAACAAGTCTCAAGTTCAGTCCCCAAGATTAAGAGGAAAACTTATCTAGAAAACATATTCTTAGGCATTTTTGTTTTTAATATTCTTAGGAAGTTCATGAGTTGAGCTTCTATGACTTCTGCATACGAAGAATAAGAAATCTGCTTGAAACCAAGCGCAGAAGTGCTCTAAAATCTCTGGATGCAGACTTGTCTTTGGACTCCAAAGTCATGGTTCTATTCCAACCTCCCCTATGACCACACTTACTACTCGCTGAAGGACTCATTATGCACACTCCCAAGTAGCCTAAATCTATCTGTTTTTCATCAGAGAAAGATGGAGCACTTTATAAGCTAAATGTGCAAATACCACCTCTTAAAATTTGAAGAAAATGACACCCAAGAGTCACCAACTATTATTTAAGACTATAAACATACTCTCTGGAGGATGATAACATATTTAAAGACTACTTTAATGATTTCACCAATCCTCTTGTAACTTTGAATACTTCATTTCTTTTCCCGAATTAGCCAAAGTCATGCTAGTATGCCCCATGACACATTTGGACCCCTAAAATGTCTCCTCCTTCAGGCAAAGTGAACAGATGCCTCTGTGTTGGAATTCAGGGGTGCAAACATGAATCTCATGCACACACTACCATGCACACACTTCCTTGTGTCTGTAACCAGTGAGTAGCTTGAGATGAGGGTGATTGGGTTGAATAGCAATCATGTGATTTTAGGTTCTTTTAATCACTTGCATGTGCACGCATGCATGCATGCACGCACGCACATGCACACGCACACACACACACACACACACACACACACACACAGAGGCATAGTTCAGAACAAATCAGTTTACATATTTACTTGTTTCCAGTTTGATCTAGGGTAAAATGAGAAATATTAACCTGGATTTTATCCAACTGTCCTTCAATACGTTCTCTTCTTTTGTATGGATGATTATTATTGGTCTCCATGGATCGGGAAGAGAGAAATGGCCCAATACAGGCTGTGGTTAGACTCTGGCTTTTAGAACAGGGTAGATAAGAAAGACTATAGGCAGTTATCAGGGGTACAATGCCCGATTTGAGGGCCCATACCTGGCCCACCCTGTCGTTTTACACTTGATCGCTGTCCATAATAGCCTCTCAGAAGATGGCACTCATTCCTTTGAGGTTTGTAACCCAGATTAATACACACACACACACACACACACACACACACACACACACACACACACACACACGTGCTCCTGAGGTTTCATGGGGATATGGGGACTCTTTTGGAAAGACCAAATAATCTTTGTTGCTGAAAAAGGAGAGGATGGCTGATTGTTTAGAGTCCATGCCACACTGAAACTTGTGGGAATGTGAAAAGGATCTGAAACAGTGGCAAGCAAGGCAGGTTCCTTCCTGTTACCTGGCCTTACAGAGCCTTCTTTGATTGCCCCAGTCCCTGATACTTCTCACCACAGTGCCTTCTCATCACACTTGGACCTTGACACTGAGCAAGCATGTACATTGAAACCACAGCTGAATTGTGAGCTCAATGTCCCCAGCATTCCCCTGAGATAGCCCGCTGCCTGCCTGCAAAGGGTATCACAGTTAGACAACATGAGAGCCAAGAGCATCCTGAGCTCTACTTCCAGAATCCTCTGGAATCTCTGTGTCACTGCAGGATATCAGTGCATCCCACTCTCAGGATCCAGAGTAGCAGCCCAAGGGACACAGATTCTAGTCCATTCCACACAGCCTTCCTTAGGTTTCCCAAATGCTGACTGTGCCAAAAGGATATTTTTGGACTATTTACACACTGTGAGTTGAATGTTACACACTGTGTTGTCACCCAGCCAGGACAGTCCTGGGAATACAAGATAATTATTCAACCCTGTGGAATAACAGTATATTCACAAACTTCATGCTTTTAATGATTCTCTGTTGCATTCATCCAGGCAGGCATTCAGTGATTCTTTTGTTTATTCATTCAGCAAACATCTTACACAAATTGTAACCAGCCTCATGAGGAATAAGATAAAATATTGAGTCATATCCTATTACATTATATACCCTTCTCAAGCTACAAATCAGCTCTAAAGCTTCACCACTGTTAAGTTAAACATATTCCTATTATATTTTTAAAAAATCAAAGTAAGGTTATCCTGTCATAGAAATTGATATTGGGAAATTAGCTAATTGAATCTCAAACTTAAAAATTAGTAATTAGTCTGACATTGAGCACTTTTCATATTCTGGGACAGTTTGACGTTTAAACAATTACCACAATACTTTTATATGGCATTAGTTACACTTTAATAGTCTCGAAGCAGATAGCCATATCAGGCTTTATAATGCAAAGCATAGAAATTGCTAGGTAACCTTAGGTTGTTAAAATTCCTGACCCACATAACTACTCATTACCAGTTAAGTTGTGGAATCTGTGGTTTTGGTATATAATTGCATGTATTAAATAACCTTAATGTGTAATTACATGAAAATAAACCATGTAGCTTAGCTAAATTGCAGTACAATTGTTATCACCGAATGTAAAGTGATACCAATTAAACCTTCCCTTTAAAACACCACAAATTAAGATTTAACTACTGAAGAAACTTTAGAATATAAAACATTACCATACCCTGAATAGCATATCCCTTAGTATTTGCAGAGGTGTAATGGCTTTTCTAAAATTGAAAACATGTTTTCCTGTAACTTTGTATTAATTGTGCCTTATTCAGGGAAATTTTAAATAGGCATTGACTGATTCCTTAAAAGATACATACCAGACTGAGTGCTGGTAGCTCACGCCTGTAATCCTAGCTACTAAGGAGCCTGAGATCTGAAGACCACAGGGCAAAGTCAGCTGAGGAAACAAAATCCTTGACACTCATATCTCTGGTTATTCAGCAGAAAGCTGGAAGTGGAGAAGTGGAAATGTTGACTCAAGTAGTAGAGTTCCAGCCTTGAGTGAAAAAGCCAAGTGAGAGTTTGATGCACTGAGTTTAATTCCCATTATTGTTGGGGGTGGGAGAGTGCAGAACATGTGTACAACAGATTCTGCATTTGCAATATTTATAAAGAGACAAATTATGAATTTCTGTGCTCATGTCAAGTAAGTATTGAGTTTTAATGGATGGACTTTGGGTATAATTTGAGTCAAAGAAAAGCCTGTTGCTAATACTAATATTAATTCTTAAATTATGAAATTCTGTTTAAAAAAAACCATTGGGTAATGACAATTTGGCATCATTAAAACTATCAAAATAGTAAGACTTGAATCACTTAGGTAAATATCACTGCAACAAAAATTCTTTTTTCATCTATATTGAGTAAACGGTTTACTAACCTTGTGAAATTAGACAAGTTGTTAAGTTTCTGAGCCTCAGTTTCCTCTTTAGAAAAGTGAGGATAAATAATAAACACACCAAGGATTATTATAGGGTTTCAGTGAAGGAAACAGCCAGGTATTGATACCTCATACCTGGGATCTTAGCTACTTAGGAGGCTGCAATCCAAAAATTGAAACTTGAAGCCAGACCATGCAGGAAATTCTATGTCTGTAATTAACTACTACCAAAAAGCTTGGAAGAGGAGGTGTGATTCAAGAGGTAAAGCACTGGCCTTGAGTTTAAGAGCCAAACAAGAACAAGAAGTTCTGAGTTCCAGTGCCAGTGCTGGCACAAAAAAAGGAGAGAGGAAAGAAGGGAGGGAGGAAGACAAGAAGAAAATTAAATACTTTCTTCATAGGAAGTAAGCATTAATAAGCTTCCTTTCAGCAGAGCACCAGTGGCTCATGCTTGTAATCCTAGCTACTTCAGGAAAGCTAAAGTTCATAGCTGGCCGGGGCAGGAAAGACCAGAGACTCTTATCTCCAATTAAACACCAGAAAACCAGAAATGGCACTGTGGTTAAATGATAGGGGTTGTTAGCCTTGAGCTGAAGAACTCAGGGACAGCACCCAGGTCTAGAATTCAAGCTTTGCAACTGACAAACAAACACACATACCTTCTCTTCTACCTCCCAATTGTGCATCTTTTATGCTTCACAGAAGCGTATTTAGAACTATACACCTGGGCCTAAAATATATCAGAGAATTTGATCAAACTCTATCTTGAATACAGAACACTAACATATATTTTCAAATCAGAAATACATATATATATAATATCTACATATTGTTAACAGAAGACATTGGTAACAGATGATTGAGCTCTTGGAGCTAGTGACTTTATTTAAAAAAAAAAAAGAAAGAAAGAATGTTGGGTAAATGCCAAGTAGTGGAATTGCTGGGTCATAGGGGAGCTCTATGTTTAGCCTTTTGAGGCACTGTCATACTGCTTTCCATAGTGGTTGAATGAGTTTGCACTCCCACCAACAGTGTAGTAGTGATCCCTCCTGGCCACATCCCCTCCAGCATCTGTTATTATTTGTTTTCCTGATCCTGGCCATTCTAACTGGAGTGAGGTGGAATCTTGGAGTTGTTCTGATTTGCATTTCTTTTATGACCAGAGATGTCGAGCATTTCTTCATGTGTCTATGGGCCATTTGTGTTTCTTCTTCAGAGAAGACTCTCTTTAAGTCTTTGGCCCATTTTTGATGGGATGGTTGTTACTTTGGAGATTAGTTTTGGAGTGATTCAATTTTTTGAGCTGTTGATATATTTTAGATATGAGGCCTTTGTCCGTTGTTTGGTTGGTGAAGATCTTCTCCCACTCTGTAGGCTTCCTAATTAATTTACTAGCTATGTCCTTTGCCATACAAAAGCTCTGCAGTTTAATGCAGTCCCACTTATCCAGCCTTTCTCTGATTTGCTGTGATTCTTGGTCCTTATTAAGAAAATTTCTACCTGTGCCAAGGAGGCCTAGTGTATCTCCTATTCCTTCTTGTAAAGTTTTCAGTGTGTCAGCTTTTACCTCGAGGTCTTTGATCCATTTGGAGTTATTCTAGTGCAGGGTGACAAGAAGGATCCAACTTTAGTTTTCTGCAGGTGCTTAACCAATTCTGCCAGCACAACTTGTTGAAGAGGCTCTCTTTCTTCCATTCTATTTTTTTGGCTCCCTTGTCAAAGATTAGGTGGCTATAGGTCTGTGGTTTAATATCTGGGTCCTCAGTTCTATTCCATTGGTCTTCAGGCCTGTTCTTGTGCCAGTACCATCCATAAACTAGGGCATACTAAATCCACTAGCACAACAATGTTCATTGCGGCAGTATTTACCATAGCAAAGATATGGAACCAACCTAGATGTCCCTCAGTTGATGAGTGGATCAACAAGTTGTGGTATTTGTACACAATGGACTTCTATGCTGCTGTCAGAAAAAAAGACATTGACTCATTTGTTAGGAAATGGAAAGTCTTAGAAAAAATCATATTAAGTGAAGTAAGCCAGACTCAAAGGAACTTAGGCTCAATGGTTTCCCTCATTTGTCATAATCAGTAGAAACCTTGGGCTCTACTAGCAGAGATCTGCAATAGAGCAAAACCTTGATACATAAGGCCATATGGTAGGAAGCTAATTGAAAAGACCTCCAGGATATTGAAACAAAATCGATATAATGAATGATTGTTGTCCTTAATGTACTGTTATCTCTCATCTCTTTTTCTGTCCCTTGGTTATCTCATATTGTTACAGTATCTCACTTTGTTATCTGATATATTGGATTTATTTGTATTTGGTTATTTGAAATTGGATAGGGAAGGGGAAAACCAAGACAGGGGAGGGGGTAGAGGGGAGGGTAATGGGGACCAAGACATGTGAAAGGGTATAAATATATGTGAATTAATGCACCTTCTATCTGGCAAATATCATGTAACCCTTTTTTTAATTACAATATATATATATAAAAGAATGTTAGGTAGCCTTTAAGAAAAATCATTGGCATGGATGAATGAAATCATCTCTTCATACACTTCTATACTCCCACATACATACACACACACACACACACACACACACACACACACACACACACACACACGCTTCTCCATCTTAATTCCAGATGTTCTAAGCAGCTCTTCATTTTACCTCCTCTTCTGACAGCACCTAAACAAATACATCAAATCTTGTGCAGCATTTAGCGATTGCAACTTGGAGATTTTCTTTTCCATTAGACAAATAGAAAGCATCTGGAAAAAATAAACCCCGATTCTTGGACGAGAGTATAAAGCTTATTGACTGAACAGCCCTTACATTACTTTCTTTGGCTCCCACCCTTTGCCTGTTCATTTCAGACCTTGCCACAGTACAGCAAGAGCTATGCAGTTAGACAAGAGATCCTTGTTACCCTCTGTGCATGCAAACTGTATGAAGGCCCTCTTAATTTGAAAGGCAGACTTCAACTTTACTGTGAACGCTCTCTTAATTTGAAAGATCGGCTTGTAAGAATTATCTAGACCAAATGTTTCCTTTCATATTATAACACCTGTTCGACAAAGGATGGCTAAATATTGCTGTGTATTGATATTAATTGCTAACAATGTGTCTTTATTCAGTTCTTTCTTTCTGTGTACCACATTCCACTTCAAAATGGGAGAGTTTCCAGATAACCTTTTCCTTCCTTCTCCCGTCCCTCTTTTCCCATTTTATCAAAAGTTAGTTTGTAAAAGAAACGCCCCAGGTTTACTAACGATATTTGTTCCACAGACTGACTCTTATTTCAGAATTAGTATCATAATAATATTAGTATTTTAGTTTGTCTTTCACAGCGAATTGAACTGATTGTAATATTATTTATCAGCTTTTAGGCAAAAATCAAACAAATGTTATTTGAAATTATGAAAGCACTCTTTTATTTCAATGACAACAATCTTTGAAACAAAATTGATTTTTGATAGTACTTAAAAATACATCAAACTTTCAACATACTGGTACTTTGGCAATGTGCTTAGATTACTTCTTTTCTAATAACTTTTCTTTTGTCAACTCTGAGCAGGTAGCTTTGAAAACCCAAAAGCAATTGCTACAGACTTCTGGAACTCATTTTTATTACATCCCATAATCTAAGCAGTAGGGAGTCTATGAAACATGTTTGATCAAATATTAATTTTATAAATTGCCTTCCTTCCCTACAATTCTCATGAAAAAAAGGTATTCAGCTAGATTAAAACTCTGGAAAATTTTAATGGGACCCTTTGAAATCTGTTTGAATTCAACTTCCTGGAAAAATAAAACCGCCTAATGGAAGTGGTCTTTATACCAGAAGTGGATATGCCTTTGAGGCAATTTTCTTCCCTGCATAACAGTGAAATCGTAGCAGGGTAATCTGAACATTTGAAACGTCTTGGCCAAATCCATAATGCTGCTTGTAATCATATCCACAGGCTCATGTGCAATCGTTCACGAACAAAGAGATGCTCACTGGAAACAATGTCCCTCTTGTCTTTTCAGTCCTACCCTGGTCCAAGTCTGGAAAGTGAAGACTTTAACATTCCACCCATCACTCCTCCCTCCCTCCCTGACCACTCACTGGTACACCTGAATGAAGTCGAGTCCGGTTACCATTCTCTGTGTCACCCAATGAACCACAATGGCCTGCTCCCATTCCATGCACAGAATATGGACCTGCCTGAGATCACGGTGTCCAATATGCTGAGCCAGGATGGAACGCTCCTCTCCAACTCCATCTCTGTGGTAAGAAACGGCTACCTGCTTGTGTCAGGGAGTGGCAGACAGTAAAGCTGAGGGACAGTTTCATACAAGACCCATAGAGGCATTTTTCCATAGAAAATATTCTCTGTGAGTCTCATAAATTGCTAAAGTAGGGAGCACTTGTGGCTGGTACCTGTAATCCTAGCTACCCAGGAAGCTGAAATCTGAGAATCATAGTTCAAAGGAAGCTGGGGCAGAAATGTTCATATGATTCTTAACCAGCAAAAAGCCAGAAATGGACTTCAGGTGGTACAGTGTCAGCCTTGAGCAGAAAAGCTATGTGACATTGGCCAGGCCCTGAATTCAAGGCCCAATACTTTGACACACACACACACACGCACACACGCACCGAGTAATAATATAATAAATTACAAAAGCCATTTTAATTTTCATGAATAAGTCAAATAAGTCAGTTATTACATGTGACTCACTGGTATTTATAATCTATCATATTAAGTGCTATTTGACTGTGCTTGCTGTCATTCAAAGTGGCTTACCAGGTTTCAGATAAAAAGCAATCATAAATGATGCCATCTCCCTTGCAGTGTCGGATTTCTCTCCACAAGTAAGAGGCCCACATCTTCTGAACAGGAACTGCTGTCAGTCTTTAATTCCTCTTCAGTCTCAAATTCAGCACACAAAAAGGAATGTTCATTTCTATTTTGGATGTATATTTCCTTTGGTCAAAATCCATCTCCATGTAAGAGATATTTTATTATTCTGAATTACTTAATAGTCAAAACTTCTCAAATTTAGTGGAATATTTATCAGCCTGAAAACTAGCAAAGAAAAAAAAGCTAGATTCCCAGCCCCTTCCCAGAAGGGCTCAAAAGTCTATATTTTCAACAAGCAGTGCATAATTGAGAAACAATGGCTTGTTACAAGAACTTCTGGTTTTAATATCATCTACAAAAATAGTTTTTCTGGGTTCTAAGGAGTGAAAAGTATTGTCAGTAGTTAAAGGCCAAGGTCAGAGCTTCTGATAGTGTCAGTGTGTGCTTTGGCTTTTGCCTTTCAGTTGCATAAACATCCAACCAACTATATTGTTTTTATAAGCCACCAGTGTAGTCATCTTCACAATGAAGAAATTGACGAGCTCCTCATAGCACATGTATATTTCTACTTATTGGAACCATTTGCAAATATATCGCTATATTGAATGACTTCTCAGGAAGGCTTTTCTGGCAATCTTCAACAGGATAGAGTTGATTACGAGTTGAAAGAAACCCCAGAGTAGTTGCTTTGGGGAATGAAGAGGAATGCCACATGGTACATAGAATACTGAAATCTGCAGCTGACTATCCCAAGCGGGGAGAGGTAGAGGGAGAACTCATTTTCAATATAGGAAATCCTGCACTTGCCCTGCTTTGTCAGAATATTTTCTGTCTGTGTTGATGTCACCTATGAGTATTAACCATGACTTCATAGAATGGAAACTGCATTTTTAAAAGCAAATAAGCTAAGTGTATGAATCTTGAAAAAAAAACACATACCTAGACTCCGTTAGATTAAGACTGAAGATTCAGAGCCTCATGAGGCAGTCAGGTCCTGCCTTAGCCCACTGACACTGCTTCATGTGAAACCAAGGAAGAAGGTAGCCAGTGTGTGTGACATTCTGCATAGTTGTGTAAGTTTTGCCTTCTGTGCTCTGTCCTTGAGGTACAAACAACATCCACAGGAGGATTTCGAAATACTCAGCTTATACCATTTAAGTCTCAAAAGCCTTTTTCATCATGACTTTTACCTCTTTTCTTCTTACCCTTAACAGCGCTTCTCTGTGTGCAGGCCACCAGTCTGGGTTTGAGAGCTGTGTGTGCAACTTTAGTAACAGTCAGTGTGGAATCTTTTCCAACATACTGTCTGCCCGTGGCAGCTTCTGAGCTCATGGGGCACACTCAGAACCCGACTTACCTCCAAGCCAGAGGCATGCCACTTTCTAGAATCCTTCTCCAACTCTACCTTCCTTACTCTCCTCTCCCCAGCCCTTTGACAAACTGGACTTGGTATTTTTTAACCTCAAAATGTTTTCCTTGGAGCTTGGAGCTCCTGAATGAGCTCCAACCACTCTGCAGAGGTGTATGTCTACTTTGCCTACTCACGATCCCCATCCCTGCACTTAGTGCTATAAGCAGTGCTTCTACAGCTGATGCCAGTGTTGATGAGGCTTTGGATAAGCTTTGGCTCTGCTCCATAGAACTGTGTGTGAAGCACTGGTCTTTTGTAACTTGGTGCCCAGTAACCACAGCTCCTGGCTATTGTGCATGGCCCATGGGACTGAAGGAGAAACATTGTACTTGATTTACATTTATGTCTTTGACATTTTAGAAGCCATATGCATGCCATGTGCAGTGGTACATGCCTATAATCCCAGCACTTGGGAGGCTAAGAAGGCAGGAGCATCATGTGTTTAAGGCCAGTGTGGAGCTATAGAGGGAAATAGATCCCATCTCAGGAAACCCAAAAAGAAGAGCAGGAGGTGGAGAAAGGGAAGGGCCTGGTAGTTTCTATATTAGACAGTACAGTCTAACTAATGATGCGGATTCTATTGCCAAGTATGTACAAGACCTAATTTTTGTTTTCAAGTCAGCATGATCTTGGAGAAAGTTGATGTAGAGATAAAATTTGTTGCTTCTGTTTCAAGGTTTGAATCTTTCTGGCTGGATTCCATGAGCCAGAATTTAATCCATGCTAAAGTTGCAATCGAAATCTTAAGAAGTTGGAAGAAACTAGGGCTATCTTTTGTCCACCAATTCCTTTAAGAAACAAAGAGCCTCTTCAGTTCTTGAGCTATTGCATGACTAGAATGCCATTCCTCAGAGTGTATGTCATTCTAATATGGTCATGAGTTTAAAGATGAACAACCATTCATCCTCCATAGCTTCCTATTTTCAATTTTAAAAACACTAAGGGATTGTGTTCCTTGAAAATGATATTCCATCGTATCTCCTTATTAAAAACTTGCTAAAACTCTAGTCTGATAACTTTACTCCTGCCTTATGTGATCACAAATGCAATTAATCAATACACAATGCATATGGTGTATCAACTGAGATTTAATTCTAAAAATATCAAATACAAATAATCAAATAAAAAATAATCAAACTATTTAATGGCTTGCCAAATTTTCTGGAATATATTTATAAGTAAGGACAATTTATATTACAAATGCCATGAAGACCAGACAAGAGTAGCTAAGGACATCAGGACATAAACACTGTCTACCTTGCAATTAGAGTCCTAAGGTCTTTCAAGGTTACTTACCACAGAAGAGCTATCAATAAAAACTAAAAAGTATAGATAGTAAATAAGGAATTTGCTGTAAAATTTTTAAAGTTTGAGTGTAAACCACATTGAACAGATAGTTTATACTTGTATATCTGTCTGTCTTTTATCTCCAACTGTCTTTTCCAGAACTTCTCAATGTAGCAATTTAAGTTGAGCCTTTTGCTGATAGGATTGGTGATATCTTTGAGTTAGTGTTTTCCTATGGTAGAACTTAGTATTTAGATGGGTGAGGGAGGTAAGTGTATTTCTTATTTATCCACTGAGTATATTTTATACATTATCGTGATGGCTAATATATAAAAAATGGAAGTTAGAGTGGGAAAGTGATTTCTTGATGGCTCAGCTAGTAAATACTCCAGCTTCATCATCCAGAATTGTGGAAACAGTAATAGGCCTTACTTCAGGAAGATAAAGGATTTTGAAAACTGCTTAGAGCAATGGCCAGTAGGAGGAAACATTATTGGCTGGGTGCCGATGGCTCACACTTATAATCCTAGCTACTGAAATCTGAGGATCAAGATTCAAAGCCAGCCCCGCACAAAAGTCCACTGAGATTCTTATCTCCAACCAGCCACCCAAAAACCTGAAAGTAGCCCTGTGGTTCAAGTGGTAGAATGGCTAGCCTTGAGCTGAAGAGCTCAGGGACAGCGCTCACACCCAGAGTTCAAACCCCGCAACAATAACAACAACAACCAAAATGAAAACAAGTTTGGCACTGGCAGCTCACAATCTATGGTTGTAACTACTCAAGAGGCTGCAATCTACGGATTCCAGTTTGAAGCCAGCCTTCCCAGAAAAAGTCTATGAGACCCTTATCTACCCCAAAAAGTTGGAAGTGGATGTGAAGCTCAATTGACTGTAGCTTTGAGCAAAAGTGTTCAGAGTCATTGACCATTCAAGTTCAAGCCTCAGGACCAGAACTAAAAATGACAATGACAATAGCAAACTATAAAAAGATCCCAAAAGTCACTTGAGTAGATGGATAAAGTTGAAGTAGATTAGAGGCAGAAGGAATGATATAAGGGACATACTCATACATTGATGTGTTGAATTGAAACCTCTTTGCACAATTACTTCAAATAATAAATAAAGATGAAAAATGTAGCAAAATCAAAGGAATACAAGGTGGAAACGTGAAGAGAGGAAAGTGGATATAAAATGTTGAATGTCATGTGTTACTTCCTATAAAGCAGTGCCATGCACAGAGGAAGCTCTAGACACCTTTAGTGAAAAAAAATCTCTTTGCTGTAAAAATTAAAATCCACTGAGGTAGAATATCTGCACTGTCTTCTAAAGTTTACCTTAGACATATACTGTGTGCACACACAGTAGGAGCATTCCCGCTTCCCAAATTTCCCGCCACTGCTTCCTCACACATTCCTGCTTATGCCTTTTCACCATTAGTCAGGATGTTTAACTCAGTCGTGTGTCCTCATCCCTGCAACAAGTTAGATTTCTTGCACTTTTCAAAAGATTCCATTTCCTTAGAGTCTTTCTATTCCAAGAACAGACTATAAAACAAGGGCGAATTTCTATAAGTACATACTACTGAATAAGTGCCAATTAATTCTTATTCTGTAGGTCCAAGTTCAACAGCCATTCATGACCCAATAGGCAAGAGTTCCAATTTCTCAAAATTCCCCTGAGTTATTTTTATCGTGGGTAATTGATTTGTCTGCACTTCTCAGAGAATGGAGTCTGCTTAGAAACTGCACAGAGGCATGAAAGGGTCAGATAAGTTTGTTAACCGTGGGCAAATCACACACTGTGTCCACCAGTAGGGTTGGACTTGTTCACTGGGTCCAAATGTAACTCTCTGAGTTTTCCAATGATTGATTATCAGACCATACAACCCTTGCCCAGAATTCACAACTCACTCGACTTATCACACGCATTCGTTACTTCGTTATGCTTCTCGTCATGGATATGGCCTTCTCAGTGGCTTAACTATCCCCTCCTTCAAAGCCAAATATCTGAAGATATTTGAACCTGCTGAATAGATCATTTCTTTTGAGGGGAAAATGTTATTCTGCCATGAAAGTGGAAGTGATTTTGCTCTGTGTGGATGGATGGGGTTTTCATGTCGTTAAAAAGAAGCTAGAAAACTATTTGGGGGAAGAAAGAAGAATAAGAAAGTGCTCATATTAAATATTCATGGCTTCAGAAAAAAAAGTCCTTTGATTCGTACAAACTGAAATCAAGCGCCTCTCTTCTTTTCTCCCTACTCTCATACATTCACTGCTGAGTTTAATCATGGATTGGTGGGAAGAAAAAGTAACCTTGTATAAAGTCATCCAAGCCTCTCTGCTCAGCCTATATGTGGCGATTGCTTGTTTTTTTTTTTTTTTTTTTTTTTTTTTTTTGTGCAGTCAACAGAAGCTCTTTCATACAAAGAAAGACCGTGCAAAGTTTTAGAATGGCCTCACAGAAAAGATTCATTTAGAACCTGGGCTTTTTTGTGGAGTATAGTTCCTAATGACACATTATAGAAAATTTACAATGAAAGAAAGCAACAAAGGAGATTTCATTTCTTTCAGTGCTTCAAATTTCCAGTTCTGGGGTTTAAAATGGAAAAAAGATGTTAAAAGGCAATAAAATTGGGGGGTTTATTTCCCAAATGCCTTTTTTCTTTTCCAGGCAACAAAAGCAAGCATAATGTCTATACTCAGATTTATTGTCATTTTTAGCAGTCAGTCATGGCACATGTTATATTCAAAGGCCACTGTACAACTGTTTCCACAACTGTCACTTTAGTAGGAAGGATTCAGAACTCAGGGAAAGGAAGCCAGAGTGTTCCTCTGGGCTCGTGGGGAGTGCTGTACATCAGGGAACTTAGATGTATTAGAACAGCATGAATTTCTAATATGTTGCCATTATAGGAAAGACCACTGGAATATTGAATAATACAGCTTTCAAAGCCAAGCAGCAAATGTGATTATAGACAATTTGATTGCTGTTTTTTAAATAAATATTTTCAAAATCTTGAGGTATTTTATTTCATGTGCTGCATAATATATGTAACTGTGTGTGTGTGTGCGTGTGTGTGTGTGTGTGTGTGTGTGTGAGAGAGAGAGAGAGAGAGAGAGAGAGAGAGAGAGAGAGAGAGAGAGAGAGAGAGAGAGATATTTTTCAGGACAGGATTGAACCCATGATGTTGATCCTATTTAGACATCAAATAATAGAAGCTTTAGTTTAAGGTGGGAGAGATGTCACAGTGGCGTGTTTCTTTCAAAAAATAAGAAAGGGGTAATGAAAAAGAAATGATTTTCCTACTTGACAGAAGAACAAAGGATGAAGAATAAATTAAATGTAGCATTATGTTCATAATTCATCCAATAGTTAGCAATTATAGTTTGGTTTTCCCCAAAACATATTATCCTTTTATGAATAGTGCAGAACATGAAGCAATCTATAAAACCATTTAGTATTATAAAGAATTTGTTCTTACTTTTGAGCATATGTAAATGAGCTTTTTTAAAAAAAACATATTCATAATATACATTGTTCGTACTTAGTTATAAAGGCCTCCTTAAGTCCCTTCTTTGCTCAACATCAGTCTTAACTTTGTGGCAATTAAAAAGTGGTTCTGTGGACTCAGTAGGTTCATGATTTGGGACTATTTTTTAGTGCTTTAATAAAATACTCCAAACTATAGATCTTCTTAATAGTGTTCAGGAGAGGAGCCAATTCAAAACTAACACTTTTCCTTTTCATGCCAAATAATTCAACTCAAGCTTCACCGGTATATAAGACTTATTTTTTTCTTTAGTTTTAGAGCTCATATTAATGTGGGCCTCCCTTGTGCACATTAGAAGTTAAAAAAATCTATAAAAAATCTGTAATATGATCTTCTGTAAGTAAACTCTGGAAGTTACTCAACTCAGCCTCTTCAGTTTATGCAGGGTAAATCTAAACCATGTAAGATATGTGGTTTCCTATCTAAAAGCCAAGATTCCATGGATTTCCTTGGTAGTCTGTTTGTGTTTAATTAACCTGGTGACATTAAGTTAAATTGCAGTAAGAGAGTTAGGTTCCTTCCAGGAAGTTCCTTATTAAAATTAAATCAAAATCTCTTCCTACAACTTCTGCCTACTCTGCTTCAGTCATCTAAATGTCTCAAGAACAGTTGATTTCAACCATTTGACATTTATTAAGCCAATTGTATAGTTGTGTTTTACCAGGCCCAAGTAACCCCAATTCCATGAACCTTTCCACAAAGGTCATTGTTTTTCAGCTTCTAAATCAAATTCACTTTCCCTCAAAAAAAAAAAAAGTACATTTAGGGAATGTTGACCCTTCTGAAGGCAAATGCTGAACATTTTGAGATTAGAGAAGAAAATCTGAATGTTTCTGATTGTTGTCTGACTCATCGTAGGTGCTTTATTCTGGTGTCTTCAGTAGTCACTAATTACTCATATACTTCATCTTGGTCTCTCACTGATCATTCGTTCAGCATTCTTCTTACAGCATCCATTTTGTCTTTGTATATCACATTTTACATCATGAAAGCAAACATCTGGGAAGGCCATCATAGTGTTATTTACCCTTCAAGGAATCTTTGGCTGGGTATCTATTAGTTAAATAGCCCTTAGCAAATAAGGAGAAGTAATGAAATAGAGTTGCTTATACATAATTGTCTTTGGACAAATGGATTCTAAGAATGAGTTCCAAGCTACTTAGCAGTGAGTTTTTAATCCCTAGCTGTAACCTTGAAATGGTTTAGAAAAATGCTTTCTGAAGTGTTGAGGAGGGTTTGTGTGTGTGGGGGGGGAGTAATTAATATAGAACGTGGATGAAAAAAATAGAAGCAAAAATAAACAGCAAATAAAGTCATAGCCTAGAAGTTTTGGGCTATGCAGAGTGTAGCTCTGTGATAGAGCATTCGTTTGGTAAGCACAAGGTTCTGGGTTCAATACTTGAGATCAAAATTCTAATAGAACATAGTAAAACGATGTAAGCAGAACCTTGCTGTGGACCACTGCGCTAACCTGGAAGCTGTGCCTGAATGTGTGTTTCTGTGTGGTCCCTTCCTCACTGACTTTTCTAGTACTGAGCTCTGGGTGCTTTCTTTGTCTGTTGATCTTATTTCCATCTTATTGAACGTTTCATCTTCTACCTCTAAGCAGAAATGGAGATAACCTTTCAAGTATCCATGACTTTTTCTTTGTGTCCTATACAATCTAGAACGAGAACACTAAGGTTATGTACCACCTATGGAGAAACTTGTTTCTTGTTATCTCCCACTTTGCTTCAAGCTCCTTAGACAGAAGAGGATTTCCAACCCTGAGACCCTGAGAGCTGTCTTGTTCTCATTGTTAAGACCATACAAAAATTGCAGACATTAATATTCTTAGATTTTCCTAAGCCATTATAGTTGCTCAGTAACTGTTTCTAGCCAGATGTATGAATAAAACTATTGGTTCCCTTTGAGACACTGTTTTGTTTTAAATAATTTTTAGGTAAGTACCCAAGAGTTGCAGATTTTAGTTGATCGTTTATTCAGATGAGTGCTTTTATTTTTTGAGTAGAGTTTTTTTTTTAATGGAGGAAAACTGTCAGTAAAATGAGAAGACATTTAAGGGAACATATTTCTACCTACTTGGCCCTAACTCTTAGGGACAAGTTACTAGCATTATGAAGAATTAATGAATATGAAAGATTTGCCCCATCATATTGTTGATCTTTTTCTGTATTGTTAAATGTCAGCTGTGGTGCTTGAACTCAGAGCCTCTTTGTACTTCAGGCTAGCATTCTACCACAGTGCTGCTTGTGTTGCAGAACCATTTCTGGTTTTTGAGTGGTTGATTGGAGATAAATGTGCCATGGACTTTCCTTCCCATGCTGGCTTTGAACTGTGATCTTCAGATCTTAGCCTTCTGAGTATCTAGGATTACACGAGTGACCCACTGACACGCAGCTTTTTGGCCTTTTTTAAATTATAAAATAACGTTACCTTTTACTTACTTTCCATTTGGTTTATATAAGTAAACTGTCAATATTAAAATGTTGCATCACATACCTGTTTTATTATGAAGTTATGGGAGGATTCATCTATGTGTTACAGAGAACAATGAACCGGTCTCAGCTCAAAACACCACTTCTTTCGTTATTCATTGACTATAATTATCTAGAGCATATGGAAATTTTTTAAGAGCAGATTGGGCTTTGTTACATATTTTTCCAATTCAGGTTTTTTCTTTCCAATTTGAAAGTTTCAAGTTCTCTTACATGAACTAGTGTCACCTACAAGAATTAACATTTGTCTTCTTGTATGGGCCATTTATATATTCTCTTGTCAATAGACAAAACATACTTCATGGCAGAAAAGTATGAAAAGCTGTAGGGATTTGAAGAGTTAGTTTCAATCATTAAAATATTATACTGGATCACTTAAACATGATGAATATAATCAACTAGACAGCATGTCTTTTTCCTTCACCTAATGAAAATATTTCAATAAAAATGTAAGCACAAAATTGATAGTTGCACTTGTGAATTCATTGTATTGTAAATCTTCCCAAGAGAACCTTAGAAAAGACTTGAGAACAGCTATTAAACTCCTTATAGTTCAAAAAAGAACATTTCTATAAGGTTCTAGTGCATTCTTTAGTCATCATGTTGAAGATATTACTATTATATCTAGTAACAAATGCCAGCTCTGTGACAAGTAGCCAGTGACTGAAGTTTCACACCACGGTTTTGCTCAAAGGACCCTGTCACCTTTTCATTGCACAGCAATCCTCCTCTAGGTCAAGATTCCAGGCATCTCTCTCTTAGACTAGAGATTGAGGCTGGCCCCAGCAAAAACCATGAAACCCTATCTGAAAAATACCAAAAGCAAAACAGACAGTGTTGTGTTGTGTTTTCAGTGGTAGAGTGGCTGCCTACTAAGTATGAGGCCTGAGTTCAAACACAAATACTGACCTCCCTCCCCTGCAAAAAAGGAAAAAGGCAAAAGAATTAAGCCCCTCGTGGGCTTCAGAGGTACAGGGAGCAACTGCTCCCCTATTTCTGAAATGTGGAAATACTTGGCATGTAGTGTTTTCCTCTCTTAAAATTGAACACTGTATATTTTTTTCAAGTTATAATAGGTGATAAGAGGTTATTTTTCCTGAATGGTCTTGGAATTTCTTTCTTTTCTTAAGAGAATTTATATAAACTTAATATTTTGCCCATGTATGTCACTGACATACTATGAAGTAAGGCTCACCCATGCCCTATGAAAGTGCTGGCCTTTTTAAATTAGAAATAGATTCAAATTTTGGACATCTATAGGGTTTGTGCCAAATGTGGGTTCTCTAACTTGTCATTCAAAGCTTGGATATCAATAGTGGCAGAGGTACACGTGGATGAGTGACAGTAACCTGACTGTTCCAAAAACATATGTGTGCAAATCTAGGAAATGCTTCTCAAACACAGTGCCACAGCAAGGGAGTAGGGGTGAGATGTATCTCACATCTTCTCACACCATGCTGTAATAATCACATTTAAAAAGTGAAAATATGGAACTATTCAAAAACTCACAAAAGTACACAGAAAAGAAATGACTGTAATACATATTTTCCTGAAGAGACTAGGGGAAAAAGGGGGAAAGAGAAAGAATTAAATCTCCCTGGGCAATCTATCAAAATGTGGAGAAAATATATTACTAATGAGAAAATATCCAACACCTATTGGGAGACAAACGCACATAACAGAATTGTGGATCACAAAAGAGTTTCCTTGGGCACTGCAATGACAACTTTATGATGTATAAAATAGTGGATTCTCTCTATTACAGGTTATTGGATCAACGCTTCCATGAATGCAGGGTCTTACCATCCAGGGAAAGATGGATCTTGGCCTGAGGGTTCTTGAGCTAATCTGTGAAAAGATACCACTTAGGAATAAAATGCATAAGATGAGAAAGCGATTAGGGTCATGTCCACAGGAGCTCAAACAAATGTTTGGACAAGGAAGAAACCTAGTTATGGGTTCTCTCCCTGAGCATTTTTGAAGTGAGCAGAACAACAATCCTCCCAACTATTATCAGAGAATTTCCTTTCAAATTCTCCCTACTTTTGCCTAGTATAAAAATATGGAAGCAGCTCTCCTCTAATATATACTGTACCATTTGTAAATCTCTCCTTTTTATATTTGCTGCCACTTTACAAATGATGGAAAATTGCAGCATTTATCCAAATGCTAAAATGAAAAATTTTTATCTGAAATAGGTGTTTAAGGCACAAAATCTTCACATAACTGCAATGTATCATTGTGTATAACATCTCTTTTTATAGATAGAGCTTGAATTTCTACAGTATACTGGATCTTGACTTTGGGGGAGGGAAGGAGGGAGGGAGAGAGAGAGAGAGAAAGGAAGAGAGAGAGAGAGAGAGAGAGAGGGAGAGAGAGAGAGAGAGAGAGAGAGAGAGAGAGAGAGAGAGAGAGAGAGAGAGAGAGAGAGAGAGAGAGAGAGAGAGAGAGACTGAGAGACTCCTGAGGCTTGAACTCAGAGCCTGGGCACTGTCTCTGAGCTTTTGTGCTCAAGGCTTGTACTCTACCAGTTGATCCACAGTTCTACTTCTGACACTTTGGTGGTTAACTAGAAATAGATAAGTTTCAAGTTATGGCATAGGCATTAGGCTTTTGGTTAGGTCCTTTATTAGAAGTGTCATATCTTAGAACTTCAAATTCACAAGCTTCCAAAATTGAGTCAGAACCCCCATTTTCTTTCTTGTGTTGCATTGAATCATACACAAAACCTTTGGGTCTTAGAACAGTTGGACATCTGCACTATATAGTAAATGTGTCATTCAACTTAACATGGTTTGAGACTAGGAAGTAAGTAGCTAATAATAATTGGGCCTACAATGGACACTGTCCTGAGGACTGCCTGAGGAATTCTTTTCTGTAATTATATGGGAGAAAGTGTGCATACTGATGAGGAGGATACAAAATTTTATGTAAGAATAGTTTCTGTCTCTAGCTAAACAAATGAGTCATCATATGACCCAGTCATGTGATAGTTCAAAACATGACAAAAAATGATATAAAGAAACCAATAATTATGAGGAATCCTGACTACTTGAGTGACCTTTGAGTAGAACCTCATAAAATAGTTTACTATTTGCAGGGGAACTGGAAAAGCCACTGATGGTTCAAGACTTCCTTGAAGCCCAAAGCCTGGACTTCATTCTTGGTTCATCTTTTTCCCTCTTGCCAAGCACACAATATAGAGCAAGGTTGGATTCGTTATCCTCTACAATATATTTGGAATCTGCCTTCATCATTTCTTCATTTCTTGCTCTACTGCTCCCACTCTAATCCAGAGCATGCTTTTTTTTTTTCACTACATCTTAACACCTGCACTGGCCTTTTCTACGTCTTGGCACTCTAAAATACATTCTTCACTCAAAAAGTCAGTGTGATCTTCTCAGCATTCATTTGATTGTCTCCTTGCCTGTTATACAGGCAAGGATAGAATAGGAAAAAAAGACCCATTTTTCTAGACATGATATGCAAGTTCCATTGAGATGTCTGATCTGGTTTTGCAATTGTCTGTCCCTTATAGAGACAAGTCACACTGGCTTCCTGTCTCTCTCCCTTCTCACCAGATGACCTCTGCATTTACTCTTTCCAGTTAGAAAACTCTTGCCTCAGATCTTCACATTCAGGTCTCAGTTCAAATGTCACTTCTTGGAAACAGTGGTCTAAATTGGCACTTTGCCCCACCTCCACCACACACCCTTAGTCATAGTGCTGTTTTATGAAACCAGTTAACAAAGTTAAGTACACACAGTAAGAAAGACATGCACACATGCTACCCACTGGGAGCATTGGCACTTTCTGAAATGTTGTAGTTATGGAAGGACTTGGTATCTGTCTCCAACTGCAAGACTAGGAGCTTTGCTCTGGTGACCCTGAAGTGTCCCTCATAAGTATAAGATATGACATAAAGGGATGTACATAAGTGTTGAAAGACAAACATATATAAAATGTCATTTCTATGGAAGATTAAAATAAGTCCTTAACCACTGGACTGGATGAAAGTTCACATTTCCTATCTCAATAAAACAGGTAGAACCAGGTTTTTGTATACACAAACATATCACCTTTATACTGATCAAAACATCTTTCCTATGTTTCCTTTCTTTCTGGCCCCTTCATTTTAAATTTCAATCCTAGGGATTGTCAAGACCATCCAAAAAACATACAGCTATGATGCAGGTGCCAGGGAGATTATTTATAAGTCATATGAATTATCCTATTTTTAACTTACCTGCTTGTGGTACCTTCTTTTAGGAAGACCCTAAACTGATACTGCTACTATTCATAACTCTGATGCCTTAGATGGTTTTCTAGAGTCTGGCAGAGGGAGGAAATTAGGAACCAAAACAATGTCACAATTCTTCTTATTACTCCCTTGGTATCAGATGCTAATCCTCAAAACGGTCCAATCTGAGACTGTAGACTATATAACCACATAAGAAAATCTATACAACTAATAAACTTCCAATGGACTTATGAAGTATAAATATTAAATTAAGATGTATCTAATGAATTGGCTGTGGACATTAAAACTTAATTTTTGTCCTCTGAAAGAAAATTTTTAAGAATCTAAGATAAATTTGGGCAATATTTTAATGATTTAGATTTAAAAAAATAAAGCAAGCACAAAAATTACAATCTAGAAAGTTTTCATGAGATTCTGCTAAACTAGCAAATAATATTTACCAAACATATGGAGACGATAAGAAAAGAATTTGAAGTCTTTGTTTCTCCAAGTTTTGCCTCTAGGAATTGAGCAAGGAGCTGAGAGTTTATTGAGTAGAGAAATTAATGTTATTTTCAAGTTATTAGACATATTGGATATATGGCTAAAATATTGTAGTAAGTCACTTAACTTTCTAAGTCTTGAACATGTAATATATTCTTATATAGCACACATGCTTAACAAAACTTTTGTTTAAAAATCGTACAATTTTTGATAATAGTATGGCTTTGGGAATTGTCATATGGATGTATATTTTAAAGAAGCATTTGTAAAATTTGGATCTGGTCCATTCTACAGTTGGAGTAGCAACTGGTTATTTATAGGAATGGTTGGAAGCCCCATTTAACTCCATTTTTACTTCATTCCTAAGGTCAATTAATGAATAATAGATTTTCAAAAATAGCTACTTTTATATCTCTTAAAGTTGAAATATTTTTAAATTTATATTTTTGTTTTAGTTTAAAAATGACATATAGCAAGCATATCACATGGAAGGTAGCTATAGTCCCTAAGTTGAATTGTCCTTTAGATGTTCTGTATGATATGGCTCTTATAGACCCTAGAATTATATTCTCCAGAACTATCAGAAACTCTAAAAAGTAATTTCCCAGAGAAATGATTTTCTTGCTTGCTGTCTAGATCAGGAATTTTTTTGGCACAATTGACATTTTTAGTTACATAATAATCTCTTAGTGGGGAGAGGGAGTGACAGCTCTCACATCTCCAGACATTTTCAAGTGTTGGGGGATACAGGTTACAGGGAGTGGGTGTGTGTTTTGGGGGGAGGAATGCCTCTGAATGAAAGCCACTCCTTTAAGTAGATCATTTCAGTTGTTGCCTAATGGGTAGTCAGTAGAGATGTGTGGACACTTAAAAGGACACTGTAAGACCAAATGGAGAGTCTTACGTAGTTACCATCAGTGTCTTAGGAGCCCTTCTCGACCCTGAGGTGGAAAGTATGTGGATCACTATGCAAAACTTTTATTTTAATGGCCAATTCATCTTGTCTGAGAACTATTCAGTATCGCCTGAGTGTATAAAGTTACCAGCAGGGCTACACCCACACCTCCCGACTTGCTTCGAGTTATTCCCATCTTGCTTCATTGCTTCTCCATAAAGGAGGCATTGATATTGACAGCAGAGCTCAGGACTATAACCTTCATCGTTTTCCTTGGGTAACCATTTTGACAAATGCCACTTATGCCAGTTTCCATGGTTTAGTCAACTGCAGAATAAGGCCAGGTAGACCTGCCACCGCTACAATTTTTTCCACTCCATCGAGCACACTTGCTGATCACTCTCTCCATTTCGTGTCATTCCAATAACCAGGTTATGACTTATATTTTCATTTAAAAGTGACTAAGCTGGCTTTGAGAAAAACAGCAATTCCTACACTCTAAGTTAAATAAATCCAAAGTGTTTTCTTTGCAAGCATTTAGAAGTCCAGCAACACTTCTAAATATGACTTAGTAAAATGCCCTCGATACATTTAAGGATTGATAGTCATATCATTCAATACTTAATATTTTTATTATCTACTAGTTTGAAAAATATATGAAGCTATCTCTGCAAAACATATGAAACATCATCTGGGTACTGTGGCTCACATCTATAATTCTAGTTAGTTGTGCATTGGAGATCATGAGAACAGAGATTAAAGACAACGTAGGAATAAAGTTTCCAAGACCTCATTTCAATCCACAAGCCAGGTGTGGCGGTGTGTATTTGCAATCCCGCTATGTGAGAAGCACAAACATGAGAAAACGGTTCTATCTGCCCAGAGTATAAATATGAAACTCTATTAAAATATTTGAAGAAAAAGGGAAAATGGAATGCCTCAAGAAATAGAGCACTAGCCTTGGAAACATGAAACCCTGAGTTCAAATCCTAGGATTGCCAAAAAAATATGAAAAATCTTAGAAACATGTATGAAGGAAATGCTGTACAAATCACTGACTCTAAACTAATAGATTACTTGCTGTGACACCAGTGACAGGTAAAGAAATGGAAAACAAAATTTTGAAAACAAAAATTCAAATTTCATTGAGTACACTTTTTGAAATGGGTACAATATTCACATATACAAAAAAAATAGTAAGCATAAGGTAAGTGAGAGCACGAAGGAAAACAAGTGAGAAATGGGAGCAAAATGCCAAGGACTACAAAACATTGGATTAATGGATGTGGGTAAGAAAATAAAGCTACATTGGGGCCAGTTTATAGATGCCATAGAATGTGAAGCTAAGGCATTTAGCAAGCCTTCATTGGTTAAACAGTGGGGTCTAAGGCTGATGTAGTCAGAGAAGACATTATTGGAGTTGTGCAGCTTGCCTATACTTTTTGTGTGTTTGCTTTGTCTTGTGCCTTTTTATGGGTTTCACATGGGACTAGGGAGCTCTGCCTTAGACAGGAATAAAGGTGCCCTATTGTGAACCAACTAAGAACAGAGGTGTTAGTACACCCATGTTCCCAGAGGGAAAGGGGAGGGTTTGTGCATTTGCTGCACCTGAGATATTGTGGTAATGTAGCAGAAGAAATGAGTAAGTTCATCTAGAAGCTATGAAAAGCCTCATAATTTGGGGACATTCCTAGATCTTCTGAATCAGAGGCTAGTTGTTGGGACCTCCATGATACTTGCCTGAATACTCAAATTTGAGAACCATTGTTGGAGAGGAACTTGGTGTGATAAAAGAGAAAGTTATATCTCCTCTATAGCTAGAAAAAAAAAGTATACTATCCTGGACCTTACAACAAAAGAAACAAAAATGCATAATCTTTGTGCTTAAAACATACCATAGGCAGAGTTTGATCTGTTTTTAAGATATAATCTAATTATAATAAATACAATGGATTAAGTCCCTTTTGCTTATTGTATTTTTATGTCCATAAGACAGGAAAACCAGTTCACTTAAAGTCTGATTTAAATTCCTAAAACGTTCATTGTACTTCCTTGATTTTATGATATAAACTAGTTACCTTGAAGAAAAAGTGTATATTTTGTGTACTTGTGTGAAAGTGGAAAAATGAAGCTCGTTGAGATTGGTTTTGGAAAAAAGCTGATCAGGAATGAGGAATGTTGGCGAGAACAGTATTAATGTGTGTGTGTGTGTGTGTGTGTGTGTGTGTGTGTGTGTGTATAAATATCTATTTATGTATGTGTGTGTCAAAATGAAACCTTCTTTGTACAACTAATCGATGCTAATTTTTAAAAACATGAAAAAAAGGAAATTACGATAAGTCTGTAGAGGTAAGCAAGACGAAGTCATAGTTAAAAAAATTAGGAAAGGAAATATATGATCAAATATAATGGGCACTAATGGCATATACTCGTAATGTTAGCTAATCAGGAATCTCAGATCTGGCTCAAAGTCATCCCAGCCAGGAAAGTATTTGAGACTCTTATTTCCAATTAACCACCGAATGGCCAGAAGTGTAGCTATATTTTAAGTAGTAGAGCACTGGTCCTTAAAACAAAAAGTTCAGGGACAGTATCTAGGCTCTTAGTTCTAGCTTCAGGACATGGCAAATGCATACATATATACATGCATACATACATACATACATACATACATACATACATACATACACATGTGAAACACTAAAACTATATTTTACTTTTAGCTGACTAGTTATGGTAGCACAGGAAGTTACACTGAAGATTAATTGAACCAGAGTATCATTTGTATCCTTCTATTTTTCTGCTTAGATGACCTGATCATCTTACAGTAAGGTTCAAGATGATCAACTCCATTTCAATATAACATGTAATCAATTTGGAGCAAAGTAGAATTATCAATGAAGGCTTTTATCTACAGTTAATATTTTATGAAATTGTACATTTCTGATTTTAACCCTGTCATTATTACAATACAATGAATTCAGTAAGTAAATTACAGGTATATCTACATGTTAAGTATCTACATACATATATGTGTGTACACACACATATATATATACAGAACTGAAACAATTTTATGGTAGAGAAGATATTCCTGATCTATAAACATTGCCATTTGCTTCAAGTATTACCATTAGGGAGTCAGAACATTTCCAATGATTTCTCCAACTATAGATGTGAGCTATTAAATTAAATAACTATTAATGAGAATGATTGAGAATGACTCACAACACCCTCCTTCATTCAACACTGCCAAAGGAAACTGTTTCAAACGGATCATCATATATTAAACCAGGAAATAAATTTCCAAAGGAATTTCAAGAATATTTTAAGATTTTGGACTTTGACAGTAAAAAGGAAAGACTGCAATAAATACTAAACAAAGCAATGCCTCTCTGAAGGAAAAAAATGAGAACTGTTAAATACTTTGCCAAACAATTACATATAGAAATATCTTTAGGGAAAAAGCATGCATGTATGTCCAAGATGTGTCTTTCAATAGTTGTGAGAAGTTGAGCAATATTTGACCCTGAATGAGGACATTTGCAAATATTGTTTGAATCTTTAAAAGTTTTACACTGAAGGTAGAGCCCAGAACTGGGCATCCCCATAGTTAAAGCAGAATATAAATAAGCCTTCTATGTGTCCTATTTTTGTACTTGAGATGAATTTACAAGGCAGTGACTGACTGAGGAAATGGTTTCTTTAACAGGTATTTGTGGGCCGGGAGTTTGGCCCAGTGGTTAAAGGGCTTACCTAGCATGCACGAAGACCCTGGTTCGATTCCTTGGTACCACATATATAGAAAAATCCGGAAGTGGTGCTGAGGCTCAAGTGGTAGAGCTCTAGCCTTGAGAAAGTCCAAGGACAGTGCTCAGACCTGAGCTCAAGCCCAGGACTGGCAAAAAAAAAAAAACCAAACAGATATTTGTAAAGTGTGTGTGTGTGTGTGTGTGTGTGTGTGTGTGTGTGTGTGTGTGTTTACTTGGGCTTGAACTCAAGGTCTAGTGCTATACCTTAGCTTTTTTGCTCGATCCACACCTCTTCTTTTTATCATTTTGCTAGTTAATTGGAGAAAAGAGTCCTACAGACTTTTATTGTCCAGGCTGACTTCAAACCACCATCCTGAAATCGTAGCTTCCTGAGTAGCTAGAATTACAGGTGTAAACCACAAGCACCTGACTATCAGATACATTTTGGAAAAATTAACTCATATTTTCCAACACATTTTATTCTCCAACACATTTTCAAAATGTAATTCTATCGGAAAGAAATAAACTCTCAAATAATATAATTCATACTGTTCTTTCTATACAACGTAAGCCACGTTTTATATGTGATAATATATCTAGTATAAAGAGCCAGTTAGATATTGAAATCCTGTTATTTCTCTTCAGATTATGTTCAGTAAAAATCTACACACTCTTTCACAGGTGACATGAAACATATAAACTAAAAAAGTTCCAATCAAGAGGTGACACACTTCCAAAGGAAATGGACTCATTACCTGATTTAACCTACCTGTAACCCCTTCCTCTGTGCATCATCTTTACAATAACAAAAAGTTAATTTTTTAAAGTTCCCAAACTTTTTACATTTTAACATCGAATTTCTACAACTTTATATTAGTTGAACTTTTGAGATTTATCCATTTTAAAAAATGGATAACTTCAGCCAGGAACAAGTGACTCATACCTGTAGTCGTAACTACGTAGGAGGCTGAGATCTGAAAATCACGGATGTCAGCCTGCACAGGAAAGTCCACTGAGACGCTTATCTCAAATTAACCACCAAAAGGCTAGAAATGGAGCTGTGACCCAAGTGGTAGAGCGCTAGTCTTGAGCAGAAAGCTCAGGGATACCACCCAGCCCCTAAATCCAGTCATCAGGACTGGTATTCATGAGTACACACACACACACACACACACACACACACACACACACACACACACACACACACAAATGCATAAGTTCAAACATATTTTGACAATTAGGCAATTTCAAGTGATTTCAAATGGTGCTAGAGGCTAGAATTCTAATTCTTTCTTTCTTTAACCCTTATCTTACAGGAACAATGCTCCCTAGTGGTCATTTTGGGAACTGAACCCTAAAAGGGATTAAGAGAGTTGAGGGCTTTTAAAATTCAGTACTTGGCCAGGAGTTTGGCCTAGTGGTAAAGTGCTTGCCTAGCATGCACAAAGTCTTGGGCTCGATTCCTCGGTACCACATATATAGCAAAGTCGGAAGTGGTGCTATGGCTCAAGTGTTAGTGCTCTGGTCTTGAGAAAGCCCAAGGACAGTGTTCAGGCCCTGAATTCCAGCCTCAGGACTGACTAAATAAATGAATAAATAAATGAATAAAATAGAAGTCAATACTCATAGAAATCAGGATCTTGCTAAGATGTAGATTCTACTTCAGCAAATCCGAAATGGGGCCACATCCTTAAGACATTTGGTTGAATTGTTCTAGGATCCAAAAATCTATAATTAAATTAATAATTCCCAGGGTATTCTAACATACAGCCAGGGTTTATAATCAAGAAGCTATATTTTCTTCTATGTTCCTAGAAAGATCATCAATCCCCAAACCTGCTAGTTCTTAAAAAGAGAAGACAATGTCATCCCAGTAATGAGAAAGTCTAGAATATAAATGATGAAAAAGGAGAGAAAGCTGTAGGCAATGTTCAACTTTGTATAAGAAAATGCTTTGTCTAAAATAGTGCTGCCAGTACCTTGATCAGGCTGTTTTGTACATTTTGTCCCTACACGCAGATAGAGGCCAGAGAGTTCTACGCTGGAAAGGGACACACAGGATGTTCAAATTAATTCATACAATAAATAAATTGTGTATGTTCCACCTGTAAAGTTTAGACCTAGCAACAATAAAACAACCTTTGCCTCTCGTACAGATAAGAAAGCACAAAAATATCGTAACATATTATGATTATGGCTTTGGAGGCGGTATAGACAAATTGCATGAGGAAGAGAGAAGAAATTCTACTCAAGGCTAATGCTCTACCAATTGAGCCAAAGTTCTACTTCTGGCTTTTTCTTCTTTTCATATTTTTATTGTAACCAACAGAGGGATTACAGTTATATTTTCCAGATAGAAGGAGCATTACTTCACACACATTGATACCCCTTCTCATGTTTTTGTCCCCATTTCCCTCGCCCAGCCCGTCCCCTCATCTTGTTTTCCCCCTTGCCTTTCCTATTTCAAATAAACACATAAATGTATATGCAGTATTACTTCTGGCTTTTTAGTGACTAATTGGAGATTTGAGTCTCATAGATTTCCTTGCTACAATTGACTTAGAACCATGATTCTTCTATCTCGGCCTCATGAGTAGCTAGGATTAGAGGACAGAGCTGCCAGCTCCCAGCTAATTTACAGACTTTAAAATTAAAAGTCTGTAGACATAACTCCTAAAATGGTCAGGATATTAAACATTATCACTCATGACACACTAAATTAGCTCATCTTTCATTTAAATGGACTCTCAAAGACCAAGAGCAAAGTATGTTTGTCTTGTGCATTCAGTGTTTGGGACTTTTCCCTGAGATCTAATATGACAAGCTGGACAATCCCAAGATTAAAGCTGTCAGGTGTTTTGGAGGGAAGGAAAGGAAATTCGTGCGGACTTGGGCTTGAGAAATTCAAGGAAAAAATATCCCACGGGATGAAGTTTCTCCCTGTTGAATTTAGCAACGTGTTCCTTTCATAGTCCAGAAAATAACCATGAAGATACTTAGATTACCATTACTATAAACTAAAGAAATTTCATGATATGCAAGACAATTAGAAACCAGAACAGTCACAGTGTTGGGACTGTTTATTCACAGTCTCCTGCCAGAAGAGAAAGGACACAAGCAAATATTTTTGTATCTTGAAAAGAATGTTTTATTTTGTAACATCTTGAAGGAACGAAGGCAAACAAGCCTGGCTAATGCCTTTTTAAAAGAGAGAATATGTTTTTCCTAGTTAACGACAAAGATTTCACTGAGATGGGGGGAAAATGTAGCATTTATAAAAATGTTGATGTAGATATAATTAGATCCATTTTAGGACCAAAAGTTTTATGCAGAAACTGACAGAAGGATACACAATAATTATAGTTTCCTGACAAGCTGAATAGAGTTTTCTTTTTTTATCTTACGGTTTTAGAAAACCAAACTGTAAATAAATATGCAGTTTGACAGATTGTAATTGCGATCAGCAAGGCGTCTTTTCATTTAATCAGATGGTGTTATTAAAATGGGGTTACAATTAAACATTTTATAATGTGACGTAGAACTCCACTAAAATTCTTCAGCAAAGAGCAATTTACATGGGATGCTTCAGCATCCTTTTCTGTTTGCAGAAATGGT
Organism: Megascapheus bottae; assembly: GCF_031878675.1. Lineage (NCBI taxonomy): Eukaryota > Metazoa > Chordata > Mammalia > Rodentia > Geomyidae > Megascapheus > Megascapheus bottae. Next base: position 10,070,420 of record NC_143517.1, on the reverse strand, counting down.
AATGCCTGTGATCTTCCACAGGATGGGTGTCTGTTGTTACTTTCAAAATAATATGTTTTCACTGTTTATTTACACAAATACGATGTTGAGTTTTAAATGTTCTTCTTGGATTATGGTGAACCCTGATAGAAGACATACTGGACCAAAGGTAAGGTTTGCGTAAAGCATGTTTGCTTGACAGGAAATTCATTTTCTCTGTTTATATAATAGTCATCCCCATCAACTTCAAATTAATATTGAGCTTACAGTTAAATTTGTTTCAGAGAAAGATTAATAGGAAGCTTTTGCAAAGTGTAAATATCAGTTAATATTTTATATTCCTAGAAAAGTACATCCTTAAACAGAGAATGAAAAGGTGTGAAATTGAATTTGACAGTAATTAAAAGGAAAACAGTCTCAGATTGGTGGCAGGGGGAAATTATGAGGTGCTTTTCTGTTCTTGTTTGAAGTGTTTGGTAGATTGTGACAATATATCACATTCAGAAATGTGACTAAACACTGCCATAGGATTCATCTGGAATGATTGGAACATCATGGAATAGAATATCCAAACTGTAATTTCCACGTGTTTGACAATACAAAGGAAAATACAATCATGGTATACACTTGAACTTGCACTTGGCAATCCCTGGCAGTTCATCTACCTGCATAGCACAGGGGAACCTCTAGAACAAGAAGCAAATTCAGCAGAGACTGTGAAACTCTTTCAGTGTAGTGTTGACCATAGCATCCTACCTATACACCTTATCCAGACAAGCGGGCAGCCTTTCTTTGTAAAAACCAGGCTCCTCATCTGATAACATAAGCATTGAAAGTATTTTCCATTTGCAAAACAGACATCATGGCACTGTAATTAATGACTTCTCCCCCAAGTGACACCTTTTAAATTAGAGAACTGTTGAAATGATAAACACTACCTTTTGATGTCAGTGAGAACTTTCACAGAGAAAACTGTTGAGCAGAGTCATCATATAATTAATAAGTATAATCACCCCCCCAAATTCAAGAAATAAAACCATTTTGAATCATTCCAACTCATTTAGCTATGTTTCTGTAGTACAAATGTTTGAGTTCTCTCTCGCTCCTCAGCTGACTTCTCTTCCTTGCATCACTGCCTCTGAAGGAATAGAAAGCCACATCTTTCAACTTTCTTGAGGAGTTCTGCAATACCTTATTTATCCTTTCCTCAAGCCCCTTCTCATTTTACAATTGAGGAACAGTCTAAGGACTGGGGAGCTAGCTGAGTGTGCAGCTAGATCCTGGGTGAACGTAGATGAGGGTAGAACAATCTTGTTCCAGTCCCCATTCATGCACTTACTGTCAGTAAATACTTACAGAGCTCCTACTATGTGGCAGACAGGTTGAAGTCAAGATGAGTTTTCTGAAACCTGAAGTGGAATATATTCTTAGCCAATGCTATGTGAAAAAAGGAAAAGTGGACGATGGGTCATTAACACAATAAGGACCCTACTGTCACTGATTGAGAGTGAAAAGTAGAAGTGATTGATGGGGTGTGGCTGTTGGCACTTGCCTGTCACAAATACAGTGGTGGAGCTTGTCATTGTGTGTCAATAGAACACAAGTGAGGGCTGTTTTCCACTATCTGCAGCTTTCACTCACAGGTAGAAATGGGTCTCCAATCCCCAGTAGATTATGGAAATAAGAGTGAAAATAGTGCATGATGAAAGTGCTTTTTTTGTAACCTAGAAAGCCCTTAAGTGTTCAAATATTTATCACACCCCTGTTGAGTACGGTGCTTTGTGTCTTAATAGCATGTAGAACAGTAAGAACAGTAAATAAAACAGGAGATTTTTTTGCCTATCTGCCACTGATATAGCATGCTATAATAGCATATATCAATTTTATACATATAAAATAATACAGTTCTCTAAATATAATCTCTACAGTTTAGGGATATTTGAAGCATGTATATCCCCTGAGGATCAAGGTTGCCTGTGGTCAAATATGTGAGCATGCTTGACCTTGGGGAATAAGATAGGACTCAATCTTTCATATTCCACTTCAGATACATAAAAAGATTAGGCCTACAGGGAAGAGGCGGATCTTTCATATAGGGTCTTTTGGATACATAGAGGTTTGGCTGAGAGGGGAGACCAAGAGGGGAGAGAAGGGAAAGTGGTTGATGGTTGTCTTTAGAGAAGGAAAAGTGGTCGATGGTTGTCTTTCTGGCTACTTCCTTCTGACATGGGGTGTTGTTTTAGGGGGTGATCTATTCCTCAGGAAAACCATTCAAATTGCCTTTGGAATATATTTTTTAATTGGGACAGATGATGATCTAGACTTATATCCTTTTATAAACTATGATCTAGACTTAGTTTCTTGCAAATATGACCTTCCTTAAAATCTTCAATGAGAATTTGATATGGCTTGTGTGATTCTTTTTTTTTCTCCTAGTCATGGTTCTTGAACTCAGGGCCTGGGCACTGTCCCTTAGCTTTTCTGATCAAGGCTAGTGCTCTATCACTTTGAGCCACAGCCACTTCTGGTTTACTGGTGGTTAATTAGTGCCAAGATTCTCATGGGCCATGCTGCCAGAGCTGGCTTTGAACTTCAGTCTTCACATCTCAGCCTCCTGAGTAGGTAGGATTACAGGCGTGAGCCACCAGTGCTCTGTGCTTGTGATTCATTTTTATACTATTTGGCCATCTAACCTTTCTGATGAAGCACGAAAGAATTATTTGAAATTCACAGAGAACATATAGCCAGCCTTGAATCTGAGTAGCATCCAGAGTTCTGGATCTGAGTTGATATATTTTTCTATAACTTTGGACAACTCATTAATTAAATATTTTGTCTGATAATAGACTCTGGATCTACTTAGCCCAGTAGCCCTTGGGTTTTCTCCCTTAAAGGAAAAAGGTAAGACTTGGTGAACCTTAAAATCTCTCCATATTCAAAATTTCTCTTATTTCCTATGTGCCCTGGATTCACTGAGATGTTTAGTAATGCAAATATTAGTCAGTATACAAAAAGATCCCTTGTGAGACTGGGAAAGTCAAGAGGAGTGTTCCTGGAGTAGACGAAAAACCCATCTGAGTCCACTTTTACATTCTGTGAGGGGTAGAGACACAGCAGCTGTTTAACAATGCACAGAGAAACTACATCTGAATTTTGGATTAGAAGTGAAGTATACCTTATCCAGTTGGAACTACAGAGGGAATTTAGATAGGATGTAATTACACAGCTGGAATTTGTCCAAAAGTTTTCAACTAACCGTCCTCCTTCTACAAGAAGTACATTTACCATGAGATCTTTAATGATGGCATGTGATCAAGACCCTCAGTTTTAACTAAACACAGTCTAAAAGAACAGAGTCCACTACACATTTGTAAGACAGTCAATTCCCCTAATACCAGTGTTGGAACATTTGCTTAATCCTGTATTTCAACAGTACTAGTTCTTACAAAATGTGTGTTTCCTCCAGGTCACTAGATTTACTCTGATTTAATTCTGCAATTCTTAATTTCTGAGATTAGTGCCTGGAATAGACTACATCAGTCCTATTTGCTCATTTAGTGGCGGGTTTATCTGCCTGCCTGCCTACCTGCCTGCCTTCCACCCTTCCTCCCTCTCTTCCTTCCTTCATCCCTCCCTTCTTTCTTTCCCTCTTTCTGCCTCCCTCCCTCCCTCTCTCCTTTCCTTCCTTCCTTTCTTTTTTCTTTTTCTTTTCTTTTTTTCCAGAACTGAAGTTGAACTCAGGGTCTTGTTCTTGCTAGACAGGTATTTTACCACTTGAGTCACACCTCCAGCTCTCACTGTATTCTCACCATGTTGGGGTTTTTAGCTCTTCTTGTCCCCTGACCCGCAGGAGGGACAAGGAGAACCACCACCCCCCCTGCCCCGCCTAAGTCTAGACTGAGAAAGGATAGGGCAGGCCTTCACCCAGCCCTCCCTCTCCAGAGGGAAGACACAGACATGACAGGTAGAATGTCATATCAGTAACTCTTTTAATGGGAAATTACAAGGGGCTAAAGAAGCAGGAGTCTATCAACATAAAAGTTGGCAGGACAGGGGGAGGTAGGTATGGTCAGAGAGGGCAGCAGGGCCAATCCATGGGTTCGAGGTAGCCTTATTTTACATCACAAACCACAGCCAAACCTCCCAACCAGGAGACAGCATAGTTGGATTTCCAAAACCAGGAAGTGAGCACTGGGCCACGAGGTAGGCCTTTTACCCTTGATGTGACGTGCCCCACATCACCAAAATTTAAACTCCATTCAAAGACATTGATTTTTAAGTAGTAAACATTATTATTCTTTCCAGGAAAGCTATTTTCATCTTTTAGGAGTTAGGCTAGGCTGCTAGCTCGTGTTTGCTTAATGAGGGACTGTGGGGGGGGTCACATACACCCATTCTAAGGCTTGTAATAGGACTGACAGAAAAAACTAATAGAGCTGATATTATTTTAAGCTAGTGGATATTGAGTAGAATTCATAACAATTTGTGATATTTGCTGGGTTTTCAAATGCTTGCAAGGGAGATTCAGCAGTGACTTAGGCATAATAATGGGACAAGGAAGAGACAAAGAACCACATTTCAATATGAAGTTGACATAATTCAATCAGCTACTGAAAGGAAAATGAATTGAATTAATTCAAGTGACCATAGTACAGGAAGATTTCTATTCCATTTTTGACCAAAAAAAAATCCACATCATCAATAAACTTATCTTTCCATGTAAGATATGTCTTCATAATAAAGCTCCAAGGCGAACTGGAAATGTAAACAATACTCTCATTCTACATTTGCAGAAGTTTTCTAGCTTGTGTTTTAAATTTCTAACTTGGTGTTTCCTCCCACCATTACTCAGCTTTGAGAGATTATGTTTCAGTGGGTCAGGATTACCATATAATGCTCCGACAGGTTCCCTTCCAATAGCTATCAGCTAAGAACAGCTGATTTGGAGCAGTATATAAATAATGGAGTCTTTTTTAATCACAAATGCAGATAGAGGCATAGTTTTTCTTTTTCAGTCCAGAAATTCATAATGACTGATAAGTAACTGCAATAAGAGAGAGTTAAATGGATTCCATTAGATAATGGCTGTTACTTTTGCATCACAAGGGAATACATACAGCAGGGTAAGGAGAAAATTGGTAAGGAAAGCATACACTTGAACGAATCCTGCCCTGGCTATTACCCAACATTGCTGTTTTTAACACAAGAGAATAAGCTGTGTATCAAAATGTAGAAATAGGTAACCAGAATCAAGAAAATGAGAATAATGCTTAGAATTAAACCAAAATTCAGGTATTCCACAGTGAATGTGAGATTTTATTAATATGCAGCACATTTCCTTGTTGACAACTATTTGCCATGTATTCATGGTCTATCCTGGTCCTATCCAATATATCTTCAACATACAAATATCTCTAGCATACATGTACCTATATACCTCTTTGTGAAATCTGCTTAGGTTCTTTTATGACTGGCAATGTGCTTTCTCTTTTGTTGTATTTTGCATTTCAACTTGTATGTACCATATATTTATAAACCGTCGTGATCAAGCTTGAACCAGTTTGATTACTTTTGATTTGTGCTCTAAGATTTCTTCATTCTTCCTGGAAATTTCAAGACATTTTACTCTAAACCTATTCTTTCTTTAGATTTATTTACTACCTTTAGAAGTAGAAAAGTCCAATTTCAATCATGTTTGAAATAACTCATTTTAGACAAGTACGTGCTGCTCTGCTTACAAAACATGTATGAGTGGAATATGCAATTACTACAACTCAGTTTCCTGCCACAGAAACATTTCAGCATTATAGCATTACAGAAATAGAATGACATGCATAATGAAAGATTTCAAGATTCACCCAAGGCATTTATTCTCTTCACCTTAATGTTCTCAGCAGTAGCAGAGTATCCATTAAAAGGTACTATGAATTATGGTTGCCTAGCAACTGGAAGGAGCTTGTAACAGCACCAAAGAATGAAATGGCTGGTTGATAAAATGAATTTTCTCTGAGCATTAGCCTGTTGAAACTGCCTTTTCTTGTGGAACATAAAGTGCATTTATTTGTCTCATGCATTTTTTATTAGAAAATTATTTGAGTTCCAGGGACTTGAATCGTTTTGCTACAGGAGATATTTGATTTTAATGTGTTGTACTAAAATAAGTAATAAAAGACACTTCCTTCAAAGCAAAGTCACCAAACAATCCTATGTGGATTTTTGAAAAGAGAAATAAAATATTTGATAATCTATTCCATTACTGGTTTATAATTAAGAATGGCCTCAGACAGAATTCAAAATTCTCTGGATGCTACCCAAGGTATAAGGTTTAAATTGTCAAATCTTCTTGATCATAGGGTAGATTATAGAAATAGATTACAGAAATAATCTGCTGATAATGAAATTTAAGAAAACAATAGATTTATTACTTTACTCTGATATTTGTAAAGATTCACATCAACTAAGGTGTACATATTTATCCCAAACATTTCTAAATATACATATTAGCTTCCTTCTAGCTTCTCTAATTTTATTGTTGCAGATATCATCCTAATATTTTATCTATTTGAATACATATATTTGACTGACATTCCAACACTGTCCTTCTTTACAATGATTAGGTTATAGTCTGTGTGTCATATTGTCTTCCCAGATTCTTGCCCCAAGAAATATACTCAGAACTAATCAATGGTGTCATCAGCTGGTAAACATACATATTCAAAATTCTGTTATTATTTGAGTATCTTTTCAGCTTAACTCAGATCTTTTGTGTAGATTTGTACAAAAAGTAAAGAACTAAAATCTGAAAAAAATAACTTAAGGCAGCTAAAAGTGGAACATACTTAGTTATGATTTTTCTGTTGGATAGTCATTTTCTACATTCCACTATTATCATTATGTACACATCCAAAATGTTTTATACAGTATTTTTATTTCACTGTAAAATATAGCACACTATATATTCATCTACTCTTGTGTATATGGAAATTGTATTGCTTAAATGCCAAGCATTACATTTTTAATACCATTTTATATAATAAATTGCTTCTGGGTATTCAATACATGAATCATTTTTATAACAACATAATTTCTGGTTGGGAAAAATTAGATCCAGTTGATGTTTATTCTATTGGGTAGGTAGTAGATGCTTTTTTTGTCTCTAAGTAAGTAAGTAACTCAGACTACAGCCAAAGCAAGTTAGTTTTATGAGTAAGGGCCAAGCCATGTAGACAGGAAATGAAAGGATCATCTCTTGAAATGAAAGTCTTGGAGTTGTTATATAACTCAACTAAGAAAAAAAATTCATTAATGTAGGCAAACAAGTCAGCCAATGACATACATTCACAGTATTTTCTCTGGAATCAGGATTTCCAACAGTGGTTTCAGATCTTCAGTAAGCATGTTTAGTTTTTCTCTTTTATAATATATTTTATTGGAATTAATAGAAGGGTTACATTATATTTGCCATATAGAAGGTATATTACTTAACAATCATGCTACCTCTTCTCATGTTTTTATCCCTGTTTCCCTCCCCACACCCCCTCCCTTCATTGTGTTCCCCCCCCTTCCCTATCCTATTTCAAATAGCATGTTTAGTTTTTCTTATGTTATTTAACTAAAACTGGGATAGTGGGATTTTACATCTTGGAAATTATATAACTGACCCAGCTTTCTCATTTTCAAGGTGAAGTTCTCTTCTGAACACTTTATCACAATTGTGTATGGGATTCAGATATCGTTTTGCTTGAGCAAGTCTCAAAGCTTTTATCAACAGAGAAAATGTATATCTTTTAAAGAGACTAGTGTCATTTTCAAGCCCAGATTCTGGCTAGAAATTTAAAAATAAGGGTGTCGGTTTATATTGATGATTAGTATTTTTCCTAAAATGAATATCTGAAGTTCCAGTTTTCCCAGGTGTAAAAAAAGCTTATACTTTTATTAACCAGTTATTGCAAAGTCAAGACTTTGCACTAATGTGAACAGATCATGTTAGTGTGAGCCTTATGTATTTTTATAGCTTATGAAGAACTCTCATGTAGATGAATGCATTTGATTTCTCCACTATCTTATAATATATGGAAGAAAAGTTGCTGTCAATAGGGTTTACTGGGAAAAGAACTAGACTTGGAATGACATGAACAGGTCAGGGCTGTACCTTAATTTTGTCTCCTCATCCAAGTTGCTCAACCTTCCAGAACCTTGATTTCCTTTAAAGGGAGTGACATTGCCTATCTCAATGAATAAACCTCATGATTAAAAGTCTAATCTTAGCATGTAATATATGCTGGACAAGCAAGACTAGAATCTGACTTGAAATAGTCAATTTACAGCATTCAGCTGTGGGGTAGACAATGGATTTCCAAAGATAAGCTGCTACACAACACAAATGGGGATGAATATCTGAATCCTACTTAAAGACGTATGGGAGTTCCACTCCTGTGAGTTGGAATGCAAAGGATCGTGGGACTTTTCACCTCAGAAGAAACTGGATTGGGAAGTCAAGAGATAACTTAGACTCAAGAAAAGGTGTACACACAATTGTGTTATCTGCTATTGTGAATCTAAATGCTTCCTTTATCGGACAGGCAGAAAACATCCCTCCCTAGCTCCCTGCTCACAATTTCTGAAATTTAGGCCATGAAAATGTATCACTAAGAAATATTGTGAGTTCCAGGATGAGTTCCTACCCCTAAAACAGATGTTTTGTAGAATAAATTTAGCTTTAATCTTTAATGCATTAACAGTTGTATTAATAAAGTAAAATGTAACATGTTTGAAGTAACATACATACTTATCTAGTCTATCTAAAAATAAGAGGATAGAGAGGTAAGAGAGATGTTTTTTATGCTGTATATGGATGATCAAACATGAATAAACTAAATATTAATCAGTGCTAATATTTTACAAAGGTGTAAATTGAAATTCCAGAGAGAGCTTGACAGATTTGATTAACAATGAGCTTAATACAGCAGAATCCCACTTGAACATAAAGCTATTACCCTTGTAATAATCCTATGTGGCTATTGAGTGAGTCAAATTGAAAACTCTTTCTGATATTTGCATAGAATTACAAGATACAGCCTGTATGTGTTTACCAGCTTTTAACGGATTTGTAATGGTGAAAGATACCTGAAAATATTTCTATGTGTTTTATCAACTTTACTTTCAAAATAATTTGATATTGATATTTGATATTGATATTAAGACTGTGGTTGTGAAAATGAGCATGAAATTCAAATGAATTTTCTTTTTATATTAAAATATTTCCTTTAAAAATGAAAAGGATATTAACCAAAATGTATTTTACTTACAAACTGACACAGTGAATTGAAACCCCTTTGTGCAACTATTTAAATAACTAGATTAAATTAAAAGTTTAATAAATAAAAATAGTTTCTCAATAGAAGCAATTAGGAGCTAGCCAATATTCTTAATGAATTGCCAAACCACCAGAATAAAGAAAAATGTAGAAATATCCAAGATAAGAGAGCAAACAGGATTTATCATTCATGGAAATTACATTCATTGTTCAACTACAATTGTTACTAACTCATGTGTGTAGGAATTTTTTTAAGAAAACATTTCTATTTAAATGAAATCCCACTTCTACAGCCTTCTATGAACAAGTGGCAGAATTTAACATTTTAGTCTTGGAGTGACTATAGCCTCATGAATATTCCATGGCTGACAGTTGCCAGAATCTTCAAATAAGCAACAACAGAAGGTCAAAAAGAAGCAGAGAACACATTACTGAGTTCTACTTGGTGTTGCAGTTTGCTTTTGAGTGATATATTTCTCCATGCAATGAGATCCCATCAGGCCATGGTTGACATGCACTTATGATATATGGCTTGTACCCTCCGGAATGTGTTCTAAAGACACTCTCTATACAAAGTATTGTTTTGTTCACAGGCTAATTTAGCCTGTAGTATTCAGAAATTCCATATCCAAATCCTAAATAATGCCATGCAAGATAGCAGTGGGTGAAAAGACTAAACTGATTGCTAATCTTACATAAAATATAAATATGATTATAAAGTAGGATAATTAGTGAAAATGGTGATCATAATATAGGAAAAGCAAGACAATTTCACATAAGTCAATTTGTTTTTCAAACCTATGTAGGAAAAAGACAGGGGGAAAAAACAGACAAATAAAAGTCTAAAGAAATTCCTTAGAGGCCTTTGTGCTGTTTAAGGCAGAAGACATACGCCTCATTTCACATTCAGGAATAGGTTGCAAAAGTAAATCTCAGCATTTCTTTGTGCATGAGGCAAAACGGTGAGTTCGTCTTGCCTACTCTCATACCAAATGTCTCGTGGTTCATGCTGAGTAACAACTAAACCCAGAAGAACAGATGAACACACTGAATAGTATTTCATGTTATAGACATAAAGCTTAAAAACCCTGTTAAGATAATCTGTAATCTGAAGGTCAATTCCGTTGCCTATTCCAAGAGACCAGTGAAAAAGCTCTTGCTCCACAAGTTTGTAGTGTTGCTTCCTCTCATCGTATTGTTTGCACCCTAAATTCATCAAGGCTCTGTCTCTGAAGCCTTCCTGTGACCGTGGCTAACATACTGTCATATCATGGCATCAATATTTAACCTCATGTTTTGATATAACCAAAAAAAGGAAATAATGAAATTTAGGGGATCAAATATATGTGAACAAGAGAATTTTACTGAGATGAGGAAATAGGTGGATTAAAAGAGGGAACAAAAATTCCAAGTAACATTTGTTGAGCATTCTTCAAATTCATTTTTGGAACAATTTATGTACCCGTCAGTCATTAATAACATCGAGGTCTTATCCTACAGGTCAGGCTCACACTCGAAGCCATGTGGCTGCGTTATTAATCTTTGCCATCTCCCTCTGAGGGAGTTACTATTACTAGAATCTCCCTTTTTGTAAGGGGAGAAACAGAGACTGTAAAGAGTTCAAGTAAACATTAAAATCCAATTTACCCCTCCAGCAATCTTTACAGAGCACTCCCAGTCAAAGCATTTTGGTATGTTATGCAGAAAAGAAAATGGAATTCTGGTGTCTTCCTGCCTAAAACAGATAATTACTACAGAAATGCATTAAAACAGATTCACATCATCTCTAAGTCAGGAAAATTCAGTCAAATAAGATTTTTGGCTTAAAGAACCAAAGAAACAAATGCAGAAACAAATGCTTTAACTATGAGATTCCTGTCTAGCATTGGCTAACAAGTGAGTATTGAGTCATCCAGGCATGGAGGCTCAAGCCAGTGATCCCAGCAACTTAGGAGGCTAAATTCAGGAGGATGGCATTTCAAAGCCAGTCCAAGAAAAATGTTCCTGAGATCCTATCTCAGCAACAAACAAAGGTAGACAGAGGAGCTGTGGTTCAAGTGGAAAAGAAAAAGGTAGATATGGTGGTTCACACCTTTTGTCCTAATGATTCTGGAAGCCTAAAAAAGGAAGAGCACGATCTATGCCAGTCCAGGAGAAAAAAAATAAACAACAAAAAACCCTATTGCAAAAATAGCCAAAAGCTAAAGGGGAAAGAGCCATGCTTCAAGTAGTACAACAGTGTCTAGCAAGTGTGAGGGGCCCTGTATTCAAACCTCAGTACCATCAAAAACAATATAAAAAATGATTTTAGAAAAACCCAATTGCTGATGGGTTTTGGTGCCTGTAATTCTTGCTACCCAGAAGGCTGGTATCTAAGCATCCTGGTGTGAAACCAGCCAGGCAGAAAAATCTGAGACTCTTCTCTCCAATCAAACAGCCAAATGCCAGAATTGTAGCTGTGACTCATGTGGTAGAAGACCAGCCTTGAACTCAGGGACAGCATTCAGGCCCTGAGTTCAAGCCTGAGACCAGCATGAAAAGAAGGAAGGAAGGAAGGGAGGGAGGGAGGGAGGAAGGGAGGCAGGGAGGGAGGGAGGGAGAAAAGGAGGGAGGGAGGAAGGGAGGGAGTTGAGTGGCAAGCATCAGATTACTAAAAATTTAATAGATGATAATACTTACACCCCTTCAAAGCTTCTCTGTTTCTGTAGCTTTGTGCTCAGTATATACACTATGTATATAGTATACAAATGTTCTTTATTGTAATTAATAGAAGGGTTACATTATATTCACCAGATAGAAGGTGCATTACTTCACAAACATTGATACCCTTTCTCATGACATGGTCCCCAGTTCCTTCCTCCCCTCCTTCTCCCCCACCCCCGTTCATCTTGATTTCCCCCCTTCCCTATCCAATTTCAAATAACCAATTAAGCACATACAAAATATATCAGATAACAAGGTGAAATATTGTAAGAATATGAGATAACCAAGGGATATCAAAAGCAATGTTTTATACTACATGTATTTACTTAGATTTCAATAATCTTCTTCATAAAAGACTATAATCTTTTTGCTTATATAAATGGACTCACTGGGCCGGGAGTTTGGCCCAGAGTGCTTGCCTGGCATGCCCGAAGACCTGGGTTTGATTCCCCAGTACCACATGCATAGAAAAAAGCTGAAAGTGGTGCTGAGCCTCAAGTGGTAGAACTCTAGCCTTGAGGAAGTCCAAGGACAAGGCTCAGGCCCTGAGCTCAAGCCCAGGACTGGCAAAAAAATAATAATAAAATAAATGGACTCAGTAAATCTTTTAAAGTATTCCAAAAATAATCAGACTTTAAAAATATTCAAATAACATTCCAAATAACCAAAGCCCTACAGTTACCAAAGTTGGTAAGAATGCACATATTAGGAAATATGCAAAAAGAATTTAGATTTAAAATAGGAAAATAGGTGATTAGGAAACAAAGTTATATTTATTTTCAAAAGATTGGGTAAGATATGTAGTAAGCTTCAGCTTATTTTTTTAACTTTTTAAATCTGTATCAATAATAAAAGGGTAATGAGCCCCAGGAATGAAACCAAAACACCTAAGTTTTTAAAACTAGTTTTTTTTAAGGTTCAGCTCACCTTTTTACTAATCTAGGATAACAGTTAATCTGAAAGAGACTTTATTGATCCATCAGCAAATTGGGTATAATAGGATTTCCCACCGAGCTGCTTGGGAACTAACTGTTACAATGTTTGCAAAGCACACGCACTGATCACTATAAACGAATGCAGTGAAAAGCGTTCAATAACTGAAATGCTCCTGAATCTCACTGATCACAGTCTTCTAGGGTATAGCAAGATTTTCAACTCTCAAAGAAACACTGACACTTGCTTTTGTGCTGTTATTTTAAAGCATTTAAGTGTAATTTGGGAAGATTGTGAACATAATTAAAAGGATAGGGTGTGTTCTCTCCACATTTTCAATAAGGTAAAGGACAGCTCGTGTGGTGCTAGAAAATGGGGTTTTGAGTTCAGTTAAAAAGTCATCTTGACTTTTGACTTCCATAAAGACAGGGCAGCCTGCTCCAATATAGGAAGGGAAGACTTTCTCAGCCACCACCCTGGGTAACTGTGTCTTTTTATTTGCTCCTAGGAAACAGACACACAATATCCACTGCTTCCTGTATTTTCCACTGCACACTGTCATTCCTGCAGCCTTCCTAGTTCCATGTTAATTTTAATGCCAGTGTTCAGTTTCATCTTGAGATGAAGTAGCCAACAGCTTTTATTACTTTCTTTATATGAAAGCAACCAAATCAAGACTGTAAACCCCACAAACTAGAAGAGGTGCTCATTTGTTTTAAGAAAGACCTATTAACTCATCTCAACCAAAAAAAATATGGGGAGAATCAAAATTGCATTGAACTTGTGGCAAATTAAAGAGTTGGTGAAACTACACTAAATAAACGTATGTGCCATAAATTTACAACTGCAACTTCTGTTTTGCAAAGGTCTTGAAAATTGTTTCTAGGCAAAGTACACATTTCTAAGGTTTCACTGCAGTAGTGAGAATTCTCTAGAATGGGTAGTACTATATTAGGAATCATTTGAGAAGATAGGCAAAAAGTAAATAACATCTTTGGGGGGAGAAATAAAAAGATATTCTTTAGCCAGCCAAAAGTGAGCATGTAGTTGTTTAAAACTCAGTTTTTCCCACTAATATAGCTTTGTGTGAGGATGTATACGTGTACATGTTCGCGTGTTCTGAGGCCTTTTGAAGGAAGTTATGATTTCCATGCAAAATTGTAACATTTATTTATTTGTTTATTTAATTCATTTACTTATTCATTTTTGTAGTGGTAATTGGCCTTGAACTCAACCTGGGAGTATCTGTGCCCCTTTTTTTTCTGAAGGCTGGCACTCTGTCACTTGAAATCAAACTTCTGACATTTTTGTAGTTTACTACAGAAAAGAATCTGTTTCTGCATGAACTGGTATTGAACCTTGATCCTCAGACCTCAGCCTTCTGAGTAGCTAGGATTATAGGTATGAGCCAACAGTCAACAGCTAACTTTTTTTTTTTTTGCCAGTCCTGGGCTTGAGCTCAGGGCTTGAGCACTGTCCTTGGACTTTCTCAAGGCTAGAGCTCTACCACTTGAGCCTCAAGCACCACTTCTGGATTTTTGCTATGTAGTGGGGTACCGAGGAATTGAACCCCGGTCTTTGTGCATGCTAGGCAAGCACTCTACCACTCGGCCAAACTCCTGGCCCCCAACAGCTAACTTTTTATAGTTATTGTAGGTGTGAAATTAAATGGTGATAGGAGCAAAATAAATTGTATAGCATAAGAGTGTGATAGAAGTGCAGATAAATTCATCTCAACAAACATATACTCCTACATATTTCTAGGAACAGTTAATTATACAGTATTGTAATATTTTCTATAATTATTGTCTGCATCTTTATAATTCTAATATTTAGTTTCCACAATTACTCTTACTTTCTTGAGCCATTGAGAGTTACATTTTATAATGAAGACAATTATGACCTTCCAGGTTAAATGACTTGCCAAAGGTCAAACAGAATTAATGAAAAAAAAGAGCACAAAAACACAAGTTGTTGATTCCCAAAATAGTATTTCACCAAAGACCACCTTAGCCAAATCTGATGTACACAGACTGCATGTGAGACAAATTTGATTGTCATGTGAGATTTTACTTGTCTTGTAACACTATACAAAGCCTCTGCAAGGCCTAATTTTTGGAACAGGTGATACTTTAAAGAGAGCTGGAACCACATAAATTTGTCTCTCATCTGTTTATTATACAATCTAGTCAACAACTTTCATGAAGCTATAACACAAATTTTAATCCAATATTGGTTTTTCAGGCTTATTTGCTCAGTTTCAGTATCTATTAGAAAAATATGGCAAGCTGAAGGCTTCTCTCTTTATCTCACTTTCTTTTGCCCTTTCTCCCTCCTTCCTTCTTTCCCCCTTCTTTCCTTTTCTTCCTTATCTCCCTCCTGTTCTCAATATATACTATTTCTCTCCCCTTATCCTTGTTTCTCTCCCGTATCCTTGTTTCTCTCCTATCTTGCTTTCCCTTCTCTTTCCCCTCACATCTTTTCCCTTAGACCTTTGTATCTTCTAGTACAAAGTTCATCATTGTTTTTGCACAAACGCATGCAACATAGTGAAGAAAGACTTAAATCCAAAATATTAGACACTGTCCATAGAAATTAGAAGAAAAAATCCTACCAATGGTGAATTGTTGGAAGTTGCTAAAACGTTTGCTGGTCTATATCTTTAGACATTATTTCTACCCAGAAGTTATATTTTGTGAATCTGTCTCGCTTCATCTAATGTTTGCTATGAATATGAAGATGAATATTAGTAAAACAGGCAGTAGAAAGTTGGTGATACTAGTGTCAAAACAAGTCTAAACAGATAAAAAAAAAACCCAGAATTGTGTTTGATCTATCTGGCGAATATAACTGTAACCCCTCTATTAATTGCAATTTTTTAAAAAAGAAAATTCAGATTTTAAAAAATGTGTTTGAGCCAGACATCAGTGCATCAGTGGTTCATGTCCATAATCTTAGCTACTCGGGAGGCTGAGATCTGAGGATCACGGTTCAAAACTAGCTGGTGCAAGAAAGTCCAGGAAGCTTTTATCTGCAGTTAATAGAAAGCCAGAGATATGTACATGGAGATATGGCTCAAGTGGAAGAGTACTAGCTCTGAGCAAAAAAAGCTCAGTACAAGCCCAAGGACTGTCACACAAACACAAAAAATAATGTGATTGAATTTAAGTTTTCATTCTTTCAGTTCCCAGCTTCAACTGTATAGCTTAATGTCCATGTCATGAGGAAATCACAATTTTCAACCAAATGTCTGTGAACTTTCCTCCTTCCCCTTCAAATGTGCTGTGTGTTTCTCTTTTCCCTGTCTAAGCAGTGTGGCTGGAGTGATTACACAGTGGGTAAGATTAGAACAAATTAGTAAACTACTGCAGTATGGACCCCATTCACTAACATAACCATTTCTCATACTAACTTTGCCTTAGTTTCTTCAAATTGCATATCACATAGGCTCAATATTAACAGTACCCAGTGTGTCTTAGTGCTATTCCTTCCTTTGGGCATATAATAAAGAAGCTTCTCTCTTTTCTTTTTACTTTCCTATCTTGTCCTTTCTTCACACATATATGTATAAATCTGTTCTCTACTCTCTTAGATTTCTATTTATTTTAAACATTGGACATTTCTCTTTGGGACATTGTTCTTTGGGAAAATACATTTGGGTATTTTTAATTATATTTTATTTGGGGGATAATGTACAGAGGGTTTACAGTTACATTCATCAGGCAATGAGTACATTACTTCTCGAAACTTGAGACTGTTTCTCATGTATTTGTCCCCCTTTCCCACTCAATCATCTTGCTTAGATATTTTTAAAAAGGAAACCCATCACCATTTTCAAAGATGCCTATTTTCTCCAGTACATTGAATATCATGACTATTTCTTCTCTTTTTTTATTGTCCCAAATCTCCAAGATAATCTTGTTCTTCTATGAATTCATGGAGACCATTGGCCTTACTTTGCTGTCACCTAGTGACAAAAATTTGCTCATTTATAAAATGCATAGAAAGGAAGGGCCGGGAGTTTGGCCTAGTGGTAGAGTGCTTGCCTAGCACAGGGGTTCGATTTCGTGGTACCACATACATAGAAAAAAAAAGCCAGGAGTGGTGCTGTGGCTCAAGCAGTAGAACTCTCTAGCCTTGAGAAAGTCCAGTGACAGTGCTCAGGCCCTGAGCACAAGCTCCAGGACTGGCACAAACAAATGCATAGAAAGAAGAGGAAGAGAAAACCGTAGCAGAAATCATGTTAAATACAAAGAACATGTTGATGTTTAAAACCATAGAGAAAATCATGTTAAATACAATGAATATATTGATGTTAAAAATCCTTTCCTGACTGGATATGATTCTAACTCTCTGACTTCTCACTAATTTCACCTCTTCTTCCAATCTCAAGTGCAAACTTATGGTTCTCCATCTCAAACAGAATCAAGATGTTAGTAATCACCTCATTCAGGAGACTGATGATTCTCATTTGAAACTTTTCACCCACATTACTCACATATTCAGCTTTAAATTCCAGGTCTTCAGTGAAGAATCAGTCAAGATATTCAGCGTACACATGTGAAAATGGAACCAGTTAACATAAAGGGATGGGTAGACCCAGATCATATAGCTCAAGATGCATTGTACTCAGATTGACATGCTGAAATGAAAGCCCTTTGTACAACTAATTCAAGATAACAGAATAATAATGATGATGATGATAATAATAATTCTTTGCCTACAAACACCTAGTAAATATCATGCTTGGATCTTTCTATTAGCATTTCACATAATTTACTTACCACATCAAGTCTCATCTTCTGACTTCATCTACATCATTACAGTTCCCCTAGTTGCAGGAATCTGACACATTACTACCAATATCTGCTCACCAGTTTCAGACTTCATCTCTCTATCTCAGTTTATCTCTACGTCTTTATTTCTCATGCGTACTTTCACCTTCCAGCACCAGCATCCCATGAAAATGTCTTTTAGAAATTCTCAA
Organism: Megascapheus bottae; assembly: GCF_031878675.1. Classification (NCBI taxonomy): domain Eukaryota; kingdom Metazoa; phylum Chordata; class Mammalia; order Rodentia; family Geomyidae; genus Megascapheus; species Megascapheus bottae. The sequence goes on along the minus strand of NC_143517.1, from coordinate 10,052,502 downwards.
CAAGAGAAGTACTGCCTCTTATCAATGTATTCACTCCGCAATCTTTCATGAGTACATTACCAGATTAATTCTCTAAAACTTTGCTTTTTCTATTTCATTTCAGCATTCATAACTGAACTAGGTCCCCATTGTATATTTTATGGGCAGAATCTCTGGAGTGGGGTATCCCAGTGGCCTGTCCTCTTTTCTGTCTAATATCAAACACAGCTTACCTCCAGTTACAAAGTTATCCTTCTATATTTTTCACCTTCTCTATAAATCCAGTGAAGAGTTGATATGTAAATATCTTGCCACCTCATGAATACTTCCTATGCTTTCCTGCCTAGCTGCAGTTATTTGGACTTAGAATTTTTTGCCACTTGTTGAAATTTTACTAACTCTTTAAAATTCAGATCGGATGCTTTCAAATGAACAGTCTATGTCCCAATTTCATGCATCCTTTCATGTTCTCCTTTGATGCTGTACCACATTCTCCCCTTAATTGCTGGTGTGTGTCTTCAATCCCCTACTGTATGATAAGTGCTCTGAATATGACACTTATATTGGACACTTATATTGTTTCAATTCCAACTAAGGTAGAATACTAGCCATACTGTGTTGGCTAAAATAATATAGTATCATCAAATATTTTGTTTTTAATAAGAACAAAAAATAGATGTTTGTCAAAATTATCTTCATAGGATATTTTGCAATATGTGCAGGGTAAACACACCTCACTTGTCTAACTTTACACTAGCCTATCTTTGTAAAAATATTTTTCAATGTTCACACCCAACCTTTGTGAATAATACATATCCATCTGGAAATCTGTGAGTCATATGTCATAACATATGTAGCCTCTAAGGTTTTTAAATTGGAAATCATATTTTTGTGTGAAGAGATCACTTAAGTCACATTGCAAATATTGAACTTTTGATAGCTAATGATGTACCTTTCATTAAGGTTGAAATACAAATTTAACAGTTTTAAAGTGATTACAAGATACATGAGCATTTTGTTTCTTGGTTTCTGTTTGGATTTGCACATTTTACCCTGTAGAAAATACCAAGAATAATAAAGGATTCGGAATATCATCTACTAAAATATACCAAGACACTTAAAGATCACAACATAAAGTCTTAGGAAAGAAATAGAAAGACTATAAACCAGAAAATCTGGAAATAGTCTCAGTGTTGTATCTAAATATATAATAGAAATGCATCAGGCAATATACTGACTGGCTCCAAACTAATGAAGGAGCTGTTGTTCACTGTGTGCCATTGAGTTAACTGGTGCTCACTGAAACATCCTTAACATCAGGATATACTCTAACATTTTATCCCTCAAAAGAAAATGCCTAGGATAGATTAGTCAAATTTCTTAAGTTTGATAAAGCCAAAGGAAACAGACAGTACTATATCTAAAAGGACAGGAGGGATTGGGGAGAGAGAAATGGGGACAAAAACATGAGATGTGGTATCAGTGTGTGAGAAGTAATGCACCTACTGCTTGATGAATGTAACTGTAACTGTAATATTACCCTGACAATGAAAATAAATAAATGGACATTGTGAGTTAATGTATCACATACAGAATGCAATTTGACATATCTACTAAAATGAAAAACACAGTTTTTATCTGAAAATTCCACCACCACTGTGCTTTCACTCAAGCACTCTACCACTAGGCCAAACTCCCGGCCCTACACAATGTAATTCTATCCTGCCATCAGAAAGAACGACATCGCCCCATTTGTAAGAAAATGGAAAGACTTGGAAAAAGTCATATTAAATGAAGTAAGCCAGACCCAAATGTACATAGGCCCAATGGTTTCCCTCATTTGTAAAAATTAGTACAAAACTTGCACTCTTCTAGCAGAGGATTATAATAGCTCAAAACCTAGATACATTAAGGCCGTATAAGGATGAGGCTAAATGAAAGGACCTACAGGATATGGAAACAAGAGCTATATAATGAGTGCATGTTATTCTTAATGTACTATGTTATTTCTCCTGTCTTTTGTTGTCCCTTGGTTATTCTCATATTGTTACAGTATCTTACCTTGTAATGTGGTGAATTGTATATGCATTTATTTGTTTATTTGAAAGGAAAGGGAAGGAGGCAAAAGAAGATGAGGGCAAGGGGTAGGAGGAGGGAAATGGGGACAAAAACATGAGCAGGGGTATCAATGTGTGAGAAGTAATGCACCTTCTGTCTGGTGAATGTAACTGTAACCCCTCTATTAATTACAATAAAAATATATGGAAAAAATTGATCCCCAAAAAGATAGAAAAATCAAAGTAAAATAATGTCAAAAAAGAAATTAGTAAGTTGTCAAAAGTGCTGTTTTATCCACTAAAATAACACCATTTCTAAATAAATTTCAGGGTCATTCTAATAAATAATTAAAGCTGTCAGATACTACATGAAAGCAAAGGGGGTAAGAAAACAACTTTTGGAGGACAGAGATTGAAGGAAACATTGCATTGATTCTAAAATATTGCCAAGAACTAGACACGTACGAAAAAGAGAAAACAGACTCACTAATGAATATCAGCAGAAAAGTCTCAGTAAAATATTAACAAACAGAAATTAGGAGTAAGGATACATCTTGACCAAAGAAGGTTTATTACAAGGATGCTCAATAATAGGAAACACATTAATTTTACATGAACTACATGATAAGTCCACAGCACTGTCTGAAAGATTCATTATCCTTTCTCATTTTTTTAATTTCATAAGAAGACTCAGTGGTTACTGCCATAATGAAATTGAATATACTTATCTGATCATTTAAAGAAAAGACTTTAAGTTACAAAGGAATCATAAGAATCACATTCATTATTGTTAAAAATAATAATAATACAAGGATGCTCCTATAACAATTGTCTTTAACATATGGAAAGTACTAGCCAACAAAATTTATTAAAAGCAATAAATTACAGACAGAAAAATTATGTGTAATGTGGAGGGGATTAAAATAGTCTGTTCTTACAATAATTTGGATGTATGCTTGGAAACCCTACAGAAATCTGTTCTAAATCTACAGCAAACGATAGGGCAATTCAGATGCAAATTTAGTGTAGAGAAATGAATACTCTGCAGGAGTAATTGTTACTATGAGTATTTAAAGAATATATTTACATGGTCTTGTCACGGGAGCATCAAATGTATTTCTTTTTAACCATTAAATATTTAGCTTTTTTAAAACCTAAATACAAGCAGAATCTGTAATCTCTTTGTCACTGATCTTGTAAAGAATCTTCTTCAGACACACACAAGTGAAGTCTTCAAGTCTCTGTAACTGGGACTTAAGGAAGGAATTCCTTGGTGATGTCACTGTGAGGTCAACAACTTCAATTATTGTTGTTTACAGCAAAAGATAATAGATGGATTAAACAATGTAATACAATAACTAAGGGTAGTTACACTTTGGAATTCAACTTTATGGCAGTCACCTCTATCATCTTTCTTAGTATCTGGTTCTTCCAAGAGAATGTTAAGAATTTAGGATTGGTGGAGGTAGAGGCTGGGGCTTGCAGTGCTGTGCTGATTAAAGGCTGAGTTGTTTCAGAATGTGTAGGCAGGAGCATACCCAAGTAAGGTTGTTTGTTCTTTTCTGACACTCTTTAGAGTCTTGTCCCCTTTTGCAGTCTCAGTCAATTGGTGAAATGCATTTTTGGAACAATCCTCTGGAATAAATTGTGCCTAGCATTCAAGGCTATGAAGGCACTGAAACCTCAACCTTAACATTCAGATATCTTCAAGGCTCCAATCACAAAATCATGTTGTAGACATGGGGTTATGTTTTGATATTGCAACAAGGTCCAAGAGGTTGCATATTCTCCACTCTAGGTAAGATTTTAATTGATATTTCAGGACTTATTATATGCACATTCATAAAGGAACAGTCAAATTTAATAGCATCATTATTATAAGTCCTTATTAGCATACAAGCATGAGAGTTTGGTACATAGTATTTGACCTGTGCAACTCAACATAGCCAGCACTGCAGATTGGCTGATCACTCTCATAGGCACTATGATTTGTTAACCATGGTTCTTGCAGGTATGTCATAACTCCCTAACAATTAGTCCACAAAAATATCAGCTAAGGACATGCAACACATGATTCTGAATTAAAACGAGGCTCTGGTGATATTTCACATTAGCAGGACATATTGGCCCTCTTTTTCCATAACATAGAATATCCAAATAAATTATTTTTCCCACCTGAACAGGCTTATTTGGTGTGAATTTATGCATCTGCCAGTATGAGTCAAGTAAGATAATATAGCTGTAGGTGAGATTTAACTCATCGCTAAAGCTATCTGGAAAGGAGACTGGAAATGAATACATCTACCTCAGTTTTTCAACCAGAAGTAGCCTCACAGTGGTCCTAATCTGACAAACTGTTAAGTGATTTATTTTAAATAGTACACTCACAGCCATAACATTATTTCTTTTGTCCCATTTTCCAATATCACATGGGAATGAGGGATATTACGATGTTTTCCCATATATTTTTATTGTAATTAATAGAAAGGTTACATTATATTCACCAGATAGAAGGTGCGTTACTTCACAAACATTGATACCCTTTCTCATATCTTGGTCCCCATTTCCCTCCCTTCACCCTTGCCCTTCATCTTGTTTTCCTCCCTTCCTTATCCAATTTCAAATAACCAAATACACATATATACAATATATCAGATAACAAGGTGAAATACTGTAACAATGTGAGATAACCAAGGGACAGCAAAAGAGATGAGAGATAACATAGTATATTAAGGACAACAATCACTATAATGATGGCTTTTTTCTGTTATGTATATCCAAATTAAGTACAGTATGCATAGACTGTGTCTCATTCTTTTTGATTGCAAAAGACCCTATTACAAAACCTTTCCTAGTTTCTAAAAAAGGTTAATGCTATTTTAATTTTAGCTTTGCTGGTATGCAAATAGCAACTGGAAATATATTTAATACTTTTGAAAATAGTATTAAAATATTTTGAAAAATCTCATTGCTATACGTGTTTAAAAACAAACTTTTCTGCTCAAGTTGAACTTTAAATCACATCATTACAGTGTTAGCTCAGAATGGTAAAAATTTAGGAATGTATTTACTGTGCATACAACCCAAAGGGTTATTTGCAACTCTGATCAGGAATAATAACAAATAAAAACTAAATAAAATTAAAAGAAGGGTTGAGCCTCATCTTCTGAGAATAAGTGCAGAAAAATAATGTAAAGCATTGCTAATACAGTAATAATTTAAGATAAGGCTGAGGGTGTTGTAAAATAAGTTTTAAGCTAACAAGAGACAGCATGATAATTGCAGGTGGTGTGTAGTTTCTCTAAGTTATCATAGTTTGGGTAGAAACACCAGAGAGAGCCTTTTTTATCCACAAGAAGCTCTAAGATAGTCTATTGTAATGCGTTTCAACCAAGTTATAAATCATTTTGCGAAGGGTAATGATTTATTACTGCTGTAATGAACTTCACAGGCATCAATGCATTAGGATCCACTTTGAAAAGAAACGTGTCAGGTCCTATTGGAATGATGATCAGTTTACTATTGTTATTAATGGCCCTGATCAGCTCTTTAGATCTATGAATAACCTTTTTAGATGACAGAGGTCTTCCATTTGGGGGAAAATCAATGCATATGTAAAACAAAAGTATATGCCGTTCTTCATCCCTTTATCAATGCCAAGGATTGTTGTCAGTTTTCAAAGCTACGACTTCAAAATTATTTTCAAATCTACCTAATTCAGACCTATTAAAATGCTGCTGAATACCTCTTAGAAGGACATTGTCATTCCAATTGCTTGTCTCCTTGTTACTAAATTATGGTGTTTTCTTTCTTCCTACTTGAAGCCTCAGCTGGATTCTGAGGCTTCCACTAAAATAAAAATTATCATGTTAGAGCTCCCCCCCCCAACTCCTTTCCTTTTTTAATGTTCAGTGATGTCAGACATTTGACCTATGAGGCTTTTAAAACTGACCTTGTAGCCTCTTTTCATTCATTACACTACAACCTTTGCCCTTGTGTCATAAAAGATAAATGAAGATTCACACAATCTTTGTTTAAGAAAAGATTTATTGTTTACATTAATGTAGATTAAGTGGAAAGATACCAATTATTTCTCATGTCACTCAGATGTTTTCTTTGAGGTTTCAATTTATGGACTATTTCCTGTTATTTTAATTTCTGTATGGTCAATGGCCATTTCTTTTTTAAAAAAATTAAACAGTTTTCACAGACATCATATGAAAGAATTTTTTAAATATAGCATTTCCATAAGTGATTAAAATCAAGTTTTAGGCTGCTAGTGTTTATTCTGCAAGGCTGTCAGAATGATTAACTTCAACATAAAGCTAGTTAAAAGTTTGGAGAAAAAAAACTTTCAGAAAGTAATTCTAAGAATAGAAGTAATACCATATTTTCATTACAGTATAAAATTCTTTCAAAGTATTTTGGTCATGAGCTACACAAAAAAATAAAGTAGAGAAATAAGTCAATTCAATGTAGAGTATTTTTCAAAAAATTTATAGGATGTATCAAGAAATAAGCAAATCAGTTTTTCTGGCAGGGGAGCAAGGGTCGTGCATTGGAGAATGGATGTGACTAGAATTCTCCACATGGTAGGCAAGTGCTTGAACACTGAGCTACAACCCAGCCCATCTAGTTAAGACTAAAATTGTTCCTTTTATATAAATTCAATAGATACTATTATTAAAGCTCTTTCCTTTACTGGTGAGAAAAGCAAAACCAGAGAATTTAAGACATGACCTCCTGTCGTAGGTTCACATACCTGAAATGACAGTGACCCTGGGTGTTAGTAAGTCATCTAGTGACTAGACTGAAAACTCCAAATAGGAATTTTAAACTCTGAGCTTAGCACTGTGCTTGATCTGCTAAGATGTCTGATGACTTTGCTGAGAAAAAGATAAGAACAAGGATCACTGAGTATATAGGATAAAAGAAAGAGCTGGTGAGCTCTAACATGTAACCCCTTGAACTCCTGCTTATTTGTCTCTTGTTTAAGCACTTTTTACCTAGGTCTAATAGTTTGGCATCATCTAATTGTTTTATTTGGAAATGGACAATTGTAAGTGAAATACAATTTCACTGTGCCTTAAAGAACCTGTGTGTCACATGCACTACAGGCTCCATCGGTAAATAGGTTAGCACAGGCAGTTTGAAGGCTGTTGGAGTTGATAGGGACTTCATCGAGTTAATGCCCCCAGTTCAATAAATACATTCCTCCACATCTCCAGCATGTAGTTGTGTGTGGTTTCTATGGATTGCTACCAGAGCTGACATCTTTACATAGAAAATCATTCCAATTTCCTGTAGCACATTGTTAAAAAATCTTCATTCCAAACTTAAAATATATTAAAAAGTCCAAGTGCGGTGGCTCAGGCCTGTAATCCTAGCTACTCAGGAGGTTGAGATCTGAGGATCACAGTTCAAAGCCAGCCACGGTTCAGGAGACTCTTATCTCCAATTAACCACCAGAAAACCAGAAGTGACTCTGTGGCTCAAGGGATAGGGCAGTGGCCTTGAGCTGAAGAGCTTAAGGACAGCACCCAGGCCCAGAGTCCAAGTCCCACAACTGAAAAAAAAAATTAATTAATGAATTAAAAAGTATGGCGACGACTGTGTGTTCTAAAATAAAATGGGTCAATGTCCACTAAAACCAGTCTCGCTGCATAGATTCAGGTGCTCTTAAATTTAAAGTTATAAAGCAGAACAGATACTGTTTGTTAAACTAATCAAGTTGTGATGTGTTTACTGAGAGGCTATCTATGCCTTTTGGTGTCCACTACTCAAGGATACATTCAATACGTACAGTCAAATGGGTAAGAATCAGTCTCTCAGCATGCTCAAGAAATCCAATTGCTTTCTCTTAAGCAATGCTACAGTAGACATAAATAACTTAGACGATAGTACACAAGTACTATTGGTAGTAGTGTTCAAGGACAAACTCAGCACTTCACTTTGAGAGTGTGCTCATCATCCTTATAACCCGTTCCCTGCTGTTTGGCTTTTCAGTTTAGCTTTCATAGTCTTAGGCTAATAAAGAGAGAGGTTGCCAGCAGTTCCTATTGTTTAGTAATCCTTCCTCTAACCACTGAAGGAAGGCATCATCAACTGTTTCCATGATTCTCAGGATTATTCCCTACAGAGAGATTACTTAAGTTACAAAGTCTCTTTTCAGATAATGACTGCAATCGTAGTCACCATCGTTAAGATCTTAATGTATGTCAGCCAGCATATGTACTACATGTCAACAATCATTAGTGACATAGCAGCCAAGACACTAACACACACATCTTGGTAGTCACAAAAAGATACAATAAAAGGAAAAATCGTTAGTTCCTGGTAATGTCCTTGAATTTATGGTGTAAATACACCATAAACTTGGTTTGTCAATTTCAAAAAGAAAAACGTAACATGATTTGGTTTGAGATATTTTACTAACATTTTGTAAGTATAGACTTTTTGGTTTTTGTTTTTACTTTGTAAGCATTTCTTATTCCTCTGTTTATCTGGAGCTTTTAACATGTTCAACCGGGATTGTTTTATAGCTTTCAGTTATGTGGGTATTTGAAATATTTTGGATGTGACTATAGGTGATAAGGATACTTTTTAACACTACTTTTTACTTACATTACTGGCATGGAAGATGGAATTTTATACATTATTTTGAATATAGGAAGTTTGGTACTGAACAACAACAACGAAAAGAAATGGATTGCTTGATACCTGCATGCCTTAGGATGGGTGAGTGACGGTATGGGAAACCAGGAAACCATTTCTTTTCCATTTTTAGCAATCAAATAATTAATACGTATTCTGAGGTTTGACGTAGACAGTCCATTCAAAAGAATCCTGTTTTCATTGTGGTCAACTAGACACAGTCTGGTTTTATTTCATTTAGCTTTACTTAGGAAATTCTTTGCTTGCTGTGAGCTGGTTCCTTGAATTTTGCAGGGAAAATAATGTGACGTTTCCCAAAAGACCAGTCAACCAGAGTAAAGAATTTATTAGACAGCTAGATTACATGACTGAACACTCTTAGGGCATATTTTTTTCATTTATAATGCAGCATATTTGTTTGATGTAATAGCTGTGATTAAAAATGTTGCTTTATACTCTTCCAAATCACAAAATTAGGTGATTCCTGTGGTCTTTAAATAGCAATGAAATAGGTTTCCATGAAATATGATAATGTTACTTTGAAGAAAATTAATTTTTATTCTTCTGGGAGGACATCTGATTTTTACTTAAAATTCTGGAAGGCTTGAATAATTTCTAAATTATATGCACTAATTGACATTTCATTCTAACCACCATGGCAAAACTATCTAAAATAAATTACCATAGAAACAAAAAATTCTAGCTAACATGCCAAGAGTTTAGTTTGTTTTCTATACCAAATATCAAAGTATCCTCAATCCTATAGAATTTTAATTGGAGTCCTTTGCACATGAAGGTAGCTGTTAATGGAAGTGCGATTTTATTCATTTCCTTTTGTTGCATTTAACCAAATACAATTCTTATATGGGGAATGGGAATCAACCTACTAAGGAAAAATGTAATATTCTCCCTACCCTCCCCCTAAAAAAAATCCCTTTAGGAAGATCTGTTTTCTTTTAATCCATAAGAGAACTGGAAGCTACAGAAAAGCCCTGAACTAACAAACATTCCCTAAAACCAGAATTTCTTGTCTAAGACAAGCCTAGCTGGCAGTGTAAAGCCAAGTATATGCTGCTGTAGTTAGCAAGGGAGGGGGGTCTGGGGTGGGGGAAAGGGAATTATATGAAGTAGAACTTGACTGATGATTTGTCTGCTTTCATTTGGTATGGTTTATCCTCATATTCACCTAACGACTAAGGCATTTCAGAACGAATTTGAAAAAGAAAGCTGGATAACTTTAAGGCTGCTTAAAAATAAACAGGAGAGATCACATATTCTAAAGTTTCTTTGGCACTAAAGAAATCTACCATCTGAGGACCAGGGGTTGAGTTAGCCATCTGTATTACTCCATATTCTTAGTGTTGGCTTGAAGCTGGGAGAATAAGGGAGATTTTGAATTATTTTTTAACTCTATCAAACACCTAAGGTTGAATTAATGCCTCTTTCTACCTTCTTATGAAAAAAAAAGTGGATAAACTGAAAGCTCAAGGCCCTGTTAGTGGTGAGTTTCCAAGCTGACTTCTGACCTAGTAAGATATGTATCCTGTTCTTTGAGAACTTTTGGACATGACATTCAGTATTCAATTCCATCATTCTGTTCTTATTCAGGCTGACCTAAAGCAACCCCTTTTACATCTTCTTTATCCTGAACAGTCATCGGGGTATGGAGAGCAGGAAATTCAATTGGAGAGTTTTCCTGAAGATCCTTCTTTTCTTGCTTTCCTGCTTTTTACCTACCTTCCTTCCTTCCATTTTTTCATGGTGACTTTCTCAAAATATTTATCTGCTCCTACAATGAAGTAAGTTATTGCTGGAACTAGGTAGTGTGGTGTGTAATAGGCCTAGACTTTTTAGTACACGGCACAGCCTTCATGTTGCTCTGAATGACAGATATATTTTCCTTCTGCCTGAAGATTCTGTTTATTTTGTGAAGTACAAGTTTAAAAAGACTGAGTCTAACTGAAGGGATGTTCTTTCAGATCCTTGATTACATATATCTCTGGTGGTGTGAGTTTTATTGGATTATGTGCAGTGCTTTGATTCAACTGTGTGCAAACAGCAGGCAAGGTTGGAAAGTTATTAAAAAGGCTTGTTGACTCTCTACCTCACAAGACTGAGAAAGGGAATACATGTTCTATAAGCAGTGTGTCACTACAGAAGTACAAAAGTTTAGGGAGAGTTGAGTTGGGCCAAACGTTCCCTCTTAAACCGCTGCAGCTGGCAACATTTATGCTTCTGTATTCTTGTAGTAGGGATTTAAGATGGACTATTTCCCTAGCATGCACAAGGCCTTGAATTCAGCAAAATACATATAAATATACACACACTCATTTCTTGTTAGAGACAATTATTAAGGCAAAGTATTTCATGTCACTTTTTCTTCGATTATTTTTGTTATATAAAGTAAACATCAGGATTTTAATATTTGTGGAGAAATTACTTAAAATTCACAGGTACATGTTCTCTATACCATCCAAATGCAGCAAAATATTAATGAATAAGCACAATAGAATGGAAAACCATTTCAGAGTTTAAAAAACACAATTATGAATTTGGTCTCAGCTTTGACTACTTTTGTAAACTGGGATCTCAGGAACTAGGACATAAATCATTCTGTAAATGCAATCTTTCAGTCAAAACTATAGTCTCCATAAATATGTTAGCAGCATTTATGAGGCTTTTAATTCTACATCATCTCACTTGAGTTCACTTCAAAGCTAAATTATTAATGTGTTTCATCCTAAAAGTTCAAAATATAATACACTGATAATGTTGTAGTAATTAGAATTCAAAACACTCTCTGAATGTCTAAAAGTAGACTTCCCGTGCTTATTTACAATTCTATGAGAAAAAGTAGAAGTAGCAAAGCAAAATTGTAGTTATTTTCTTCCGCCTAACAAAACGCCTGGCATGTAAGAATTGGGCACTCCTTCATTTGTTGTGGAATGAAAGATCTCAGATGCAAGTTTTATTTTGGTCTTTGAAGTGTTCTTTTCTGCTCCTAAACACTCAGACTTTATATGCTGCCCACTGTTTGCACATAGCTGGACCCATGTCTTTTCTGTTCCTCAAGAAACTCCCCGTGTCTTCTTAGACATTTGAATGTGATCACAAAAACTTTCAGAGGAAAACAAGCCCCTGTTAATTCAATGGAGATGTAAATGGTTGTGATTTTCATGTATTTACTGTTGCTCTCTCTACACTATTTTAAGAGAATTATGTTAATCCAAATTAATGAATACCTAAAAGCACCTTTTAGACAAGAGACTTGGAATTGATGGGACTTAGATTACCTCAAACCACAGCTCCTGCTGCTCTATTCCCTGATGTACAAGCCAGGAGTGTTGGATCTACCCTGTAGTGCTATTTTGGAAGTGGCTACTGGGAAATGGCAGTTCAAGGCCCGCCTGAGTAAAGAGTTGCTGAGACTCTAACACCCCCAATAACTGGGTGTCATGTAATGCCCCTATTATCCACACTACTGAGAAAGCACAATGGCTAGGCCTCTCATTCCTCAGTGACATGGGAAGCACAGTAGGAGGATTGTTGCAAGCCAGCCCAGGTATAAAGCAAGATGCCATTTCAAAAAAAAAAACCAGTGTAGGGCCGGGAGTCTGGCCTAGTGGTAGAGTAATTGCCTAGCATGCACCAAGACCTGGGTTCAATTCCTCAGTACCACATTCATAGAAAAAAGCCAGAAATGGTGCTGTGGATCAAGTGGTAGAGCTCTAACCTTGAGAAAGCTCAAGGTCAGTGCCCAGGCCCTGAGTTCAAGGCAAAAAAAAAGTGCAAAAAGGGAATAGAGGCATGGGATAAGAGGCTAAGCAACTACTTTGTAAAGACAACACCTGAGTTCAATCCCTAGTTCTGACCCCACAAAAGGCATGTGAATAACTTTTACTAGAAAAATATGTTTAACATAAATTATGTGATGTATACATTTCAGAATCATTAGGGTAAGTCACTTTAGAGCATCACTATCTTAATTTCTATTCCAAAAACTTCATATTAACGTTTACTTTTGAAAATGCTTATATTTCTGAAATATCTATCTCTAAATCTACTTTATCAATGAATATTAACACTTAGGAAAATGGTTGGAAACTATTAATTATTCTAACTGTGCAAAGAAAAGTAATCTAACATAGAGATAGATTTGCCTTTATTAGAATACTAGTTGTACAAAGTCATGAGTTCATAACATGTCTTACATGTATACAGTGTATTTTCATATCGGTCTTGATTTTTATTTTTGGTAGTACTGTAATCTGAATTCAGAGTTTTTTCATTGCTAAGCAGGTACTCTAGCAATGAGCAACAACTCCAGCCACTTTTTTTGCCCTGGCTATTCTTGAGATAGGGTCTCAGTGTTTTGCTTGGACCAGTGTGAACTACAATCCTTCTCTTTATGCTTCCTGTGTTAGTGAGGATGACAGGCTGTACCACTACACCCGGCTACTGGTTGAGATGAGATCATGAACCTTTTGCCCATGAGGCCCTCAAACTGTGATTCTCCCAATCTTAGGTGCATGCCTAGGTAGAATTATAGACATGGGTTATTGGTGCCCAACTAGATGTGTCTTTCTCAATTAAGAATCATAGCTTGATTTTTTTTTTGTAGTCCTTGTCTGTCATGGGGCTTGAACTCAAGGCACTGTCCCTGAGCTCTGGCCTTGGTGGTTAATTGTAGATAAGGATCTCATAGACTTTCCAATGCATGCTGACTTCAAACCATGATTCTCAGATCTCAGCCTTCTGAGTAGCTAGGATTATGGGCCTGAGTCACCAATACCTGACTGGAGCTTGTTTGTGTTTTGCTCAAGCTGTTCACTCATACAATACCCAAACAAGAGAACATTGAGAGCTGTCTAATCTCACCTGATAGTTTAAAGAACAAAAGCTGAGGCAGGAAATGTATTTTTGCCTTCCCATTATTACAGAGTGGCATAGCTCTGATCTTCCAACCCTTCCCGAACTTTTGCTAGGACCTGTCATTCCTTCTGCCCATTCTCTTTTTTTCCCATGGACAAAACCAATTGTCAAAGGATGGCACTAAAATAATGAAAGAATTTTTTTTACAATCTTGGGGCTTGAACTCAGGGTCTAAGCACTGTCCTTGGGCTAACTCAAAGCTAGCTCTCTACCACTTGAGCCACAGTACCACTTCCAACTTTTTCTGTGTATGAGGTACAGGGCTTTGTACATGCTAGGCAAGCACTCTACTACTAGGCCACGCTCCCAGCCCCATGAAAGGCTTTTTGGCAATCAAGTACTTATGTTTAAATTATTATAGTACACAACTAGGAGACTGTACATTGTAGTCTTCTTGAAGTGCTATGCTGTACTTTTTAGGGTATTTTCCCATTCTAAGAGTAAACTATTTTTCTGAGTCTTTAGACTGTTATAAAGCCTCTCTTGCAAAATAAAATCTTTGAAGTCAGTGAATCATCTTTAAGAAGCTAAATGACTGAGAAGAAATGCAGGAAGTAACATCATACACTAGTACATTATCACTTTTGTGGACAATCCACATACCACAGTGTCAATTCTGAACTACTATTGAGTCAGTGAGGGAGGTACTTGCTTGCTCACAATGTCAGAAACCACTACCTCTTTTTTATAAGAAATAAAAGAAATATCTGAGGTGAAAGATCGCCTGCACTGACTTCCAGTGTAGTATTGAAAGCCGTAGGCAAAAGCATTAGTAGAAAGGCCTTGTGCCTAGTTCCAAGTACTAATGTGTACGGTTAAAGACATCTTGAACAACGGGTTGTACTAAGTCCTCCTCTATGTTCTATTACTCCCGGAAAGTCAGAAAAAAAATTTAACCTACAAAATTGACAGAGGTAATAGAAATCTCCAGTCTTTTATTATTGGACATATGCATATATATATATATATATATATATATATATATTTGTTTATTGAACTCAGGTCCTGGGTGCTGTCCTTGAGCATTTTTGCACAAGACTGTAATTCTACCACTTGTATCGTTTTATGGTGTTTAGTGATAAGACCTCACAGGTTTTCCTTTCTCAGGCTAGCTTTGAACCACAATCCTCAGATCTCAGCCTCTTGAGGGGCTATATATTTTTACATCTTTTTTTTGAAAAACTGTTTTCTCCTCTTGAAAGATTTTCATAGCATGGTTTTAAACTAAGGTCGATTAAAATTAAGCTTCTTTCATTCTGGATTTTGCAACATCTACTGAAGCTTTTAGACGTGCTTCTTTGGAATTGTGTCCAATACAAATAACTTCCCTCTCTTAAGAATAAATAGTTCATGATTCTTGTCTTTGGCTCTGACTTTCTAATGTTGGCTCAGAAGGGCTTGGAAGTGGGCGAACAGAAGCCAGCATTACCTTATTGCTTGCAACATTTTAGGAAGCCAAAATATTCTTGAGAACACATACATTCTTACCACCATCAACCCACACGTACTGAAAACATGCCTCACAAATTTCTTTCACCAAAACAAAATAAGATCCATCGTTCTGGAGAGGCACTCTTGTATTTTATAGAAACCAAATACTTACTAAAAATTCAGTACCCAAAAGAAAAATCCAGCAAGGAAAGAGGTTAGGAGGAAAGAAACGTGGGTTGGCTAGTTACTGCATTTCCTGAACCTTGAAATCTAGTACAATGTATGCCTGGCAAAGCAGGCACACAAAGTTTGTAATAGGAGACTCACGAGCCAAAAGGAACACTTTTGCCCTCTGGATAATTAGTAATAGGGCTTAGTCTTTTTTGTTGTGTCTGGGCAACAGTTAGTCTCATTTGTCATGTTTAGAAAAGAGTCTTGGCATTCCCACTGGATATTTCCTATAGATGGGACAAGTCATTAAGGAAATTTCTAACCTTTACCCTTAAACACCATCCAATATTTTTGAACCTTCTAGCAGCCAGTCAAGTAGAATCACCCACATGAGTAAAGACCAAAGTCAGATGTTCTCCATCATAATTCAGTGTTTACTGGAAGTTCAGTACCTTTGTTTCATGAGTTTCCATTAAATGTCATTCAGGGAGGACTTACCTTCAAGCCACACTTTGACTCACATGTGAAATTATGGCATGTAGCAAAACTTCTATAGAAAACTAAAAATTTTAAAATGTCATGGGAAGATCAGGAGAATGCTTGGTTTAAATGAGATTTTTTTAAGTATCCAGTCATTTTTGGATAGGACCAAAGCAGTATCTTGGTGGTCCGTTCCAAATTTCCTTTTCTCTGTGATCTTTGTATTCTAAACAGGATCTCATCCAAAATACCACATTAATTTGCATTTAGTCCTTGTATCTCTTTAGATTCTTAACAGTTATGATCCCTTCTCATACGTTCCTTTTTTTAATGACCCTTACAGTTTCTTTTTTTTAAGTTGTGGTTAGGTACTTTACAAATTCCTCTCTCACTGGGATCTCTTTGATGGTTTTCTCATGATTGGCCTAGGAAGAATTTCATAAAGGTAAAGCACCAATCTCACGGTATCACACTGAAGGTTGGTGATGAATTACCACTGCTAAAGCTGACTTTGGCATCATCATCAGGAGATAGTGTTTGTCAGGTTTCTGCATCACACCGTTTACTCTTTTTATTTCTCCCTTTCCACCTGGGGAGAAAGTGGTTATGTTCAGCGTAAGCATACGGATTGTACTTGCACTTCCCCTTCTTGAAGGCAAATGTATCCATAAGCAATGTTGAAATTCGTTGGCATTGGGAAACATCTCTTGTTCCATATATTTATCCATTTCCTCCATCATTTACTTTTACCATTATGGATTCCTACTGTCTGTAATTGTGAATGTCTCTAGGTTTATTATATTCTCCCTGGTCCTATCTTAGAGCTAGGTACTTCCTCAAGAAGTTCTGATTTCTTTTGTTGAAGAATGATTATAGAAACTGAAGTCTGGGTCCAGGCAGGGTGACACATCTTTGGAATTTTCTTGTTTCAAGAACCAGAATTAATAGACTAGGGAGATACATGTACAGTTATTTACTAAAATATACAGAGATATCTACAAATACTTCTGTGTATAAGTATCTGTATCTATGTTAAGTTAAACATTATTCGTAGGCTCCAATTCTCATCATTCCCCATAGCCTTCTCCTTGTAATCTCTCACCATAATTATGAGAAAGATGGCTGACATCATCCTCTGCTCATTTACTTTATCATTCATTGCATAATGTATGTAGAATTACAAACTCATTACTCTATAGGAAACAGTTTTAGCAACTAGGGAAATGGGTTTGTGCAATTCTTTTGCTTAGACTTCTGGAATTTCATTGTCAGAGTTCTTACTTCTTATGTTATTTAGAAACTAAGAGATTGCCATCTTATTCAGTCATGTTTCCATATATTGGAATCACGTGAGGATCTTTTTCTCTCATTATAGATTCCAGCCCATGATTCCCCCAGACTCCATAATTTTTTTTCTTTTCCATTTTTTTTTGCTAGTCTTCTGTCTTAAACTCAGGGATGTTCTTGAGCTTTCTCTAAGCTAGCATTCTACACCTGAGCCACTTCTGGACTTTTTTGTGTATATAGTAACCAAGGAATCAAACCCAGGGGTTCGTGCATGCTAGACAAGCACTCTACCACTAGGACAAACTCCCAGCCCTCCATACTCATTTTGAAGTATGTGTAAATTAAAGTATAGTGCAGTTGACTTGTATTAAAATTGACTCTTAACTCCTATGTATTTACATTGTAGTCGCCATACAGAATACTACTCCATTGTAGTAGTAATAAAGACTAGTTTTAACATCTTAAAAATTCCTTTTGTTTTCCCTATATACTTACCGGCCAGTGTTTTCCATCTCAAGCTTTGTAGAGATGTCTACAATGTCCTAAAATTGTAATCATACTGTATGTAACTTCTTCTGATGAATCTCTATAACTTATCAATATACATTAAAATTTTGTTATATCTTTCATGGCTTGATAGCTCATTTCCTATTATCAGTGAATATTTCCCATCTTAGAGATATAACACAGTTTATCCATTCACGGAGGCTTTTCAGTGATTATAAGTCAATCTAGTATGAGCATTGGAATGCAGGTTTTGATGAAGACATGTTTTTAAATAATTGAGTAAATCCCCAGGAATATGTTTATCATGTGGAAATACTGCATTTATTTATTTATTTATATATTTATTTTTGCCAGTCCTGGGCTTGAGCTCAGGGCCTGAGCACTGTCCTTGGACTTTCTCAAGGCTAGAGCTCTACCACCTGAGCCTCAGCACCACTTCCGGCTTTTTTTCTATGTATGTGGTACCGAGGAATCGAACCTGGGTCTCCATGCATGCTAGGCAAGCACTTTAACCACTAGGCCAAACTCCCGGCCCCACTGCATTTATTTTTTAAGAAACTGTTTGTTCAACTGTTGTCCATAGTAACTACATCAATTCTGCTACTATTGGAAGAAAAATCGTGTTGTACATTGTTTCATATGAAGGTCTAGTTATTCCAACACCATTAATTGAAAAAAAATATTTTTTTCCACTGATTCACTTTTATTGTCTTTTCAAATATCAGTGAGTATATTTGTGGGATTTATTTCTGGATACTCTTACTCTATTTCATTAATTTGTGGGATTTTTTTTCTGCTAATAGATTTGTCTTTGTTATTTTACCCTTATAGGAAGTTATGCAATCTATCAGTATAAATGCAACTGTTTTCTTCTTTGAATTTTTCTATTACAGGTCCTTTGCCTCACCAATAAATTTTAGAAGCAGTTTGTGAATGTCTGTGAAATACTTTGCCAACATTTTGTTGGGATTTCATTGAGTTTGTAGATCAAGTTGAGTAGAGCCTGACATCCAATATTGAGTCCTTCAATCTGTGAACATTTATCTAGGTCATTCCATTTTTTGTTGATATCATATAGTTTTATATAAATATATAAACATATATATATGTTTGTTAGATTTATGTATTTGGGTATGATTATAAATGCATTTTAAATGCTCAAATTCACCTGGTGCCAACAGCTCACACCAATAATCCTAGCTACTAAGGAGGCTGAGATCTGAGAGTTTCAGTCTGAAGCCAGCCAGAGCAGAAAAGTTCTTGAGACTCTTATTTCCAATTAACCATTAGAAAACTAAGTAGTTCCATGGCTCAAAGTGATGGAGTGCTGGCCTTGAGTGAAAAAGCTCAGTGACAGTGCCCAAGCCCTGCAGAAAAATAAAGATTAACAATATTTTTAAAGTAAACATTAAATTCCAATTTCTAGGCTAGAGGCAGGGTGTGGCTTGAATGATTTGAATGTTTTCCCTGCAATAATTATATCCAAATTCCAATTTGGGGCTGCTAGTATATAGGAAAGCCTTGCATCTTGCATACTCACAGTATTGACATATTTCCAAGAGCTTTATTGTTGTTGATTCTTTGGAATTTTCTACATATACAATCATTTCATCTTTGAGCAAAACCAGTCTTATTTATCTCTTCCTTTCCAGCCTACATAATTTTTTCATATCATTTAGTCACATAAGGTTGGGCATCTAATGTGATACTGAACAAGAGGAGTGAGAAATGATTTTTTTCTTGCTCTGTTTTTCTACTGTCTGTCTGTCTCATCTATTTATTTTGCTGGTTCCTGGGCTTGAATTCAGTATCTCTCACTCTCCTCAGCTTGCTGCCCCTTGACTTGTCCTCCACCACTGAAGCAATGCTTCCAGCGTAGCCTAGCTTTTTAGCTAAATTGAGGCAAAATCTTTTATATATATATATATGCATATATATACATATATATTATTGTAATGCTAGATAGTATGTGCATTACTTCTCACACATTGATTCTCCTTCTCATGTTTTGTCCCCATTTTCCTCTCCCTACCCCCTCCCAATCATCTTGTTTTTCCCCCTTCCCTTTTCTAGTTCAAATAAACATATATACGATATGTTGAGGCAGAATCTTAAAGACTTTCTTGCTGGGGCTAGCTTCAGGTCTTGAGCTTCTAGGTCTTCAGCTCCCAAATATGAATGTAGATTATGTATGACCCATAGTTAGTTTATTTCATCTTGACTTGTTTCTGATGTAGCAGAAAAAGCATTCTGTCTTTCTGCAGTACTACATGAATATTACATTTTTAAAGAGTTTTAAAAGTCATATTTTAAAATTTTTCCCTATTGGTAGTTTGCTGAGAGATTTTTAAATCATCAATAGATGTAAAATGTCACATTTTTATTCTCTAAGGACAATATGAACATATGATTTTTGTTGTTTAGCCTGTGAACGTATTGGATTACACTGATAAAGTTTCTAATGTCGGACTCTTCTTGCATGCTAGAATAAATCCTACTTGTCTGTGGTGAATAGTTGCTTCATATACTCTTAGATTCAATTTATAGATATTTTATTAAAGAGTTTACATTTGTATTACATTTATATTCATGAGAAATATCAGTCTCTAGTGTTAGCTTCAATTTTTTTCTAGTTTTGTTATTAGAGTAAGATCTTGCACTATGAGTAGTAAAGTTTTTCATCCATTTCTAATTTTGAAAGATTTGGGGGGAGAATGGGGATAAATTTTTGGTTAAATATTTAATAGAAACCTTCTGGAACTAGTATGTTCTTTCTGGAAAATTTTTTACCTGTTGATCTGATTTTTAGTAGGCAAATGATTATTTGGGTTACAATATCTCTCTTTGTGTGAATTTGTATTATATCTATATTTTTAGGAATTGATTTATTTCATTGAAATTATCAGAGTTGTGAACTGAATTCTCAAAATTAAAAGTAAAAACGAGCTTTTGGCCCTTATTTTGATTATTGTTTTTTTCTGTAGTCAGTTTTATTGATTCAATTTCTAATTTTTTTATCATTTATGGCCTTCTGGATTATGCTTAAAATCTCCCTCTAGCTGTAGTTTCCGAAGGTGGAAACAAGTTGCTGATTTTAGATTTTTTTCCTAATATGTTTATTGGTTTAAATTTCCCACCAAGTGCTACTTCTGTTTCATCTCAGACATTTTATTAAGCTGTTGTTTTATTTATAATTAGTTCTTTCTTAAGCTACTAATGTGTCAAGAAATTTTTAACTACTTTCAAGAAGTTTTAAACATAAATTTTGTAATATTTTGGAAGCTTGTATCATAGTTTGACTTCCACAAGTCAAGTTACTGTGTGATCATACTCAATGGATAGAAACTGCTTACTTTTTTGTCTCCATTAAAAAGTACTACTCCAGGACCACCAAGAGATAATTTCGTTAATGGTCCCTCCCACCAAAAAGACAGGTCAGAGTGCCAGTTGCAATCAATGTCTATTGACAATTCTTTTTTGTTTGGTTGGTTTTTGCCAGTCCTGGGGCTTAAACTCAGCCAGGGCACTGTTTGGGGGCTTTCTCAAGGCTAGAGCTCCTGCACTTGAGCCACAGCACTGCTTCTAGTTTTATCTATGAATGTGAAACCCAGGAATCAAACCCGTTTCTTCATGCATGCTAAGCAAGCACTCTACCACTAAGCCAAACTCCTCGCCCTCTGCTAAGAGTTTTATGATGTGAACTAGCAGAAAAAAACAATCAATGAACAACAGGGCAAAACTGCCTTGTCCACTTGGAAAACTATCTCATGGCACTGCAACTCATTAGCTGTAGCCCTTACCTCCTTTATGAGATCAGTTGTTTAGTATGACGCCTGACCTTGGCCCTGAGAACTGAACATCCTCAGAATTTAGATTCTGGTCAAAGGAGTCAAATAGTAAAGAACCACAATAGGCTGTGCCTGGCTACTCAGACTTGAGTTCATCTACCAGCCACATGAATACCATCTTCACACTTGTTAGAAATGCAGCGTCTAGGCCTTTGCCTAGATTTCCTGAGTCACTATTCCATTTCAATAGGGTCTTTACTGAGGATCCTGCTCATATGAAAGGATTCTTCCTCATATGAAAGTTTGCAGAGCTGCCCTATATAATTGGAGCTATGTCATGATAAGATGAAAGGATATTTGGGTTGGACAAGAGGATCTTTGAGTAGGCTTGTCAGGGAAAAGAAAAAAAAGAACAATCCTTTTTGAGACAATTGCTTTTGGGTGATACAGAAGGGCAGACTTACTTTTTGGATTCTTTCTAGATCTTGTCCAGCACCAATATGTGACACCCATATTACAGCCAAGAAAAAGGTGACCAGGAATATTATATGTATTTTGTAGTTATCTCACTGTGTCCTTAAAAGAGAAAACATTAAAATCTAAGCAATTTTAGTCTCTGATAATAGTAGCCTGGGTGAAGTATAATGCGCATTTTCAAAAAGTACTGGCTTTTGTCTTTTCCAAGAGCATTTTGAGTCAGAAAATAAATTATTGCTGGAAAATTCTATTAGCTTTTGTAAGTGTAACGGCAGAAAAAATGATCAGCTGGTTTTAAATTTAAAAACTGCTGGGTAGATATTCTTTTTCTTTCGGTCATAATAGGCTCCAAACTTTAATAGTATGAGTTTCTCTTTATTTCCTTCGGTTGATCAATGTAATTGAGATTTTTCCCATTTATTGGAGCTGTCATCTTGTGGTCACATAATTATGGCAGAGATATTAAATATGCTTTAGACATAAAATTGTAAATACAATACAGAAGAACTGGGAACTTATTTCCATATC
The DNA here is from genome assembly GCF_031878675.1 of Megascapheus bottae. Classification (NCBI taxonomy): domain Eukaryota; kingdom Metazoa; phylum Chordata; class Mammalia; order Rodentia; family Geomyidae; genus Megascapheus; species Megascapheus bottae. The sequence goes on along the minus strand of NC_143517.1, from coordinate 10,030,211 downwards.
ATTAAATCACATTTTACCCATGAGCAAAGCACATTTTTCATAACTTGCAAGAAATGTCTTGCCATGAAGTAGCACAAATCTGCTTGGTTTGACATTGGTATTTGGGTTATTGTATTATCATCGAGTATTAGGACAGTAGATTTACAAGTATCAATATGTACATGGCTAATTAGTAAGACTAATTCTATTCTAAATGGTCATTCTGACAGCTTAACATTTTTTTCAGGAGACAGATTAGCACTTTAGAGAAATTCACAAAAGTTAAGATTGCCTCCTGGTATTAATAAAACAGAATAATAGAAAGCATAAAAATGTCGTGATGGAGAAAAGTTCTGATGAGCCCTTTAGCAATTAATTTTTAGTAACAATGCTTTTGTTTTTATTCTTGTACTATTGAAATGTTTAGGGTTTATACATCTAATAATTATGGAAATCCTAAATAAACTTATCATTTCTAATGGCCAGAATTCTGCCCATGTTAGACTTTGTTGTTGAACCAGACCTTGACAAACTTGTTCTCTTTTTCATAAAGCAATGTCTACCAAACCAAACACAGCAAGCTCCTTGATAGTATGGTATCCACTGGTAATAGATTTAACCTCAAATAGACCTTAGGATTTATCTAAAGGTAATAACAGATCATTTTTATTGTTAAAATATATGAATGGCTCCTTCCTGTAATCCTAACTACTCAGGAGACAGAAATCTGAGGATAGTGGTTGAAGAGGGAAAGTCTGTAAAACTCTTACCTTCAGTTAACCACCAAAAAGCCAAAAGTGAAACTGTGGCTCAAGTGGTAAAGTGCTAGACTTGAGAAAAAAATTAAAAGATTGAAAAGTATGAAAGGTATGAAAAGTAGAATTATAATTTAGGAAAAGATGAGTATTGCTTTTCATTTTAAAAAATTATTTGAATTCACTGCCATATTTAGTAAACCAACCAAACTTATTCAGCTAGACATTGCTTTATGTCTTTTCCTTCTTGTGTTTCTTTTTCTTTTTTCCTTTAGGTTTTGGTCTTTTCTTTCCTTGCCATATAGGATTTTAAAAATAAAAAATATTTGTCATCAGAAGGATGTGTCCACAGATTTGCATACAGTAAGTCTAGTCCAGTCCACAGCCACAGCCTTCAAGATGCAGAGAAATATTTTGTTTCTGAAATTCTTCAAGATATAGGAAACTTGATACCATTGAAAATTAGATGTGTTGCAGGGATGGAAAAATGAACAGATGCATTCTACAAGGGTTTTCTACAGGAATGAACCCCCCAAAATACCTACTAGGATGCTACATTTATATTATAATAGAATAAGGAAGGGGGTAGCACTGTTCAAAAAGAAATGTATGCATTGCCTGAATTATGTAACTGTAACCTCTTGGTACATCACCTTTACAATTAATTTTAAAATATTTAAATAAAAAATGAATTACATTGGAAAGGATGCCTTTTTCTTAGGATGATTTGTACATCCTTTTTAAATTATATTACACAAATTATTTGCAGTATTTAGAGTTAACTGCTAATTTCATTGAATTCTTATTTTGAGATAATTACTACATTTTGTTGTTGTTTGGTAGTATAGGGATTTGATCTTAGGGTTCTCTCTGCCCTCAGATCATATAATTAGCATGTGTATTCCTCATTCTTCCAAGGTAGATAATTTAAGAACCTTACAATAGTATACAAATGGTGGCCACAACCTTTGCTGCTGAAGTTGGGTTCAACAGCTTCCCAGCATCTCTGTCTCCACTCGTTCTCTGCTTGGGAATAGATGACCAACTGGTATCTAATGATGTCATCATTAAGGATTGAATTTAATGATTAGAAGGTCATCTTTTCTGTGGTAAGGTCCTGACTCAGCTCTCCCAAATCATGGACATCCATCTATTCTTGTACTGTTAAAGGAAAAAATAAACCTGTTTTAAACAAATGATGTAGACTCTCCAACGCTCGACTTCACAATGAATCCATTCCAAAATATTTCCCTTTTCTCTGTCTCTTAAGCTTTCATGTGAGGAAACAGTGAGCTCAAACTAGACCCCAAGTCAGACTTGCATATACAGTTGTCTCTTGGAGAGTTCCTGGCTCCCCATTCCTCTGGATCAGACCTTCCTGGCTGCCACTGATGGACAGGCCAAAATAATGGAAGATTGTGATCAGCATGATTGAATTGGTAATTCTTTAAAAGCAGAATTTATGTGGCAACATTTTTCGCTAATGAAATACACGTTGTAAAGATCCAAGTTGCTGAGCCCATAAATATTTTAGGGCCCAATGAAAAACTCAATTCTGAAACACTGGTCTCTTACTTAGAAGCTCTCATTCATAAAGGGGTTTTTCTGCAAGGTAGCATCAGATGTTAGTAAATATTTAAAGTGTTTGAACTCATGTCCTTAGAACAACTTCCGTACTTTGGAATATTGTCATTAAACTACAAACGAAACCTCAGCTACCCTAACTTGTAAAGGATGTAATATTTGATCATCAAATTTTAAATTCCCAACTGGAAATAAGTAAGCAAAATTGTTCTTGATCAATTTTTTGATATGAAAAAGTAATACTTAGCATCCTTGAGGTGTAAAATCATACTTTATTTGGAAGTCATAATCTACTCTTCATCCTTTTTATATATTTTTATTTTAATTAATAGAAGGGTTACATTATATTCACCAGATAGAAGGTGCATTAATTCACATACATTGATACCCTTTCTCATGTCTTGGTCCCCATTTCCCTCCCCCCCACCCACACCCCTCATCTTATTTTTCCCCCCTTCCTTATCCAATTTCAAGTAACCAAATACAAATATAGCCAATATATCAGATAACAAAATGAGATACTATAACAATATGAGATAACCAAGGGACAGCAAAAGAGATGAGCGATAACATAGTACAGTAAGGACAATAATCACTCATTATATGGCTTTTGTTTCTATATCCTAGAGTTGCTTTCATTTAGCGTCATCCTATATGGCCTTATGTATCTAGGTTTTGCTATATTGCAAATCTCTGCTATGAGAGCCCAAGGTTTCTACTGATTATGACAAATGAGGGAAACCATTGAGCCTATGTTCCTTTGAGTATGGCTTACTTCACTTAATATTTTTTCTAAGTCTTTCCATTTCCTAACTTCATCCTTTAGATAAAATGCCACTACTATTTTATCTTGTTCCATATTATTTCACAGTGTTTCAGACAAAGTATGTTTAAGAAAATAGCAAATATAGGCTTACTGTCCAGTAACACAGTATATCTAATGTTCAATATTTTGCTCATATATATATATATATACATATACTGTGAATAAGTAGAAATTGACTCTAGGATCAAAATATTATATATGTATATATATATGTATATATATATGTGTGTGTGTGTGTGTGTGTGTGTGTGTGTGCGTGTGTGTGTGTGTGAATTCCTTCATTTAAAAGCATTCCTAATTCCAACAAATGCTTACTGCACTTTCAGTTCAGGATAGAGAGATTGAATGTTGCAGCAGTATTTGTTTTAAATCTGTAATAGTGTAGCTTTGTATACAGCAGGTAATGCTCTCTGACTTATATTGTTTAATGTTTGTCAGCCTGTGAAATTCTTGAGTACTGAGACAATCTTACTGCCTTTAAATACAGTTTCCTACCCAAGGAATCAATCCATTGAGTTCAGTTATTCTAAGTTAAGGCTGTATCCTTGCCATTAAGGCTTCCAAATATCTTTTGTTAAAAGGATATTCAAAAGCATAAGATCCTGCACTAGGATTATTGTAGGTATCATGGTTACAAAAGGAGCTTGGAGAGCAGGCCTCCGTAACAAGTTGCAACTGGTCCACTCACTGATTAACTACTTCATTGCCTCTCTCAGCCTTTGTCTCTCTTAATACTATGGCATTGATAACAGAGGTAGAATCACCTATTCATTGAAGAGGGTGGTACATACTTTTCTTTTTAGCATTGTGCTCAACAGAGAAGTTGGAATTAATGTTATTAGTAAACCTTCTTAAGACATGGTTACTGCGGACTGAGAAGGATTGGCTCAGGAGACTGACCTGTGGACAGGGATCAGTTTACCTGATAAATACCAGGTTAAACCCCTTATGTAAAGTTTGCTGGAAAAAATGCACCTAATATGTGAGAGATCCATTTTGATTTTATTATTAACACTAAATCTATTTTATACCATTTGCCATATGATGTTATTACACAGAATTATAATCTTGGTTGTTTTTTTAACTCTTTAAATATAAGTTAGCTAATTTCAATGTCCATCTGGTACAGGTTAGAACTGTTCATGATATATCTATCATTTATCCATATTAATCACTCATATGTTTAATATTAATATGCCACTAGTAAAACCGTCTTATTGGTTGAGAGGGTCTCTGTTAACAGGCATGGAAAGCTAAAAAAAATGAGAGGAAAGAAGGAAGAAAGGAAGGAAAGAAGGAAGGAAGGAAGGAAAGAAGGAAGGAAGGAAGGAAGAAAAGGAAGACTATATTTGTCCAAATTAAAATTAGTTCCCATGTATCTCATATATTCTAAATGAACACGATGCTTCTGTAATAATAATTTTATTATCACCAAGTTACAGGATAGAGTTTTAATTATGACCTTTCTATCAGTGGAAACCATGTATTTAGGATTAAAACCCTACTCTTTTAACTAGTCTTGTTAAAGACTATAGCTTGATACATTCTGGGTTCCAACTTTTATAAAAACCAGAGAACACTTCTAATAACACTTTTCTAATTTCATGGTTCAATGCACAGCCAGTAAAGATTTAAATAATTCAGAAAGAAAGCCTATTCTCTTTTCTTTATTAGAAGTTTGAGTCAGGCAAATTCTTTGACATTTAATAGGTTTTTAACCCTTTTAATAACTTTTTATAATGAAATTTACTGGCAGTTGTTTTAAAGAAAGGGTTATTATATTAGCATGAATAGCAGGCAGTATTTTTTATGATTAGCTTTGCGACTTTGACCTTATGTGACTTAAAGGGTATAAAAGTATAAATGAGTAATGTTAATATTAACTAAATTAGGTATACCCTGAAATATAGACTGTGTATAGCTACATTCATCCCATTATCTAACATGCTATAAAAATTTGACAAATATTTGACTCTTTTAATTGTTTTAAAGGAGCTTAAGGTCACTTACAGAGTCAGGCACCTTAAAAGAAACTGAAAGACACTGTAATTTTCCTAGATGATTTTCCTAAGTTATTAATATGCTCTGACATATTCTAGCCTTTTCCTAACTCGGTTTCATGCTATTTTAATATTTTCTAGTATATTATTAAAATGAATGTTGGATGAGTTCCATAATAAAAATACTGATTTAAAATTATACTTTTCTTCAAATCCTTAAGTAAGTTGGGAACATACAAATATTCTGCATAGGGGAGCTATCTGATGAAGGCAGACTACAAGGTTTTAATTTTGCTTCTTGAGATACACTTTGTAGCTGAATGGCATGTGTTTTTAATGATATAAGGGCCTCCAGATGAACTTTAATATCACTGTTCTGAACTGATGTGAAGAAGTCAATATTCCACTTGACATCTCCATTTTTACTAGCATCCCATTAACATTCCAGTGAGAAGTATAAGAAAGCAAGTTAAATTCTCAAGTTTAAGTATAGTATGAAGAACCATTTTGGCTAAATTGTACTGCTATAAATCTACAGAGCTCTTTCTGGCAGGTAAACCACAGATCCCAGAGGCCATGTCTTCAAGAGCTTCCCAATTTTCTTAGCACTTGCTTTGCCAACTCATTCTTTTTGTTTCAATGCGCACAATCTTTTGAAAATACTCTGAAAATCCAGCGCATTACTCAATCCCTTCCCTGGGAAACTCAAGGGGAAGGACATGTGAGCAGACATTAGCATGTATGAATACACCAGACTGAATATACAACATGATGACACCATGTGAGCAAAGCCCTGTCTATACTTTGTAGTAAAAATACAAAGGCTATAATTTGAACAGATCAACAGCTCCATTGAATAATTATAGGTAGACCCTGAGAAGATTCAGAGTGACATTAAATGAAAACATTAAGGATAAAAATATATTTTTGAGATGAGCATTGGTAGCTCACAGCTGTAATCCTACTCGGGAGGCTGAGATCTGAGGATTGAAGTTCAAAGCCATTCAGACAGGAAAATCCATGAGACTCTTATCTCCAATTAACCGCCAAAAAGTAAAAGTGTGGTTCAAGTGGTGGTGTGCCAGCCTTGAGCAATAAAAGCCAAGGGAAAGTGAGAGGCCCTTAATCCACCTCTCATTACAAGAATAGGGTCTATAGATAGAGATCTAGAGAAAGTTTAATATATTAATATAAATAGAAGTCTCATATATATGCAGATATGTAATAGATAGATAGATAGATAGATAGATAGATAGATAGATAGATGTATACCATCTTTCTTTTTTTTGTGGGTTATGGGTGTTAACCCAGACAGGGCACTGTCCCATTTTCTAGAGGTTAATTGGAGATAAGAGGCTCAGATCCTTTTGTGCCGAGGCTGGCTTTGAATCTTGATCCTCAGATCTCAGCCTCATGAGTAGCTAGGATTATAGGCATGAGCTACCCCATCCAGCTCCACCTCTCTTTTTTTATATTTTTCATTGTAATTAATAGAAGGGTTACATTATATTCGCCAGATAGAAGGTTCATTAATTCACATACATCGATACCCTTTCTCGTGTCTTGGTCCCCATTTCCCTCCCCCCCAACACCCACCCCTCATCTTATTTTCCCCCCTTCCTTATCCAATTTCAAGTAACCAAATACAAATATAGCCAATATATCAGATAACAAAGTGAGATACTCTAACAATATAAGATAACCAAGTGACAGCAAAAGAGATGAGCGATAACATAGTACAGTAAGGACAATAATCACTCATTATATGGCTTTTGTTTCTATATCCTAGAGGTCCTTTCATTTAGCTTCATACTATATGGCCTTATGTATCTAGGTTTTGCTGTATTGCAAATCTCTGCTATGAGAGCCCAAGGTTTCTACTGATTATGACAAATGAGGGAAACCATTGAGCCTATGTTCCTTTGAGTCTGGCTTACTTCACTTAATATGATTTTTTTCTAAGTCTTTCCATTTCCTAACAAATGGGGTGATGTCATTCTTTCTGACAGCAATGTGGAATTCCATTGTGTACAAATACCACATCTTGTTGATCCACTCATCAACTGAGGGACATTTGGGTTGGTTCCGTATCTTTGCTATGGTAAATAGTGCTGCAATGGACATCGTTGTGCTAGTGGCTTTAGTATGTCCTTGTTTCTGGACAATTGGGTAAATGCCTAGTATTGGAATTGCTGGGTCATAGGGGAACCCTATGTATAGTCTTTTGAGGCACTGCCATACTGCTTTCCATAGTGGTTGAACGAGTTTGCACTCCCACCAACAGTGTACTAGTGATCCTTCCGGGCCACATCCCCTCCAGCATCTGTTGTTATTAGTTTTCTTGATCCTGACCATTCTAACTGGAGTGAGGTGGAACCTTAGGGTTGTTTTGATTTGCATTTCTTTTATGGCCAGAGATGTCAAGCATTTAGTCATGTGTCTGTAGACCATTTTTGTTTCTTCTTCACAGAAGACTCTAAGTCTTTGGCCCATCTTTTGATGGGATGGTTGTTACTTTGGAGATTAGTTTTGGAGTGATTCAATTTTTTGGAAATTAAAGTAGAACTGAAAAAATGGAAAAACCTCCCATGCTCCTGGATTGGAAGAATCAACATCGTGAAAATGACAATCTTGCCAAGGGCTATCTACAAATTCAACGCAATACCCATCAATATCCCAATGTCATTCTTTAAAGAAATAGAAGAGGCAATCCAAAATTTCATATGGAATAATAAAAAACCCTGTATAGCAAAAACACTTCTTAGCAGAAAGAACAGCGCTGGAGGAATTTCAATACCAAATTTTAGACTCTATTACAGAGCTGTAATTATCATAAACAGCTTGGTATTGGCACAAGAACGCGTCTGAAGACCCAATGGAATAGAACTGAGGACCCAGATATTAAACCACAGACCTATGGCCACCTAATCTTTGACAAGGGAGCCAAAAAAATAGAATGGAAGAAAGATAGCCTCTTCAACAAGTGGTGCTGGCAGAACTGCTTAAGCACCTGCAGAAAACTAAAGTTGGATCCTTCTTTGTCACCCTGCACTAGAATAACTCCAAATGGATCAAAGACCTGGTGGTAAAAGCTGATACACTGAAAACGTTACAAGAAGGAATAGGAGATACACTAGACCTCCTTGGCACAGATCAAAACTTTCTTAAAGAATCACATCAAATCAGAGAATGGCTGGATAAGTGGTGCTGCATTAAACTGCAGAGCTTCTGTATGGCAAAGGACATAGCTAGTAAATTAATTAGGAATCCTACAGAGTGGGAAAAGATCTTCACCAACCATACAATGGACAAAGTCCTCATATATAAAATATATCAACAGCTCAAAAAATTGAATCATTCCACCTCTCTTTTGAAACTCATCTTTCTTTAAAAATAGAGCTTGTATAGCTGGATATTAGTGGTTCACACCTGTAGGAATCCTTGCTACTTGAGAGGTATAGATCTGAGGATCTGTATGAAGTCAGCCCAGGCAGGAAAAAAGGACTCACGTGGTATAATTCTAGCCTTAAACACAATAGCTCAGGGATAGCACCCTGGTCCTGAGTTCAAGTCCCAGGATGGGTGTACGCATATACACACAAGCCAAGCACACAAGCACACGCATGCGTGTGCACACACACACACACACACACACACACACACACACAACTTGTGCTGTGCATAGGTATTGTTTCGGATTTTTTCTTTTTTGTCATTATCAGGGTTCAGTGTCAAATACCTAATATCATAATGCTAAAGTTTACATAAGCTACACATTTCTAAATAATAAATAGCTCACACAAGATCATGTAAGGACAATTTAGTTAATTTGTTTGGACAACAAATAATTAAGCTCTGTCTTGGAAATGCATTTAGGAAAATGATAAATGAAATTTGATTATTAAATTTACCCACACAATTTGTTCTTGTGTATATATTTACATATTAATTGAATTCCCAGCAAAAAAATGTAATAGAATTGGGGACTTAAATAATATTAACATTTACATTCTTCTCTGTTTGGAGCAAGATTATTCTGAAGGAAAAAAAAATGGAACTGCTTTGCTTTTCTGCCCTAATTAATCTTGCAAGGTTGTACAGTCAACCCAGAGTAAGGCTCCAAAATGTTTCTTTAGATGCTAAGAACGGTATGTGTTTGATACTGTACATGAAAGGGACTGAGAGCAAGCACTTGTCACAGCCAAAGCCAGCAGGATCTCCTCATGGCCCTAGGGAAAGTTCTCCATGGCAAAGGGTGTCAAATGCTGACAGACAGGGGTAACAAACAAGGCTTCAGAGATTCTTCACATTCTCCTTCTCCTGATGCATCTGGCTCACATCCAGGCATCAACTGCCTAGACTACAGAAAGCAGCAGCTGGTGAGCCACATTAGCAAGGAGAGCCTCGGGGCTACCCCTGTTCCAGAGCTCTGTTCACCAACTGCTGTTCACTCAAACAGCTGCATCTGAGCAAAGAGAGCCAAGGCGTCGTTAGAGTTTTATGTGTACAACTGTTTTGATATAGATTGTCTGCTAACGGGGAAGATAATGATTGCTTTCAAGGCTTGCATGTTGGTCTGGAAAGGTTGCTGATATTCAGTGGAACAGAGCAGATACAAGATGAATTGTGAAACACACTACTTTAACACTGACACCAAGGCCTTCGGTTTGGCCTATATCCTTGAAGAGTGCAATTTTCACACTGTCTAGTAAATAATCCAAGCAACATTACTGCAAATTGTCTTTGAGGAGGGGCAGCATGTATGCCAGTTACAACAAAAATGATACGTTAAAAATGATCATCTAAGATGGCAACACATAGTTTTCCTTTTCCTTTTCTTTTTCAAACAAAATCCAAGGGAAATGTAGAGGGACATATGGTAACAACAACAACAAAAACAATCAAATGTCCCTGAAGTTTAGCACTTGAGTTCAGTCTCCAACAATATCGCACTCTGCAGGCATGAACATCACAGAAGAACAAGGCAGATCCCAAGGAAGAATGCATATCCCTATTTACTTTCATTTCCTGGCAGATTTTAGTAGGACATTCACTTTGTATAAGGTGGCAAAAGTTTTGGAGGAACTCTTGTGAAATTTTATCTTCATCACTATAATCCACCTCCATTATTCTAACTTACAATTTTAAGTTCATAGAATTACAGAATAATCTTCATCCTGAATAGCAAATCTGGAAATTTTAAGGCAACAGACCTGGTTTTTGGAAAAGTAAATTCTAGCTGCACTTTCAATTGAACTGGGTTTTTCAAAATCAAGTGGGGAGAAGAATATTCAGAACTATTCAAAACTATAACACTAGTCACGTAAACAACTTTTAACCAAGACAGCATGAAAATAGAAAGTTCACTTCCATTGAAAATAAATAAAGTGAGGAAAGCACATGTACAATATAGAAGGTAAACTTTAACTACTTTCTATGTTTCTGAGCCCGATATTAAGCTAATGGCATTTCCAAGACACAAATAAAGATTTATACTACTGTTTCCATGAAGCCAGTATCATCAATCCTAGCAGTGCCAGAATAAAAGTTCCCTTCAATGTAACTCACGAAAGTCCTACTACGTGTTCTGACCTAGGCTAGACTCAAAGGCTACAGTAGTGAAGAATTGTAGACTCAATCCCTGCTTTTCAGGATTTTAATTTATTACATTGTATTGGAATTATGTTCAGTTGAATATAAGAGAAAGCTTCATTGATGATGAATGAGTCTGTAAGGACGATCACAATAAAAACTCTATAGTAGTAAGTTGTCCAACTCCATGATAACCAGACCCTTTATATATCTTTGTTTCTCTAACATTCTTTCACTTCTGCCTGAAACATTATCCCATACTTTCACCAACAGTAAGTAGCAAAAGAAGAGCCTTTTTCTTTAAGGAAACTCCTTGAAAGCCTCTGTACAACATCTTTACTTCCATTCCATGGTGTAACTAATTATATGTAGCTGCAAGGGAGTTCATGCATGTTCTCCTTTGTCACCTGCTATGCTAAGAGCTAATACCAGGGGCTTGTTCCTCAGGACTAAAGCAGAATGTTAGAAGTAACAGTTGAATGTTTCTGTACAAAAGGAAGTAGTCACCTAATCAAATCTTTTCATCTTATGATTAATGCTAGTGAAAAGTGAAAAATAATTCATCAACGTGGTTAAAGCTTATATAGATAGTATGCACTTCTTCATTTATATACTGATATACATAAGTATAGAAAGTTCCTTGAACTTTGAGGATAAGCTGACTTTGTAGTGGAGGAGAGAGCAGGGGGCTTGAACTCAGGGCCTAGATGCTGTCTCTGAGCTCTTCCTCTCAAAGCTAGTTCTTTACCACTTTGAGCTCCAGTTCCACTTCCAGTTTTCTGGTGGTTAATGGGAGATAAGAGTCTCACAGACTTTCCTGCCCAGACTAACTTTGAACTGCGATCTCAGCCTCCTGAGTATGAGCCACCAATGCCTGGTGATAACCTGATTTTTGAACTTGACTTTGAGATTGTTAGAGTTCCGATATATCAGGTTGGTGACAGCTTCATGATGTGGTAGAAAAGTACAGAGGTATAAAATAAAGTCATGTATATTTATTTCAGTCTTTGTTCAATAAAGATAGGTAAGATTGTTTAACCTTTCCCCTTCTTGACAGATTTGTATAAAACCTCCATCCATATGGCTATGTACAGAGGAGTTATAAGGTTCAGAAGTTAAAAGCAATTATCTAACTACAAATAACTGAGCACAGTTTGGATTGTTTTCCTCTTTATCTTTTAACATTTCAGACAGCAAATGTTCAGCAAATGGTTATTTAGTGAGCAAAGTACAGAAATAGAAAGACACAAAGATACCAGACGTTGGTGGTTCATGCCCATAATACTAGCTACTTGGGAGAATAAAACAGGGAGGATCAGCGTTCAAGGCCAATTTGGGCAGAAACTTTTGTAAGACTACTTCTCAACAGAGCTACATACAGTGTCACATGCCTGTCTATCCTCAACAAGACAAGAAACCTAAAATAGGCAGATCCTAGCCTCACTGTGTGACCCAACAAGAATGGAACACTCCAACAGGTAGAGTTCTTCCAAGTTTTCCCCATATCAAACATTAAGCCAGGGTTAATGCCATATAGATGCTATGATAACAAAATGTTTAACTTCTAAAACAAAAACACCATAGTAAGATTGAGTTGTCTGTAAGTTCATCTGAGAGTTGCAAAGAAGGAAATATTCTCTCCCTATATATTTCCTCCACATAAGACACTACCTCTCCTTTGATGAAGTGTCAAATTCGCTGTCTACCTGTTTTAACACCATAGAAGATGTGATATTTTGAACTAATGATACTTCTATAGGAGAAAAATCTCCTCTTGGACACTTCTCTTTCTTTAATTCACTTTTATCTTCTTTCATGGCCAAGCCCATCTTACCCTCTCTAGGACAAGGGCAGGAGTTCCTATTTCATTATTCAGAGATCTACCCACAACACAAATCATTGTGAGAGTTCAATGGCCCACACCTGTGTTTCCAGTTAGTCAGAAAGTTAAAAGCCAGAGGATCATGGTTAAAAGCTGGCTCAGGTAGAAAAATCTGTGAGAATCCATCTCAAAAGAAAGCAAACCAAAACAAAAACCCAGCAACAGAAAGCAGGACTGGAGGCACGGCTCAAGTGGTCAAACATCAGCAATGTGAACATGGGACTAAGATTCAAACCCTCAGAATTCAAACCAAAAAAAAACTCTCCGAAAATAATTTAAAAGATCGTAAAACAATGGAGGAAATAGGTATTATAGAAATGAGATGGATTTTAGAATACTTTTCCTACGATATGACATTAAACTTATATGATTTCTAGGAAATTAAAAGGAGTGGTATCAATTTACACAAATGAGAAATATGGATATCAAGTAGTTAAATATTTTTAGAAAGATAGCTCAATTAAACTATGATTGTACTAGTATATAATTTTAATTTCCAGGACTATAAAATGTGTTTTATAAATACATGTGTAAATATATATATGAGTGATTATTTGGGGTTGCGTTGGGTGAGCGGACTCTGCTCTTTAGCACAATGTTCATGTATGGGCATTCATTCTATGCCCCTAATAAAAAGTGTTCTATGTGATAAGGGCCTAAGAAAACAGTAGGAAACTTTAAGACATTTGAGGGTAAGCCTGAAAAGAAAACAAAACAAAACAGTGCATATGACCACTTCTGTGTATTTTCGTGGGGCGGGGGAATTGAACTCAGGGGTTGCACTTGATAGGCAAGAGCTCTAGCACTCTACCATTCTCTGTCCTTCTGATTGTTTATCAAATAGAATCTCGTGCTTCCACATGGTGGCTTCCCACTATGTCCTCCTATATAGCTCTGCTTTGAAGGACTAGCAGGAATTATAAGCCTGCAGCACTACCACAGGCTCTTCTCAGTACTTATAAAAAGTCAGTCTTAACTTTTTTTATTTTTTTGCCAGTCCTTGGCTTGAGCTCAGGGCTTGAGCACTGTCCTTGGACTTTCTCAAGGCTAGCACTCTACCAGTTGAGCCTCAGCACCACTTCTGGCTTTTTGCTATGTATGTGGGGTACGGAGGAATCGAACCTGGGTCTTCGTGCATGCTAGGCAAGCACACTACCACTAGGCCAAACTCCCGGCCCCCAATCTTAAATTTTTATGTTTTTTAAAAATGTCAGAAATTTCTGTGAAAGCTGTCATAGGAAGATCAGCTGTAGAGGTTATAAAAACATCTGAGAAGAAATAAAGACTTTTATTGTGTATCAGTGGGGGCAATATGAATGAATGGATTAGGAGAGAAAACAATTGATAATTTGAATAGAAAAGTGTTTTTAAATTATTACTGATTATAACCCTCTCTATGGGATATGTAAAATGTGAAATCAGCTGCTCAATTCAGTGGAAAGTATTGAGGACTGAAATTGGAAGATGCAGACTTTTAACTCTAAATCTGGTTTGTGGCAAATTATTTAACATGTCTAGGTTTTACTCATTTACTTGTTCATTTATATTTACATAGGTATTTTTTCAACCAGCTGTCTTATACTCTACCTACCTCTGCCAAATTTCCTCTCCTATAAACTGAGTATCTCTGAAAGATTCTGCCATTATTATATGTGCTATTAAACAGTAAGAACTATTTAATGAAGGACTTCATAGAAAGAAGTTGTGAGCTACATTTAAAAGATGAGAGGAACCCAGTTTGAGTTACTGTCAAAAAAGTTTAGATTATTAGAGTGACAGCTACAAAATGGAAAAGCCATTCTGAAGAATCACAAGTCTGGGCCAGATTGTGGCCTCAGAACAGCTACATATCATTTCAGGAGTATCATGCTAGCTTGGTGAAATGACTTCAGCACATTGCTAGAAAGTAATCTCATTATCATAGATAAAACTAGAAGCAAAGCCTAAAACCCCATTCCTCAATTGACCCACACAATATTTCCAGGTCACAGAAACATTTTGGTACTACTAAACATACTCAATGTAGGAATGTTTTAAAAAGAAACAGTAAGATAACATTATTAGTTTGATTTTTCTCAGTCACAGCATATAATTTTAACCATTTTAAGCACATATTCCTTCACAGCACTCTCTTTTTTCCATAGTTACTTTTTTTCTTATCTTGATTGCTCGCCATCTTCCTTATTTTTCAAGCCCTCTAAGAGGGATACCACAGAATATTCATGATTATTTTAAGTTTGAAAATACTGCCAAAATGTTAAGTGAAATCCACCACACTCCTCTTACACAATGCATTTGACCTCCAGATAACATTAAGTATTTCATCCTTCAATGCTTTTAATTCTAATCCTAGTAGAGATGAAATTCATTGCTTGAATTACAAGAGTGATTCTCGTTAGGGCTAAAAAGCAGTGACCCAAATAGCATAATGGATTAATATATGATGACCTTGCAGTTTTACAGTTTTACTTTCAAATCTGACAAATCATTTCAACAATCAATTGACCAATACCAGGCTGTAAACATTCTGGGTCTATTGGTTAGCAAGTCATTCTGACCAGTATTGTCCTGTAAAGAATTACCCTGAGAATAATTCACTTATGAACTTCTAAAACCTTTCTATAATGCTAAGATTGGGGGGAAACAGTGGTTAGCAAGTCATTCTGACCAGTATTGTCCTGTAAAGAATTACCCTAAGAATAATTCACTTATGAACTTCTAAAACCTTTCTATAATGATAAGATTGGGGGGAAACAGGATTTAACGAGTGGCCATGATGCTATAAACATTAATTGAACAATTTGGTCACTTGAATAAGTGAAACTTACGTCATATAAATATATTATAATATGCATATCACTGTGCATATAATATGCACAGAATGATTATAAGCATTCACTGTCAAATTCTCTCTTATTTGTTTGTAGAAGTGGTGCTAGACCCTGAACATGTCTAGAGAACACACTACTGCTGAGTTACGTTCCCCATTTCTTAATTTTGTACTCTCACTTTGTGTGTGTGCCAGTACTAGAGCTTGAAGCAAGGGGCCAAATGCGTTTGCTTGGCTCTTTTTGCTCCAGGATGTGGCTCTACCGCTTGAGCCACAACTCTCTATTCCAGGTTTTCACTGGTTAATTGGAGATAGAGTCTCTTAAGATTTGCCTGCTAGGGCAGAATTACTGGATTCGTACCATGAAACATAGATCTCAGCCTCCTGAGTAAAAGATTACAAGCATGAGTCAGTGTTGCCTCGGATTTGGAACTTTCTGAGCTGATATACAATTTGGATTATTGTACCGTCGCTATGTGTATATAGCTCAACAGAATGTACTGCAGTCAACAGAAATGAAAGTTTTGCCATAAACTTGCTTGCAAAAATTTATCTTTTAATTAAGGCATTTATTTATGTATTCACTTGTTTCTTTTAGATGCAAGATATACGGAACCCAGAAGGAGCTCAGTACAGCTCCCATCCCCAAATGGCGGCCATGAGGCCCAGGGGTCAGCCTGCAGACCTCAGGCAGCCAACAGGCTTGATGCAGCACGGGCAGCTGACCACCATCAACCAATCCCAGCTAAGCGCTCAGCTTGGTCTGAACATGGCAGGAAGCAATGTCCCACACAACTCACCCTCTCCACCTGGGAGCAAATCCGCTACTCCTTCTCCATCCAGCTCAGTGCACGAAGATGAAGGAGATGATACTTCCAAGGTAAAAAACAGGTGACTTTTAGAACTCATGGTTGTCCCCTTCTTTGACCTCACCTTGAGAGATACAGGTGGACCCCTCAGAGTGAGGAGAACTTAATCTCACTGTGAGATGTATCCGTTTTTATTTTTCAAAGGTAAAATATATGTGGAGAATGTACACTTACAAACTGGGAGGATGAAACCACAGGCTTTTTTTGCTGGTCCTGGGATTGAACTCTGAGTAAGGATGCTGTCCCTAAACTTCTCTTAGTCAAGGTTAGTTCTCTACCACTTGAGCCACAGTGCCACTTCCAGCTTGTTCTGTGTGCTTTGTTGGAGATGAGATTCTCACAAACTTTTCTGCCCTGGGCTGACTTCAAACCATGATCCTCAGATCCCAGCCTCCTGAGAAGCTAGGATTATAGGTGTGAACCACCAGTACCTAGTTGCCAGTTACACCTTTAAGTCCCTAAAACAAGTTCTCAGTACACATGTATTAAGAATTAAAGTCAGTTGTACCTCACAAAAGTGTGTGGTCTTCATAGATGAGTAAGACAGAATAAATATTGTAGGACTCAACCTCCAAAATTAAGCCTGACATCATTCATTCAAAAACAAAGAGAAGTTAGCAAGTGTGTGTGTGTGTGTGTGTGTGTGTGTGTGTACACAAACACACCTTGAGATCTCTGGCACCATTCCATATTGTGAATGAGGTCATATAATGACAAAATATGGCTGTCTTCCCAAAACAGAGGCCTGGAGTGTTTGTTTCATAGTCTTTGTTACCACTATGCCAGTGTGGTTGTTTTCTGTCTGTCCCTGTAGTGCCATTCTGCTAAATTACTAGATGGAAAGTTGGGTCTTAAATGCCCTTAGACCAGAAATTAATTACAGAAGGCAGTTAACTGTTCATAGTACTAGAGGCAACTTGAAAACAAAAATGGATGTACCAAAATTCTAAAATCACCAATCTTCTTCTGCCTTTGTTATTGCTGAGATTCATTCTGATAAGGACCCAGGTGATTAAATATTTACTGTGGAAAATATTAACAATCAAATAAATACTATGTCTCCTATTTTTCGGCTTTGAATATCTTACTAGTAGGGCTGGGAGCACAGCCTAGTGATGGAGTGCTTGCCTAGCATGCATGAAACCCTGGGTTCAATTCCTCTGTACCCCATACACAGGTAAAGTTAGAAGTGGTCTGTGGCTCAAGTGGCAGAGCACTAACCTTGAGCCGAAAGTGTCAAGGACAGTGCCAGGCCCTGAGTCAAGCCACAGGAAATGGAAAAAAATCTTACTAGTAGAATGACTATGCCACCATTCTGATTTCTTTTTCACACTTCTGAAAACTTTGTTTTGGGGAGTTAAAATAACCCCGAGAAGCACAATACAGCAATGTGTTAGCAATGGATTTTTAACAATGGGTTAATATCCAATAGCTATATTTACTTTTTTTTTTTTTGCTTAAGCTCAGGACCTGAGCACTGTCAGACTTTCTCAAGGCTAGATAGAGCTCTACCATTTAAGCCTCAGCACCACTTCTGGCTTTTTTCTGTGTATGTGGTACCAAGGAATCAAACCCAGGTCTTCGTGCATGCTAGGCAAGCACTAGGCCAAATGCCTGGCCCCTATATTTACTTTTTAAAAGTCCAGATGAATTGTGATCCATAGCCTGGTAAAAAAAAACAAAGCTGCAGCGTTACCCATATGGTCTACATTCTTAGTATTGTGGTTTCATCCTGGAGAGACTGTCCCTTGAAGGACTTGCCCCTCTGGAGGGAGCAGTGGAGTGAGCTCTGCTTTGATATACAAAGAGAGCACTGTGGCACTGTTAGCTCACACCTGTAATCCTAGCTATCCAAGAGGCTGAGATCTGAGGATCATGGTTCAAAGCTGGCCCAGGCAGTAAAGTCTGTGAGATTTTTATCTCCAATTAGTTAGCAAAACAACAGAATTAGAAATATGGCTCCAGTGGTAGTGTTACAGTGTGGAATTAAACAAACAAATTAAAAAGTAGCATAAAGCCCTGAGTTAAAAACACAGTATGCATCCTTCCTCCATTTCCACGCCCCTTCCAAACATGAAACAGCCAACCCAGAATCCACACCTTAACCATCTCCTGATCAGACTCTCACACACCAGGCCCATTTCCTCTCCACCCTACCTCACTCCAGAGCAAGAAATTAGACAAGAGACATGCCCTATAGTTCAGAGTCTCATGGTATTATTCAAACTATTCAATCCTAACATTTCTCACTGAGCCCTGAGTCATACTCTGCCCAATCTCTATTTCTGTGTCCAGATTGATCTGGGTGCTTTCCCACATGGCTGGCAGGACCTGCCTTTGTGCTCTGTGGACCTGTGAACGTACACTTCTTTCAAGACAGTTGTTTCTGTTTTGTCTTCTCATAACTGGTTCTAACATCTGCCCTGTCTAAATCTCACAACAGCTGTACAACCAACACTGCATTGTCAATTCTCTTTGCTCTCATGATCTTTCCCTATTGTCTGTGAATCTCACCAAGAAATGAGCAGAAAGAGATGTTGATACAACATAAATAATGCATTGGGTTAGTAAAAGCCCAAGTGTTAACTGGCCATTCGGAGGAAAAAAATTTTTTTTTTCAAAAAGTGTGGATTAGTCTAATTGGCCATTAGGCCAGTGAATACCAGGTCCTAAAGGCACACACCAAAAATTGATTTGTGGACAGTGATATGAATGTTGGATTATGTAAATACGATTCCAGTCAATTTCCAAAACAGGAATGACATGTATGATATTTTAAGGGGAAAAACTTAATGCTCTGCTCACTGTAAAGATCAATACATGTACAGTATCTGGCTCGAATCTTTATCAGTATTCCTTACTGACATTTCAGGAAATTAAATGCAGTTAACATCTTCTATCAGTGCCTATTATATAAGATTATTAATTACAAGTGTACTTTTCACATTCTTCAACTTATTTAAGTAGATAAGTAAACAGAAACCTGAAATTCACTTTACAGATTGATGTTAACCTCTTAAATATAAATTTCATGATTTTGTTGATGCAAAAATTTGTATGCTGCAGGTTTCCACAATGGTGTGTGGAGTCTTTCAAGTGGGTTTTCTATCCAATTACTCAATATTCACATCCCCAAGTAATATCTAGTTCTCTATTAGTGACTGTGTGAGCACTGGATAGATTTCATAGCCTGTAATGGTAGGTTCTTCAATTATTGATTTGTACAGGTGTAGGGATATATTTCTCAAGAATGAGTGAGTTAAAAATAGTTTTTTGCCTCCATAAATATTCCCAAGGTCCTGTATTTCTTTAGTATATTTTCCATCTCAAGAAAATTCATCCTCCCTATCCAAGTTGCTCGCCATTCTTCACCTTTTCTTCAATTCAGGATCCTCTTACCCATTTATCCAACTTGTGTTTATTAAATTGCTAGAAAAATCCTCTGATGGGAGGCTGGAGCATTTTTTTTAGCACAGTTAAGAATTAAAGTGATATTTTTTCCTTTCTATGTGAGGAAGAGGATTTATGTGGAATGTTATACTACAACAGCTCCAGTTAAATGGGAAACAGCATTAAGTCAAAAAGATCATTTAAATCATTTTAACAGGAGAGCCAAAAAACAAATATTGAGTTCCACAGAAGAAAAAGCAGCTTTTAAAGCTGCTTCCCTCTTAACACTGTATGCTCTCTTTAAGCAATTACATATTGATTCCAGTTTACCTAATTGAACAATTAAATGAAATAAGTCTGTTTTGACAGAGAAATATTATAAATACATCACTAGAATTAATTACCACCTTATAAACAGTACCCATGATTTTGATTGCTCTGAAGCTGTGTTGACAGCTTTAAGTCATAAATGAGACATATAGTAATACATCAAAGAAATATAAACTTAGACAGCTTGTGGTTCTAAGCCTGTAATCCAGTACTTGTAATTTAACAGACACTTTAAGACACTTAAAGTATCTGGCATTACAAGTATATTTTTGGAACAGTTTTTCCTTGAAGGAAATTATAGGGTAAGAATCACAGTATATATTTATTCTTTCTTTTACTTTAAGTTTTTTTTCTCTTGAAAGTATCCTTATGTTTTATATGTATCTCTTGTAAATGATATATAGTTAGATGATCTTTTACTTTTGAAAAGAAATTTTACACTTACACTAGTATACATACTAAAGTACCCTGGTTTGTCTTTCAAGTGTGATGCTATTTGCCCCACAAATGTTCTATGTGCTTTGTCTTATCACCTTAAAATTATTTTTCTTTTTCTTGTTTCATTATTTCTGATTTGAAGATTGACAATTTTATATTCTACTTCTTTTATTCGCCTCCTTACAGACATAGCTGGGAAAAGTTAAGAGACTGATAACCTCTGTTCTCTTTCTGGAGTTACTTTTATCCCCAATTTCCTTCCCTCCACTTTATATTGAGAGTTCTTATGGTTATCGATCATTTGAATTATATTTTGATTGAATTATATAACTTAATAAACTTTATGAAATACTATGTTTTATTACGTTCTGAAGTCCATTTTCCTTTAGGTTTATTTTTTAACCTGACATCACTTTGTAA
Organism: Megascapheus bottae; assembly: GCF_031878675.1. NCBI lineage: Eukaryota > Metazoa > Chordata > Mammalia > Rodentia > Geomyidae > Megascapheus > Megascapheus bottae. The sequence goes on along the minus strand of NC_143517.1, from coordinate 10,009,316 downwards.
CTTTGAAAATGTCCTTTTGTTAGGATTTGTTGGGGACATACTTTTGCTGGGTGAAGAACTCTAGATGGATAGTTCTCTTTCAGCATTATATAATTCCATTTAGTCCTGGTTTCCATTGTTGCCTTTGAGACACTACCATTTCCCTGTCTTTATATTTTTTTGGGGGGTGGTTTATGGGGCTTGAACTCTGGGCCTACCTTCTCCCTGAGCTCTTCAGCCTAAATCTACTGTCCTATCCCTGGTCCTGGGTGTTGTCACTGACTGCATCAGCTCAGGGCTACCCCTGAGCCTCAGCCTCACTTTCCATTTTCTAGTGGTTAATTAATGGAGATACGAGTCTCATGTTCTTTAGTGTCTGGGCTAACTTTGAACCGAGATCCTCAGTTCTCAGTCTCCTGAGTAGCTAGGATTACAGGCGCAAGCCACCACAGCACCCTGCATCCTATCTTTCTTTGAAAATAGTGTCTTCTACCTGTGATGTCCTGAAGCTTTACTGTGACTTACATGAGTTTTTTCACATGTATCTTCAATTTCATTTTCTCTGTCTTTTATCATTTCTGAGAAGTTTTAAAGCATCATTTTTCTCCAGTGTTGTTTAGAGCCCATTCTTCTTCCCACTCATTGTCTAATTGTCAGGGAATTAGGATGAAGTTAGATGTTCTCATCTCACCTCCTCAGCCTCTTTTTTTTATAGGTTTTATTGTAATTAATAGAAGGGTTACATTACATTCGCCAGATGGAAGGTGCATTACTTCACATACATTGATACCCTTTCTCGTGTCTTGGTCCCCATTTCCCTCCCCCCCCCATCTTGTTTTCCCCCCTTCCCTATCCAATTTCAAATAACCAAATACAAATATATCCAATATATCAGATAACAAAGTGAGATACTGTAACAATATGAGATATCAGATAACAAAGTGAGATACTGTAACAAAATGAGATAAATAAGGGACAGCAAAAGAGATGAGAGATAACAGTGCATTAAGGACAATAATCACTCATTATATGGCTTTTGTTTCTATATCCTAGAGGTCTTTTCATTTAGCTTCATACTATATGGTCTTATGTATCTAGGTTTTGCTGTATTGCAAATCTCTGCTATGAGAGCCCAAGGTTTCTACTGATTATGACAAATGAGGGAAACCATTGAACCTATGTTCCTTTGAGTCTGGCTTACTTTTAAGTCTTTCCATTTCCTAACAAATGGGGTGATGTCATTCTTTCTGATAGCAGCATAGAATTCCATTGTGTGCAAATGCCACACCTTGTTGATCCACTCATCAGCTGAAGGACATCTAGGTTGGTTCCATATCTTTGCTATGGTAAATAGTGCGGCAGTGGACATCATTGTGCTAGTGGCTTTAGTATGTCCTTGTTGCTGGACAATTGGGTAAATGCCTAGTAGCTCCACAGCCTCTTTACCTGCTGTGTTACATTCTGTTCAATTTATTTTGATTTCCTAGTTCATGGTTCTCTTTCCAGCTATATCAGCTACAAAATGCATAATCATCTGTTGAGGTTTTAATTTTTTTTTTTGCCAGTCGTAGGGCTTGAACTCAGGGCCTGCGCACTCTCCTTGGACTTTTCTCAAGGATAGAGCTCTACCACTTGAGCCACAGCACAACTTCCAGATTTTTTCTATGTATGTGGTACTGAGGAATCAAACCCAAGTCTTCATGCATGTTAGGCAAACACTCTATCACTAGACCAAACTCTCAGCCCAAGGTTTTAATTTTAAATATTTTTCAGAACTCTTTTTTTCTCTCATTTGCTTGTTTGTTTTAGTCACTTTTTGTCATCTAAACGTGTTAAATATCATTCTTTCCTGTCCTGTCTGTGCTAATTCCAATTATGAAATTTTTGTGGTATGAGTTGTTTTTTGTGGGTGTGCTGGTACTGCGTCTGAATTCAGGGCCTAGGTATTGTTTCTTCGCTGTTTCCCTCAGGTTGATATTCTGCCAGTTGAACCACAGCTCATCTGGATTGTTGCTGATCAAGTGGAGATAAGAATTTCTTAGGTTTGTCTGACCAGACTGGCTTCGAACTGTGATCTTCAGTTCTCAGCCTCCTGACTAGCTAGAATTATAGGCATGGGCCAAGGTCACCATTTTGATTGTTTTTGGTTGTTTCATTTTTGGCTTTAGGGATGATAGATGATTATTGAAATTTTGTAAGAATTATTACAGATCTACTGTAGGAATAGATGCCTGATGATTTATGTTGGCTTCTACCAGATTACTGGGGCCATGTGAGCCTAACATCCGATTTGGAGTACTTCTAAATACTGGCTTCATTTAGGTATCACAAGATTTTTATCCCCCATTTCTGAATTTCCATGGGATTTTTCCCCTTTAGTATCAAGATTAAATACTAAAATCCTTGGAGCTCTCAGAGAGCACACATAAGGCAAATGATTTCACTTCATCCTTGCATTGAGATTCTGAATCTTTTTGTTTGTTTTTGTTTTTGTTTTTGTGGATCATGGGGCTTGAACTCAGCCTAGGTGCAGAGCTCTTCAGGTCAAGGCCCTACCTTTGAGCCAAGCCTCACTTCCCATTTTCTACAGGTTAATTGAAGGTAAGAGTCTCAGGTCCTTTTGTGGCCCTGGGCTGGCTTTGAACCTTGATCCTCAGATCTCAGCCTTCTGAGTAGCTAGGATTACAGGTGTGAGCACCTGGCTTCTGATTCTTTTTGTCTGTAATGGAATTCTATAAATATCCTGCCTTTGGGTTTTCATTATTGGTCCTGGAGCTTGAACTCGGGACCTAAGCTCTGTCCCTGAGCTTCTTTCTCTCAAGGCTAGCACTCTGCCACTTGAGCCACAGCTTGACTTCCCAGCTTTTTTTAAGTATTGTAACCCAGTATCCCATTGATTCATCCATATCTTTTTTTTTTTTTTTTTTTGCCAGTCCTGGGCTTGGGCTCAGGGCCTGAGCACTGTCCTTGGACTTTCTCAAGGCTAGAGCTCTACCACTTGAGCCTCAGCACCACTTCCGGCTTTTTGCTGTGTATGTGGTGCGGAGGAATCGAACCTGGGTCTTCGTGCATGCTGGCAAGCACTCTACCACTAGGCCAAACTCCCGGCCCCTGATTCATCCATATCTTGATAAAGAAAGCTGTCTTCAGTATTCTTCTTGCTCCTCTAGATTCCTACTTTTACTTAGTTTTTGTGTCTGATCTTTGTTTTGCTAATTTGTTAGTTTGGCAATGCATATGCTCTGCCACAGTAGAGAGAAACAGTATTATGTCACCATGGCAGTATTAAATGAAAGTTTAGAGAAGTAGTTTGTATTTTACCACTCTCTAGATGCGAGATTCCTGCTATAAAAAAAAAAGTTACACAGTTTTCTATAAACATTAAGTGAATTTAAACAGTGTTAGAACTAAATGTCATATCACTATATCTAGCAATGGGACAGAATATTTAAAATTTGGACTTGAAATTCTGGCATTTTCCATACTGAAATATAAGATATTATGCAGTTATTCAACACTTCACATGGAATACTATGGGTGATACTTTAAAAGAATTTTCAAGATCTTAGTAACCAAATTAGCAAATGTTCTCCATTTAGTTTTTTAAAAAGAAAAAAAAAAACATTTGTTGGAAATGAGCCTAAAAAGCTATAGCTAGTACAGGGGAAAATGACAAAATTCAGCCATGTAAGCCAGTACAGTTTCTAAATGATTCTTTCTAAAAATCCATTCAAGTAATTAAATTATACTAGAGTATAGTATTTTGAAGAAACACATGTTCTCAGACATATGAGATGACTGAGCAAATTTGATTAATTCATGGAATAAAAATAAAGTGAGAGTTAACATAGCCACCTGGCATTTAGTTCATCAGGACCATACCTCAACAGCTTGTGTTCTTTATAAGAAAAGACACTCTCTATCCAAGAGAGGAAAAAAGTAAACATATTGCCCAACTCAAACATAGAAAAGATCAAGTGAATCCAACAGAATTGACAAATCTAACTAGTAGGTGTATAAAATTACAACTCACCCTTTTTTTCTCTTTTTAAAATAATTTTTTTCTGGACAGTAGCCCATACTTTCTATTCCATAGAAGGCCACTGAGTGTCTATACTAAACTCATCCAAAAATAATAATCAGCTCTGTTTGGCAGAATCAAGGATCCTTAAAAGTGAATTTGCTTTGCAAGACTGATACAATGCCCTGCAGTAGTGAATCATTTAAAAGTAAAACCCTTCATAAGCATTTTTCTGTAATTGATCTTTTGAGTCATTGAATGTACTGTTATTATTAATGACAATAATAAACCCATTGTAAAATGAAAGAAGTGTTACAGCCTTGCTGATTTCACAGTAACTAGATGACTTGCTTTACATGCTTATTTGAGTTTATTTTCATAGGGGGATTTTAGATGGCACCATTTAGAAAGAAAAGAGAAGAAATTTAAGCAGCAAAATCTTCACTGATAGAAACAGTTCTACAAACCCCCCCATGCCCACCCCCAAGTGCTGTGGTGTGCCCTGTTTCTACAGTGAAGATTTTATAATATTTATTTTCTATGATAAGAGTTATAAGTGGAGTTCTATGTTGTTTGTTCAGCCTATTATGCAGATGGTGCTTGATTAAAATCTATTTTAAACTACAACGATTACTGCAAGCTAGTGCACATTAAGGAGCTCTCTCAGCCCTGTTACAGGCTTTGAGACCATGGCAGTTTATTTTAAATATGCTTATAGACATTTCTAACTTCTCTGGGGACATTTCAATATTATTACTCTCTTTCCATGATAATCTATTTTTTTCTTTTGCAACATTGGGGATTGAACCCAGGGTCTTGTGCATGCTTAAATAAGTGCTTTACCACTGAGCCACACCTCCAGCTGCATTTCCTTGATAAGAACTTATATTCTAGATACTTAAGAAATGTTATCTAAGCTACACTGTTTACACATGATTTTTTTAAATTTTATTTTTTATTGTTGGGGTAATGTATAGAGAGGTTACAGTTACATTCGCCAGATAGTCGGTGCCTTACATCTCACACATTGATACCCTTTCTCATGGTTTTGTCCCCATTTTCTTCCCTCCACCCCCTACCAATCATCTTGTTGAAGTGAATAATTGTTTTCTTGTGATAAACAAGTTACATGCCTTCCAATAATTACACAATAATACAAGGCAGGAGATTAATCACTAGAAGTATAAACTTATTTCTAGAAATTCAAGAAATATGTCTATTTTGACAAGTAAGTTATTAAGCATATGCCACTGTGTAAATTTTATGTATAATAATTATTTATGAGTAATATTTATGCATTTCCATCATTTGGTCCCTAATTGAATATGAAATAGGTTTGTAGGTAATCAGGGCTACATTTAGAGCTTCAGTTCGGTGATCTTTTTAGTTATTATTATTTCCCTTCTAAGCCTTTCTCTAGTACTGTAGAATACAGAAATGCAAGATGATCTACTTCATGTAAGGTAATACACTAAAGTTATGAAGGATATAAATATTACTTTCAGTGTGCTTCTCACTATAGGGAGCATTATCGTTTGCATTGTAAGTTTTCACCAGGCCCTTCCAGGCACCAGCGGCTCATCCTTATATTTGTAGCTACTCTGGGAAGTGAGGGGAGCTAAGGAGCTAAGCTCTGAAAATCATGGTTCAAAGCCAGCCAAGGCACACAAATCAGAAAGATCATATATCCAATTTATCAGCAAAATTCTAGAAGTACAGGAGTGGCTCAAGCAGTAGAGTGCCAGCCTTGAGTGAGAAAGCTGAGGAAGGGTAAAAGATCCAGTATTAAAGCTCCAATACCAGGACCCCCACACCCAAAAAAATATCTTAAACTCCAAAATTTGACACTGGAATTAAATTTAACTGCCCAGTTGAAAAACCCTACCAACATGACAAATACTATAACTAATAGCAGTGTCCAAGATAGTTCAGTACATTTTAGGAACCATTAGTATGTACGATTGTTAACATTTTAAGCTAATTCAGTAGGCATTAATTTTTAGTTCCTCAGTTTCACTAGCCATATGTAAGTAGCCTATAGGCACATGTGGCTACCTTTTGAACAGTGCACAGAACAGTCTCTCATTTCAGAAAGTTCTATGGAACAGTATGCTATACTGGACTGTAAAAGTTAGAGCTTCTTAGAGAGTTAACATATAAAATTACAAGTGTCTTATCCAACAATGCAAGGAATCCAGATCCAGACGACAGCTAAAATTAAGATCTAGGGGCCAGGAGTTTGGCCTAGTGGTTAAAGTGCTTGCCTAGCATGCATGAGGACCCGGGTTCGATTCCTTGGTACCACATATAGAAAAAAGCCGGAAGTGGTGCTGAGGCCCAAGTGGTAGAGCTCTAGCCTTGAGAAAGTCCAAGGACAGTGCTCAGGCCCTGAGCTCAAGCCCAGGACTGGCAAAAAAAAAAAATTAAGATCTAGGGTCATATTATAAATCAGTTTCCCTAATTTTTACACCATGATTATATTCATCATCATTGTGTTCATTCTGAAGTGTTGGTGGTCAGAAAAGCCAAGTATTTTCAAAATACAATCTATTACTCACATAGAAGTAGATCAAATTGTAGCAACATTTCTTTCTTTCAGAAGACTTTTCATGTGCTTTTCACATATGTAACAGAACTATCCTTAGACTATAGGCCTTACAGTTTCTCAGTTTATTACGCAGAGTCCAAAATGGCAGCTCATTTCTACATCAGTTCCATGCTAAATGAATAAATAAATAATAAGAAAAGAATGAGGAAAGAAAAACCCCACAAACAGGATGGAAATGCCAAGTGTTCACAAAGCAAATAACTTTATCAGACCTTGCCCAAGTACTTGGATGAAGAAAACATCAAACCACATCAGTAAAATTTTAGTCTGTTGTATTTTATCCTAACAGCAATGCTATAGGGCATACCTACTGAGCCTTAGTACAAGAACATTGAGAAATATAATTAACAATTTTCTCCAAAGCATATTTTATTGTTGTGAAAATGATGTTACACACACAGTTTTATCCTCCTTATGTAAATCTTCTAAGAAAATCAGAGCATTATTTCACATCATAAGTTGAGTTTTAGGAAGCCAGTTCCATGAGTCATCAGAATATTATGATCTAAGAATGAGCCAGCTCAATTAACAAACTGAAACTGAGTGATAACTATTTTACATCTATCTTTTAGATTTGTTTTCCTAGATGAGAGTTCCATTGCATGGCAAATTTAAAAAATTATTATAAATATAAAAGGAAGGCACAGTGTGATCTTACACTGTTATGTATAATCTGCTTTAGTGGTGTAACACCCCAGCTTCTTAGCTTAGTGCCTCGCAGGTACACCCCATAACATATTTTTAAAAAATGCTTCCATTGAAACTATGGAGATAATATACTATGATCACTCATGAATTACTTCCTTCTACTAAACTGAAATTTGAGAAAGACAGCATCCTGCTGGCCCTAGAGCCAAGTGGAAAAACCTTCCTGATGACCAACTGAATGGATGTGTTACTTCATGGATTGTTCTGGATTTTCTATAGGGTGGCTAAACATTGTTCCTATAATTTGGTTTTGATATGAACAATATTTGAACTTTTTACTGGGCTGCATCAGATCAGAAAGTAATGGGATAACTGTGCTAGTATTCATAGCAAAGGAAATAAAAAAAAAATAAGTGTCTATTGTTTGAGTATCCACAGGTTTGGACATGTGAAAGGGCAACTAAACAAATTGGAGAAACCCATTAATAAGAACATTTACATGGGATGATAAAAGTTGTGACTGGCATTTGATTATTTTCCAAAAAGATTGATAGAATCTGCAATGGTGAAGATTTCAAGGTGTCAGATCATTTTAATTAAAATTTAAAATAAGCCCAGTCACGATTCCATATGGAGGTTTCACTTATCTAGGCTATGATCACTCATTCCATTCTGAAATAGAACTGGAGCTTTTTAAAGGTGTACGACGCAACGAAATTTGTATGTATTTATAGTATACAATATGATGATGTGATATACATGAACATTGTAAAATAGTTGCCCTAACCAAATTAACACATGCAATACTTTACCTGCTCTTCTTTCTATTTCATTTTCACTCTTTTTATTTAAAAAAAACAATTTTTAAACTTTATATCTGGGGGGAGTTATTTGTACTACAGTTTAAAATAACTTAGCCACCTTTTAAAACACTTCCAACCCAGCTTTATACTGGACATTTGGAGGTGCAGTTTCAGAGACTTTTCTGCCACAATAGCTTCAAACCATAATCCTCTAGATTGCCTTCTTAAGAAGCTAGAACTAGGATTACAAGTGTGAGCCACACAGTGCCTATTTTCTTTCTTTCTTTCTTTCTTTCTTTCTTTCTTTCTTTCTTTCTTTCTTTCTTTCTTCTTTCTTTCTTCCCACCTATCTTTCCTTCCTTCCCTCTTTCTTTCCTTTTCTTTTTCTCTTTCTTTCTTTCTTTCTTGAAAAAGAATTCTTGAAGTGTACTCTTGTAAAAAATTTTCAACTGTACAATACAGTATTGTTAACTATAGTCACCATAAAAGAAAGACTAACAACTTTACATGGTAGTATATAATTACAGGTTTAATGTGTGCTATGAGTGGAAATCTACAGAACTTAAAACAAGTGCATGACAGGAGTCTGATTTGAGTTTGAGTCACCATGGAGAAATGTCAAGTCACAGTTTTTTTCTGTTCATGAAAAGCTCCGGGGAATCATGCATTTGACAATCATCCAGCCACAATGGAAACCCTACATACTTATAAGATTAAGTCCATACAGACTCATAGGAAAAGGGGATTTATAGGTAAAGGAGGGGGAAACCTACCAGGAATGATACCCCATGTAGCTGTGTGAAAAATAATGAACCAAAGAAATAATTGTGAAACAAGCTAGGCCAACAGGCTAGGAGTAAAACTCAGAAAAGGTGGTATTCTGGGATTAGTGGCAGAGAAAGCTTTCACAGTGAAAAATCAAGGACAGCACTACAAAACACATTGGAATTAGCAGTGTGGCCTTTAGTGCCTGCGTTGAATGCTAGGAGAAAGCACATAAAGTGATGGCAGAAGATGTTTATAATCAGAACCAACAAGCCCTTGAAGAAATTTGGCTGTGAATGCCTCAGTATACTTGAAACACGGAGAAATTTTGCTTATTTCCTCCTGGGTTTTTTTTTCCCCTCAAAGTACTTAAACATTAGTTGGAAAAGTAGAGTATGGCCAATCTCCTACCTCTAGAATCTGACTTCATCAGTCTAGGTATAGGCAGTTAGTTATGAAAGCTTTGCAGGCCATTTGAATGCACAGCCATAGTTTGGAGACACTGTGCTAAGTCATATCTGCCAATGTATGTAGTTTTGAGCTAGTCCACAAGATTGCCCAGTCTAACCTCTGCCCTTTCATGCTTGTCCTCTGCCAGTTTACAGGGGTCCAGCTATTTCACAGGATCACCCCTCTGACCTGCCCTACAATCATAACCTAGTGTTAACCTCCACTAACATGCTAGTGAAGAGTTTCCTGTCTGCTTTGATCTGCTTCAGTAGTCAGTTTCAGAATGGTTATTTTTCTAAACGTGTGTTTCTCAATGAAGACAAAAGAATTCACTCAGCTTTCTTCCTGTTTCTTCTTGGTACTTCAGCAAATCTTTCCAGCTGACTGACTAGAAATTGTTAAATATTAAGATCATTTCTTTCTAGTTGTTCAATGAATTATTTTTGAAGTTTCTAATGTGCTTAGTTAATATTTGAATGTCTTTTTAAATTTTTAAAAACATGTTAAGTATGGACCTCTCTGTAATTAGAGAATGGTACAACTGTACCATTCCAGTAGAAGAAGTTAGGCCCCAGAAATTTACATTAATGAGATAACATAGACAAAAATAGTAAAAGAAGAACATGAAGGCCTCTTGGTCAGTCATATTTCCTCTGCAGTGGTGACAGTGTTTTACACAAGGACTTTCACCCAGCTCATTATGGGGTTCATATGTATTACACCATACTTGCAGATAGGGAAGAGCAACAGAAAACAAAGATCAGAATGGCATCTGTCAGGAGATACTAGTGCATGTGAGCCAGGCATATAAAACAGAATATTTCACATTTTCCCCTACTGTATATCCTTCTCTATTCATATACTTTTAGAGCTGGAAAGAAATCCCAGCCTTAATCCCTCCTTTTATAAAAAGTAGAGGAAGTAACCTCCTATCTAGTTAGTAACAAAGATAACCTTCAGCTGTTGGTGTCTTAAATTTATTCAGTGTACTCTTTCCCAATTTAATTTTAGCAATTAAAATACCCAACCATTCATACTTGGGGACAATGGGAAAAAATGAATCTATTTTTAAGCCGAATTAAAAACTTGTTCTAGAAATCTCTAAAATTAAGTTTGATCAGGAGATTCTCTACTATGGTAGTCATTAAACACATGGAGCTATTTAAATTCAAAAAAGTCCTCAATTTTAGCTTCTTACTTCAACAGCTTCAGAATTTGTCCTTCAGTGCAGATCATTTCATTGGACTAACCTTATCTAACTTGTAGGTAGTGCCACTGTCTAAAGCACGAACATTCCTAGGTTTTTCCAAAAGCATCCATGGACTTCAGTGCAAAGTCCAAAGCCATTTCACTTTTTTATTAGAAATGTTGTGACTATGGTCTTAGAATCATAACTATTAGGAAATAAGAATTCCATGAGGAAAAATATCAAATTGCAGATTGCTCATTCAATAAGGTGAATCTGCTGATGCCATATTTACAGCAATAAGAAAGAGGTAGGAAAAGGAAAATATTTAATTGCGCAGTAATATACAAGAGTCAAAAAATGTTCATTGCAGCACTATTTACCATAGCGAAGATATGGAACCAACCCAGATGTCCCTCAGTTGATGAGTGGATCAACTCATTGTATATTTATACACAATGGAATTCTATGCTGCTGTCAGAAAGAATGACATAACCACATTTGTAAGGAAATGGAAAGACTTAGAAAAAAATCATATTAAGTGAAGTAAGCCAGACTCAAAGAACATAGGCTCAATGGTTTCCCTCATTTGTCATAACCAGTAGAAACCTTGGGCTTTCCTAGCAGAGATTTACAATAGAGCAAAACCTAGATACATAAGGCCATATAGGATGACACTAAATGAAAGGACCTCCAGGATATAGAAACAAAAGCCATATAATGTGTGATTGTTGTCCTTAATGTACTACGTTATCTCCCATCTCTTTTGCTGTTCCTTGGTTATCTCATATTGTTACAGTATTTTACCTTGTTATCTGATATATTGTATGTATGCTTATCTAGTTATTTGAAATAGGATAGGGTAGAGGAGAAAACAAGATGTGGGGCATGGATGGGAGGGGGGAAATGGGGACCAAGACATGAGAAAGGGTATCAGTGTTTGTGAAGTAATGCACCTTCTATCTGGTGAATATAATGTAACCCTTCTATTAATTACAATAAAAAATATATGGGAAAAAAGAATCCAAAATTTGAAAAGCAATGTAAATTGCGATAGACTACATGAAATATGAAGGTATGTTTGGTTGTGTCTCTTCAAACTTTACTTAGTAATGTTATCAATCAGACCTAAGGCCTTACACAGTACATACTAGACAAACTCTCTCACAGAGCTCCATCCACAGCTCAAAATATGAAGCTTTATCCAAGAAAAAAGTAACAGTAACCATACCATCCATTCCTTGGGAACATCTGTTTCTGGGTGGTGTATATGAATACAAAAATAATATCTAGCTGGATATATACTTTCTCTCTAATTCTGTCTTCTGTTCTTATTTTAGGTCAATGGTGGAGAGAAGCGGCCTGCCTCTGACATGGGAAAAAAACCAAAAACTCCCAAGAAGAAGAAGAAGAAGGACCCCAATGAGCCCCAGAAGCCTGTGTCTGCCTATGCATTATTCTTTCGTGATACTCAGGCTGCCATCAAGGGCCAGAACCCAAATGCTACGTTTGGTGAAGTTTCGAAAATTGTGGCTTCAATGTGGGATGGTTTAGGAGAAGAACAGAAGCAGGTAGGAAAGAATCAGACTGCAGTGAGAATCTTCAAGGTGTGAGATGAGACTGTGGGATACTCTAAGAACTCCTTAGGAGATTGCTTATGAAGGTTCCAAACTATGTTTGGGAATGCACTCCGGGAGAACAAGCTGTTAAGAGAGGGCACGTTATCTTATGCGCCTTTATTAGTCCCTTATAAATCACATATTAGTTCTTTTGTTTCAAAGTTTATACAGTGCAGCTGCTTTTGGAAGGACCTCGCCATATCCCAGCCTTGATTACATCATACTTTAATGTTGCCAATGTGATCATAAAGACTATTTTTTCAAAAGTTCTAAAAGTATTTTTGACAACTGTCCACACCTCTCTTCAGCACTCATGGTTAACACTTTTGTCATCAAAACCCCTCTTTGCTCTTTGCAAATGAACCTCAAATTTAAGGGTTTCTACCCTTAGCCATTCCCTAAAGACCACCAGGGTATGTTATTTAATCCCCCATATATATTTAGAGCATATTTCCAGGCTGTGTTAAATAGGACCAGATGCCTGGGTTTTCTTTCCTGTCTTGTGAATTGCTGTGCTGTGACTGGGGCCTAGGTTTAGAGAGAGAGCCACAGGAGACACCCTGGCAGGGGGGAGTGTAAGTAGCCCAGGTCATCTGAAGTAGGTATGGGGATTCCGTGAACAGAGCAAAAGTTTTATAAATAGATGGTGCCACTCATGAAGAAGCAATGTTGAATTGATCCACTCTGTCTAAACTAGAGGTAGATGGCTGCTGTCACCGTGTCAATCATGGTGGTCACAAAAGAAACTTAAATCATATGCATGACCATGAGGTCATTGAAATGAGACCATGTTTTAGCTACTGCAGTTGTATTCACAATGTATTTATCTCATTTTTGATTATTTTTTGTGTGCTCTGGGTCTTGATGCAGTTCCTGAAGACTGTTTTTCTCTTCCTTAAAATTGGAGGACTAATTCCAGCTTTTTGATAGCTAATTGGAGAATCTCACAGACTTTCCTGCCCTAGCTGGCTTCAAATCACATTTCTCAGCCTCCTGAGTAGCTGGGTTTATAAATGTGAACCCCTTGGGCACCCAGTTCATATGCGATTTTTTTTTGCCAGTTCTGGGCCTTGAACTCATAGCCTGAGCATTGTCCTTGGGCTTTCTCAAAGCTAGAGCTCCACCACTTGAGCCACAGCACCATTTCCAGCTTCTTTCTACATATGTGGTACTGCGGAATAGAACCCAGGTCTTTGTGTATGCTAGGCAAGCACTCTACCACTAGGCCAAACTCCCAGCCCCTTATTCTTAAGAGAGACATTTACCTTTCTTCATCAAATCTAGGAAACTATGTAAAATCTAGACTATCTCAAACTTATTTATTTATCTAGAATGGGTATATATTGCAATGATATATCTATCTATAATACATATGTAAGGTTTTTTAAAGTTTTTAAAGCCCGATTGTATTATTTTTCTCTTGTGCACACTCAATCCTCTTAGATACAAAAAGAATTATGAAATGAGACCATTCATTCACTTATTTTTCCATGTGATATTTTTTAGCACACATGTGTTGAATGATTGGTGTAATACCACATGGCTACTCTCTTGAGTTTTTGTTTGATTATTAGGGGCTTTTTGTTGTTTTGGTTTCATGTTTTGTCAGTACTGAGGCTTGAACTTAGTGTCTTATGTTTGCTTGGCAGCTGCTTTACTCATGAGCCATACTTCTAGCAGTTTCCTTGGTAAATACTGTCGCTTTTTCTTTAAAAAAGAAAAAATAGAAATAACACCATCGTTTGTTGCTTATAAAAAGCAAATGTTGTAAAATCTGACAATTTGTTTAAGCAGTAGCAAACCAAGTTATTAGGGGCAATTTGTGTCTCAGATAATTTACCCCATGCCTGGTTTGCCTTACATATGGATTGGTAAAAACCAGTTGCTAGGAAAACATTGAACCTGCCCGTTAGACCTCTTTCGTCGGGGTCAGAGTTGTCCTCTATACTTCTCAGCCGCTATACATTTTCTATTTCCATATGTCTATTCACAATTGCCAGCCTGATCAAATGATTTCTAGTAAAGCAGACGCTAGCTCTGTGGACCACTGTGTGGTACAAGTCATTTCAAGGATACCAAAGTTTCCCACCACTGAAATTTTCTCTGTGCACTCAACTAAAATAATCCTCTTATTTCTAACAGTTGGCATTGTGTTCATGTGATTTCAACAAAGCCCAATATTGTTTCTGGGATTTGGGCCTGGTTTCTGTGCTAACCCAGGTGAATTTCCTCTTACACTCTCAGATATGATACGGTTCCTAACTAATATTGGAACTATTCAGAGGCCACGTTCACATCCTTAGAATAATATGGCTAAATGACAAAGTATTCAAAGACAATATATCCCAACTGTGTCCTTATTTTCTACCTTATGTCATTTAGTACCTTTCTGTGTCATTCATAATGTCACATACCCTCTGTCTCTGTCCTTATAACCTCTCTGGGTATTTTTGGACAGCCAAGAAGCTTCTAGAGAAAGCTTCAGAAAGTGACTCCTTTCCCTATATACAGTAGCTCTTACATATCAGAAGATCTATAAACATGATTTTTCCCCTGCTCTACTCAAAAGCCCATAGCTAGGCTGGAAATATGACTCCAAATCTCCTGTGTACTGCCATAACCTTCTGCTTTGTCAGAAATATCAGTTGTCCAAATGAAAGATCAACTTTCTTCTATCTGCCCCTTTGGCCTAGGCTTTCCTAATTTGTTTCTGTATTTAAGACCAGTGTTAAGAGAGGGATGTATGTAAAGTTTTCTCTAGCTTAGGACTGGTCCTTTGCATCACTTATATTAGATACCAAATATTTTTCTGTTGCAAAAGAATAGTGTTGTTCATGATCAAAATTTAATAATTAGATAATTCCTCAAGGTGGTAAATATAAAGCAGCAGGTTTATCCCAGAAATTCTACAATAATAAAGTTTTTGAATTTTAATATCACGAAGGGAACTATTAAGAGAGCATCCCACATTCTTTCCATATGAACATATGAGATGTTTACAGACTCAAAGAATATGAGATTTGCTATTCTCAACTGTGATATTAAAAAGGAAAATTGCTCCCCTTCTCCCATTCTGGTTTTCAAAATTGAGATTGAGCTTTCTAAACATAGACATGATTACAAATATGTTGTAATGGTCAAAGCTTTATAATTGCATACATACAAGGGCACAATGTCCCCTTTTTCTCTTATACATTTTATTTCTCTTTTAGTAAGTAACTCACAATGAGTATTCCTTTGGAGTCTCTCCTAATAGAAATAATTGAAATGTTTGGGGGGGGAAGAACCTGTTGTATAAATAAAGGATGAAGCTGTACAATAGTTGTGCTATATACTTCTGAGGTCTTCTGAAACTAATCATCAAGAGTCATACTGAGATTACTCAGGAAAAACTATGAGATAACCCTATCTTTTGTTTCTTATCAAGAGTAAATATTTTCAAATCTCAGAAATTGCATTGGGCACTAACAATACAAAGTACTGGGGAAATTTGTGTCTGACAAGATTTACCCCATGTCTGGTGCTGTTTTTCACTGCATAAAAACTCAGCATAGCCTATTCATTCCTCTGGCTGGGGGGATTCCTGTCTTGCTTAGTTACGTAAGTAACAATGTGAAGTGTTTATATAGGTTTGGTTTATACTCACAGAAGGTAGATCCATCCAAAGGGCAAGCAAAGGGGGAGTCCCAGGGACAAATTGCTTAAAAAGAGAGTATGGAAGGGCCGGGAGTTTGGCCTAGTGAAAGAGTGCTTTCCTAGCATGCATGAAGACCCAGGTTTGATTCCTCAGTACCACATACATAAAAAAGCTGAAAACTGTGCTGTGGCTCAGGTGGTAGAACTCTAGCTTTGAGAGAGGCCAAGGACAGTACTTAGGCCCTGAGTTCAAGCCCCAGGACTGGTAAAACAAAAAAGAGACCATGTTATAAAGATGGCCCTCCACTCTGCTGCTCTTCCCTAATAGCTTGCAAGAATTTCGAGAAAAACAAACACATTTACCTTAAGTGCACATTTGGTTATGTATCCAGAAAATATCAGCAAAATGTCCCCATGTCATTATGCTGTGTCACCACCTGGTCTCTACCTTTATATTGACACTTTGTGCCAACATCCTATAATATCTGCTTCAAACTCACATGAATTTTTTTCTATCCCTATCTCATATTCAAATTGGGAAGCACACATACTGATCTCAGTTTGTGTGTGTGTGTGTGTGTGTGTGTGTGTGTGTGTGTGTGTGTGTGTGCGTGTGTGTGTGTGTGTGTGTGTGTGTGTGTGTGTGTGCTGGTACTAGGGCCTACACTTAGGGCCTAGGTGCTATGCTTTAGCTTTCTTGCTTATGGATGGTACTAGTACTTGAGCCATAGCTTTACTTCCAGCTTTCTGATGTTTAATTGGAGGTCAGGGTCTTATGGGCTTTCTTCCAAAACCACAATCCTCAGGTCTGAGTAGCTAAGATTGCAGGCATGAGCCGCTGGCACTTAGTAGTGTTCTGTTTTTAAAGGTAGATTTCTGGAGCCTTTTATAGGTTATTAAACTTCAAGATTTCCAGCAAACATGTATGTAAATAAAACAAACCCATGTGATGCTCCTGGCATTGTATAGACAGCTGGTTTGTGGAGAAGGCTAGGATTTTCCTGTACCACATTTGTTCGTAAGTCTTGCTCTTATAATAACCTGTACTTGTGAACAAGCATAAATACCAACTGGGAAAAAGGAACAAAATCATTGATGACATATTGAGGGAGGAGCTCTGAAGATTAAAAATCTTTAAGGAAAAACAGCTATGAGTGAGATTGCAAGAAATGGTCTTTTTACCTTTAACTTAGTTTATCTCTGATTTTAGGTTTTTAAATTTAAATGTAGTTAGTAAGTCATATGAAGCGTATATTTCATTGTGAAGAGCATAACTGCTTCCCTCGCTCCCATCTCTAGCCATAAGTTGTCTATTTCATTTTCAACATGGTATCTTGGTGAATATCCCTGCTGCATTCCTTCTCCCTTTCACCCACTGTTTATGTTCCCCTGTCTTGCCCTCCCCAAGACAGATGAACTTACAAACCAGACAAAAGGTACAGAAATCAAAAACAGCAACAAATAAATTATTCTTTAAACATCAGCAACCTCATGATAGTCAAAAGAAACAGGACTTAATAGAGATGTATCTTTCTATCAAGTGCTTCCTCATGTGGACTGAAAAAAGGCATAGGAAACCACTGCAGAAGAACAGATCTTTATTTTTGAGAGCCATGGTGATGGAGAGACACTGCTTCTACTTTGATCCTGCAATGAATGTTTCAGAGAAATGAAAAGGAATTTGAGAGACTGATTTAAAAAAAAAAATCCTTCAGGAATACGGAATTTCTCTCTGATGAAGCATTCGTACCAAAGCCATTGAACAATCTCCACATGTAGGAGAACTCTCCATTTTAATACTTGGGAAGATGGTGCTGAATTTAGAATGGAAAGAGAATTGTGCTTTGGATTCCAACTGGGGGTTTTAAATACTAATGACTGGCAAAACAATAGAGAGCCCATTTCCTAAGCATACTAAGTTGTTAAAAAGGCGCCAGATGGAGGAAGGGGAATAAAGCACAAGTATTGCTGTGATGTTGGGATTTGCTACTTATCTCTCTGACTAACCTACAGAGAAAGAAAAATAGTTAACAATATTGTACCCTTTGTCTTTTGGCTTTTTGGAATTTTAGCAACTCTCAGCATCTTTTTTTGTTGTTGTTGTAAGTGAGATCCCAGCTAAATTTTTAGTTTACCTTGGTGATTTTCTCTGATTCTGGTTATTGAGGTATATAGACCCTGGATTCAAAGTCACAATATAGAACAAATCAAACCCTATGAAATAAAAGAGCCAGTTGTGTTTTGAAGCAGAAGGCCTTGGTCCAAAGAGCTATAAAGGGTTCTTGAGTCCTTTTTTAGCCATGGAAAGTCACCTTAAATCAGAACCAGATGTAAATTACTAAATGAACCTTAAGTTCCTAATTGGAGACACAGTCGGGCTGTAAGACATTTAGCAAATTACAAACAAAATGTTCTTGTTTACATTACATTAAATGGCTTTAAAGCTGCAGCCAAAGAGCTAAATAAACATGCTGCTATGCTAAAAATGGAGTGGAAAGCCTATTCAGGACTTGGTGTATTTGGGAGAAACCACAGCCCACGGATGCCCAGAGTGTATTTTTGTAAATGCTAGTCTTGTTGTGGAAGGAGAGAGTAGCTTTACTTCAAGTTGTAGAGCCTAATGAGCACATCTCACTTGCAGGGAAACTGTTTGAATACTGTAACATATGCCTCCTTTCAGGATGCATAATTCATATCCAAGGATATTAGCCACAGCAGTTCAGCTCAATAGCAGCACCTCATTATTTTATCTCTCAGTATTTATTCCTATGTTTGACGCCTCATGAAATTACTGTTAATGTGTTTATATAAGGGCAGATCTGACACAAGTGGGAAGAATGTAATTTCCTCCTCGTTCTTTCCTGCTGCTGTGTCCTCTTCCCTTGTAGAAGTGGCAAGTGTAAATAGTTAATTTGCTTCAATTATGAGCCTGTCCTGCTAAATTAGAAGCAGCAGGAATATGAAGAGCCAGAATTATACTTAGGAGGAGGCTGACAAATCTCCGAAGCCATGAAATCAAATCACTTACTCCTCATCTGGACTCAAACATCCACTGTATAAATGCCGCTGGGATTTTTCTTCCCCCTTATCTTAGGATAAAATTTGGGATTTTATGTCAACAATATTTAAGGGTAACAAAAATCTTGTTGTACTAGGTTTGCCCATGTGTTTATCTTGGCCATGTCCTTTATAAGCACATACATACTTTTCTTTTCATGTGACCATGTGTGTGAGTGTGTGTGTGTGTGTGTGTGTGTGTGTGTGTGTGTGTGTGTGTGCATGAGCTGGTGCTTGAACTCAAGGCCTGGGTATTGTCCCTTCGTCTTTTTGCCTAAGGCTGTCTCTACCCCTTGAGCAACATTTCCACTTCTAGTTTCATGTGCATGTGTATGTGTGTGTGTGTGTGTGTGTGTGTGTGTGTGTGCTGGTGCTTGAACTCAAGGCCTGGGCATTGTCCCTTAGACTTTTTGCCTAAGGCTGTCTCTACCCCTTGAGCAACACTTCCACTAATAGTTTTGTGGGGGGCGGGGGCGGTGAGGTTAATGGAGATAAGAGTCTCATAGACTTTCCTCCCTGGACTGGCTTAGAAACATGATCCTCAAATCTCAGCTTCTGAGTAACTAGAACTAAAAAAACTACAAGTACCCAGTGGCCAATTTGTTTTTTTTTTTAAGATAAATAATTATATAAAAGAGTTGTTCATTAAAAAAAACTCTAGCATGTAAATGAACTTCACATTTATATATATTTAAAACCAATCAATTAAGATCATTACATGAAAATACAAACAGGTTTAGTTTGAAAATCCAGACCCTAACGTGAATTATACATATATGTGTGAATCAGTACATTATCCATCAAGAAAATAATATATATGATATATGTATATAAATATTCATAGGATAGATAGCAAAACAGATTACTCATTTGAAAGTTTCCATAATGTTGGAGAGAAAACATCAGCATGTTAGTCCTTCAGAATCGTCCTGATTTGTGTGTTATTTGTAAAAACATCTGGGGTGGCTTTTATATATACTAAATCCTGCAGTTCCATTGATGAATGTTTAGAAGTAATTCAGCAATCCATCCTTAGCACTCATTCTAATGCTGATTCATAAAAAGAATGGTCCCCTGCCAAGAGCGGTGTACTCACTAGCACTGTTTCCACCAACAGTCCGCATATACAATAGTGGTTCTATAAAATTATGTTACTTAGTGACATCATAGCCATCTTAGTCTTGTATGTGCATTTTGTCAAGCCAACACCAGTGACAAGATCATCCACTGACAGGTTGCTCAAAACATGTCTGTTATTAATTGATGCCTGTTTCCTCAACACCTACTATGTACCAATCACTACACTGCATGCTGAGCCTTCCTGGTGAAAGTCCGAGAACAGACCTTGAGTTACATATCTGAAAGAGCCTTCAAAAGGCAGTCTTGTAACTAGGAGGCAGCTTCTGAGTTTGGACTCTCAAGATGGATTCTTTAAAAAAATTATATCTGTATTATTTTTAAGTAGTTACCATTCAGCAAATGAATCTTGATTGACATCACTGCTTTCGTCAAAAGGATTTATTGAACCAGATTAGTTGGATTCATATCATGGCTCTTCTGCATTAGACTTTTTGTAAAATAGTGGGTAAAACTCATTACCATTATAGTCTGTTTTCTTAGCTATAAAATGGGAGTATCCATACAAGTGCAACAATTTTGCATTAAAAGTAATGTGCACGGGTATAATTTTATGCCCTTTTGCATTTCATACCTTTAGTGCCTCATACTACATAAGTACATAGCAATCTACTGATTAAGACTAATTGAACAGCAGCAATTTTCCTAGTATTCCTCATTTGATAAATCAGTAAATACATTTTATAGCCATCTTTTAAGGCAAGGAGCCTGACTTGGGCTCCTACCAGCCCAGAACCAAGTTGCACCAATGTTGTTGGAACAGTTAGATAGAGCAGACAGTGCTAAAAGAAAGCAGCTGGGAGTTTGGCCTAGTGGTAAAGGGCTTGCCTAGCATATGCACAAAGACCCAGGTTCAATTCCCTGGTACCACATACATGGAAAAAAGCCAGAAGTAGTGCTGAGGTTCAAGCGGTAGAGCTCTGGCCTTGAGAAAGTCCAAGGATAGTGCTCAGGCCCTGAGCACAGCAAGAATTTTGTCAAATCATGTAATACTTTCAGTTTCCTGAATGCCACCTAATAAAATTCTCTTGAATTTTGAAACGCGTAAGAAAATGCTGAGCAAATCACACAAGATGGAAATTGGTAACTACATTTAAGGACTGAGCGCTATACAAAACACAAATGCACTTGCTCTGACTGATGTAAATAATAACAGCCCAAAATAAGTGACAGGTTTTAAATTTCCAAAGGACATAGCTGGGAAATATGATTAAATTCTTCATCTCTAAATATTGTTACATATTTCCTATAAATACAAAAGAGTAGTGAAAAATGCACTTGAACTTAGCCAAAAAAGAAAACACCATCTAGGTTTCTTTAATAGTGTTTGAATGAAAGTCAGAATTTGAAGAATTTTGCACTTTTTCTCTTATGATTGTAAGAACTGTTGAAATATGACTAGAGATTAAAGCCAATGCAGTAAAGAAGGAAGGAAGAAGGAATTAAACAGTGTATATAAGGTTTTGCTTTTCTCCATTAGATGAATTGTTTAGAGAAAGAGAAGAAAGCTAAAGAGTAAAACAGGCTTATTTTCTTTTCAGTTTGTCATATTCAGTGACATTGAGCGGCTGATTTTAATTAGGGATTATCAGCCTATAAAAACACATGTAACTTGCTGGTATTTGGAGCATTTTAAAAGGGATTTAGTGAATCATATGCACAGGACTTGTGTTCCCTAGAATTACTATTTGATGTCTATCTACGTATGTTTCCTTTTAGCCATCATATGTGTTTTAGTTTAACCACTAAGATGCAGTCCTTAGATAGGATATGGTAGCTTTCTTGGAATAACAAACCACAGTGTATAACTAAGTTAGGACAGGATAAATTCAAAAGTGCTTGGATGAGCTGGGGAAAATGATAAATGATGTATTTTGATTTCTAAAGCCTCATCTGGCCAACTTTGTACTTTATTTCAAACAGCTGTGGACCATTTTGACCCATTTGGTAGCACAACTGAGTACTAATATTTACTGTCGGAATCACATACCTTTAAAATATTTGTCTTTCTCTGAGAGAGAGAGAGACAGAGAGACAGAGACAGAGAGACAGAAAGAGACAGAAAGAGACAAAGAGACAGAGAGAGAGACCCCATTTCTTTCCCAAAGTTAACTTTGACATAAATCAGACTCATCCGCCTAGTGTAGGTCTGTGTACTTGACCGTGGCAGTGATTATTCATTGCAAAGGCATTCCCCAAGCTCTTTGGTTTCTGTTGAAAAAGGACTTTCCCTATCTGTAACTAGAGGCTTTGAAACATTTTTGAGAAACTTTTCACTAATCTCTTTTTTTTTTTTTCCTGTATGCGGTACTAGGACTAAATCACAGCTCTACTTTTGGCTTTTTGGTGATTAATTGGGCAGGAGTAGAAAAAAAGGTATCTCATGAACTGCATTTGCAGCCTGGCCTGGCTTTGAACTGAAATCCTCAAAACTCAGTTTCCTGAGTGGCTAGGATTACAGGCATGAGCTATCAGAGCCTAGTTACCAATTTTTTTTTTTTATTTTTTATTGTAATTAGTAAAAGGGTTACATGATATTTGCCAGATAGAAGGTGCATTAATTCACATACATTGATACCGTTTCACATGTCTTGGTACCCGTTTCCCTCCCCCCCCACACTCCCCACCCGTCTTGGTTTTCCCCCCTTCCCTATCAAATTTCAAATATCCAAATACAAATAAGTTCAATATATCAGATAACAAAGTGAGATACTATACCAATATGAGATAACCAAGGGACAGCAAAGATGAGAGACAACATAGTACATTAAGGACAACAATCATTCATTATATGGCTTTTGTTTCAATATCCTGGAGATCCTTTCAATTAGCTTCACATTATATGTCATAGTTACCAAATTTTTTAAAATATGTTTCTAAAATAAGATTTATACACACAGACACACCTTTCCTTTCCTTGTTAAATTCTTATACATTATCATCATTCTTTTGTAATTGAGGTCTTAGGACTCTTCTTTTTTATTAAATACAGGAATCCACATGTCATCATGACCCAATTTTAGAAACAGCATCAGGGAGATAAACACAGGGTATTATATTAGAATTCTTTGGTAGTTCTCAAAGGTGAAGGGCCTGATTATCATTGGGGAGGCCATCTCGGACTTCACTTTTGATCTGGGCTACTCTCCCTTAAACACAATTATAGAAATATACCTTGACTTTGCCGCCCCCCCAAATTCTCCCCCTGAACATCAGCTGGTATTCAGGATAGAGTGGATCTATCCATCCATATAATGTGACATGATGTGTTCATTCTTTTCTAAAGTGATGTCTAGGCATTTATACATTGATCCCAACATAGCTAATCATCAATAGCCAATAGGGAGTCATTTGTAGAAAACAGGGAACTCTGAACGCTAGGCAGGTATCCTCTAATAACATTGATCCAGGCATAAAACCCAGGGCAGTGTTCAACCTGAAATGCGTGGAGTTAGCCACCTTTCTCTTATGGTTCTTAATCACCAAATTTCAGGACATTTAACACGTTGTGCAATGTTAACTGCCAGGATCCACAGGGGGATAGTAGTAGAGTGACTCAGTTGCTGTGTCAACAGAAACCAAATGGGAGAAAGCTTGGGAGAAGCTAGACTCAGGACATCTGACAATACCATCTTATCTCCTACTTCTGGAAAATGCCTGTTGGGTATGCTGTGGACCAAAATGTATTGTATATCTTTGGAAGCTAAAAGAGCCCTACTTAGCTAAGAAAGTCCCTTGGAATAGCGTACTAATAAAAATGCGATAAACTATTCAGGGTACACCAATGTATATTGACATCAAAGATATTTTTAAATATTTTTTTCAAAGCCCTCAATAGATAACTATGTGGAAGAAAATCCTATCTCTAAAACAGGTTTTAGGTATTAAAAATAAATGTAAACCCTGTCAGCTTAATACTATTCATTATAAATACTGTCTTAGAAAAGTGGTTTAAGGAAAAGCCATAAACAAAAATCAATCTCTTGAGAAAACAAAATCGATCAAATTTAGAAAAGCTCTATGTTTGTGAATATAGTCACACCAAGATATGCAATAAACCCGAACTATTATAGGCTTCACCCTACACTAGAATTTTTATTCCACCAACAACCGTCCAGAAATGAATCTGAGTTTCACTTCCAATAACTGGATCAATAATTGAGAACACTCCTGCAAATCTATTGCTTTATTTAAAGCAAACAATTATTAGCTTTTTGCTGAAAGCAACAACAAAAACAAAATTTCCAAATTAGGTATTTGTAAGTTTGCTTGGATGGTGGCAGAATGATTCACTGATAATATTGTACTAATTCTTTATTCTTATTTTAATTATTTTTTATTATACTAAAATGCCAAATATTAAATCAACCTTGCTAGAGTAAATTCACTTCATAGGGTCCTATTATGATTCTGTTGACAAGATCGGTCATTCATGTACTGAAAGGAAAATAGTCTGCTTTAATTAAAATATTCATGAGTAAATAATATTTCTCACATCTTGAAATTCACAGTTGGGTCCCTGGACTTGGCAAACCACAGTCATCATTGGAGACCAGAAATTTCCCCATGCTGCCAACTGGCAGATACTTGTATCTTTAGACATAATTTATAGTTAACTACTCAAGCTGATTCTAAAACCACTTTTTCCCAAAATCTGGATCTGGTTTTGAGTTCAGCATTACAAAATACTAGCCAAGCCTTAATGTCTTGCTATAAAATTTGAGTTATGGGAAATTGAAGATAGTTGTATCCAGAAAAATGAGTTTCAGTGTCCACAGTCAATGCTGAGAAAGATTCTGTTCTTTGGGACTGATTTCAAAAGGTTGCCAGACATAGAATCCAAACCCCTGGAAGGATTAGCCTAATAGCAGCAGATGATCGTGTGTGCTCAGTAAGCACAGTCTGATAACTCCTCTCGGTTCAGCTTAGCAATCTGACCTTTCATGTACAAGTAAGTCATTTCAATTCTTGTGGATGATTTCAGATCATTTTACTTTGGTGTTTGAGATGAGAAAGTCTCAGAAATGAAAAGCATATGTAAATGGAGGTTCATTTCAGAATACTTTACACTTTCAAAATGCAGTATTCACGTAGGTCCACGTCCTTGTGTCTTTCTTGCAAAAACACCAGAACAGGCCTCAGAGCCTGGCATCTGTGTGACTCTAGCGTTCTCAGGGTCCCAGCTCCTGGCCTGAAGATGTTTTTGACCATCATCTCTAATTGCTGATGTTTGGAAGTAGAACTTGGAGATTAGAGTCTTTAGAGTGTGATGATCCCCAAAAGTCTTTTACATATCCTTTCATTTTCTTATTGAACATGGCATGTCACCTTAGAATTCCAACTTTGCTTTTGTATTTCACCTACGTAGCATGGGATATATATGCATATGCATGCATATATATGCTCATGTATATATGCTAACGATGTTACCTATATTTCTAAATATGGTAACTACAAATATGTATTTGCACATGACTGTACTAAACAATCATCTGCCCATTACATAAATATGAAAACCTAATTCACTCCTTCTGTGGTTCTGTGGTTGATTCTCCAAGGAAACCTCCCTCAACAGTCTCTCTCTAAGCCAAATACTTCCAGTCTCAATGTATCCCAAATGAATTCTTCCATAGGCACTATATAAAACGTAGAGTTTTTTTTTACTATTGTTAATCTTACTCTCTTGCGAATCTGTGTTACAGGAAAATGATCTTGAGAGAGATATCTATTATTACATAATGATATGTATGTGTGTGTGTGTTTTATGAAATTATCATTGAGGATGGTATGTCTCTGAAAACAAAAGCAGATTTACTTTCTAATTTAAGATGCTTTGTTGTCGCAGGTCTATAAAAAGAAAACCGAAGCTGCAAAGAAGGAGTACCTGAAGCAACTTGCAGCATACAGAGCCAGCCTGGTATCCAAGGTAACGTGCAATTGTGTGGTATTGTGATGGACCGTGGCCATCTCAGTGCCAACTTTGATAGTCATTTAAAAGCATAAAATATCACGTTAGCATGTCTGCACAATTTTCTTTGTTAGAAAAAAAAAGTACATCCTAAACAAAGCCGTATGTTATGGGAATATTTGTTCATCACTAGAAGGCCAGAGCCACCTCTTCTTGGCCTTTTGTAAAATGCTGTCTACCTGCTGATTATTGGTTTTGTAATGTAGATAAAGCACATTTTTAATCAAGAGCCAATTCTCCCATCTTTCCATACTCAGGTCTTTCAACCCTTCCTCCAGCAGGCCTTTACATAAGAAGAGCTGCAAGAAAATGTATGATTGCATTGTTTTGTTGGAAAATTAAAATGCCACTGAGAAACACTGTGTGCTTCAAAATCTTTTGAGTATCAATTCTGGTTGCTATACTTACTATTTTTTGACTCTGTCTTATCCTGTGCATTTAAAGTTTCATTTCTCTTTGTGGAAATGGCCCGAGTGCTGGACTGAGTCTAGGAAGGGCTTGATACTCTGTCTTGGGGATTATTTTGCTCACTCTGACCCCAGGCTTTCGGCTTTCATCCTACTTATTCTAAGAAAATACCCATCCCCATTCTAACACTCAACAAAACCCAATCTATAATTTTTTGTTTATTAAAGAAAACACATGCAAAATATATTGTCAGAAAAGAAAAAAGAAGGCAAATTCATATACATAAAAGATTTCAGTACAATATTGGTCTAATCTAACCTTATGTTCAACTACTAAGGAAAGATAATGTGAGAAAACATACAATTTATGATCTAACCTTAAACTTTCTAACACTTGCATTATCTCACCTTTTAATTTGCCTCACTTCTTTGAAATATTTATATTTTCTGCTGATACCATTTCATGTGTTACCATACATATACAATTCACAGAGTATGCCTAAAATTATAACAAAAATATGAAGCACCATAATTGGTTATTTGAAATTGGATAGGGAAAGGGGGAAATCAAGATGAGTGCGGGGAGGTTAGGGGGTGGTGGGGAATGGGGACCATGCCATGAGAAAGGGTATCAATGTTTGTGAAGTAATGCACCTTCTATCTGGTGAATATAATGTAATCCTTCTAATAATTACAATAAAAAATAATAATTTATGGTAAAAAAATGAAGCACCAAATAGAACATCCACGTAGCCATTAATTGGGCTAAGAGTATATCAACTTAGTATGGCAGAAAATATAAGGAAGATTTTTGTCAACAAATAGTCCTCTAAGATAAATTTCTCTTGGAATATCTTATTTCTTTTTATTATCCTTACCTAGTTACAACAAAGAGATTTGCATTCAACATGTAACTTTGTGAATACAATGCATCTTGAGCAACTAGAATTTTAGTCAATGCATTTTTGTATAGAAGAAAATCAATATGGAAAGTGCCACCCTGATACAAAGCACTCAAGCTAATGACATGCAGATTGCTAGAACGCAGTAATACTGACTAAGCCTTTACTTCTGAAACAAATGTCCTCAGATTTGCTCCTAGCTGCAACTTTCTTACTATTCAGTCTCAGAGTTGCAACCCGCTGTATATAGATGATTTGTATAAATGCTGTGAGTTGCCATTTCTACATTTAAGAAACCAAGCACTTTTCTTTACAGCTTACTCAGAAATTTTTCTTATCTTTGGTGGTGGAAAGTTTGCTGGAGCTGTTGAATCTCTATGTACAACTATATGTTATGTGGGTATAAATTGGAGGAGTGTTACATTGTCCCCAGGTTAGATGTTGTATAGAAGCTTGTGTTGGCTGTCCACCTTCTAGTCACTGTAGTAGAATTAACCAGCCAACCTCCCCGCTTCATATGTGATACAATATATAAAATCTATTTCTGTTCCCTTTTAATTACAACTAGGCAAATAACAGCCATTTATATGTAAACAGACTTTTTTCTACATTGTTATTTCTTTTACTACACTATAAATTATTTTCCTATTTCCAAAGATCTAAAGCAGCCAACAGAATATACTCCATAATACAATAATTGTGATTCCAGGGAACCTCCAATATGCCAGCTAAACTCCATTTTTTTTATTATTTTTTTTGTTATCGTTTATCCATTTCTACATCTAGCAGACTTTTCTGGGAATGTTATCAGTGTCAAGCTCACAGGATAAAATAGACAAGGCAAGTTCATCCCTTGCACGTAAAGAACTTTCTCTTCAGTCAAGGGCAACCAATAGTGAAAGCATGAACTACTCCATGATCTGTGCTTTGAGACTGGAAAGTCAGAAAACAAAGGCTTTGCTAAGTTACTTTGCAGAAACCTCTTGGAACAGGTGACACTGGAGCTGGGGATCCAAGGAGGATCAGAGCTCACAGAATTGGAAGCTAGAATGGAGAGGAGGCCAACCAGCTCTGCGAGTGAAGAGGTCCATGTAACCAAAGCTGAGTGTTAAAGCAATGGTGAATTGAGATATAGCTGGGAAGATAGGCAAGCTTCCGGTCACGGAGGCCTCGCACGATGGTGAAAAGGACAGGGTTTATTCTCGGCATACTGAATGGGCTTCAATAGAGCAGGCATGGCTGAATTGATGCCTTTAGATTACTTTAGGTGTATAAGTTTCCTTAGTCCTTATGCCTTATCCTTGGAATAAGCTTGAATACTAGCCTTGGACTAAAGTACTCTGCAGGGAAAAAAAAACGTGTCTGGATGGCATTAATCTTGGATTTTTTTTCTTCTTTTTTTTCATATATTTTTATTGTAATTAATAGAAGGGTTACCTTATATTTGCCAGATAGAAGGCTCATTAATTCACAAACATTGATATGCTTTCTCATGTCTTGGTCCCCATTTCCCTCCCCCCACCCCCCATCCCTCATCTTGTTTTCCCCCCTTCCCTATCCAATTTCAAATAACCAAATATAAATATATCCAATATATCAGAAAACAAAGTGAGATACTGTAACAATATGAGATAACCAAGGGACAGCAAAAGAGATGAGAGATAACATAGTACATTAAGGACAACAATCATTCATTATATGGCTTTTGTTTCTATATCCTAGAGGTCCTTTCATTTAGCATCATACTATATGGCCTTATGCATGTAGGTTTTGCTCTATTGCAAATCTCTGCTAGGAGAGCCCAAGGTTTCTACTGATTATGACAAATGAGGGAGACCATTGAGCCTATGTAATCTTGGATTTTTTTAAATACCCATACATCCCCACCCACCTGTGATCTTTCTGCTGAGCTATGCTGCTTGTGGTTCCTAACAGTATCTCCTATGTCATCTAAGATCCCACTGGCCCCAAGTCATGGTATCATTCTCTCTTCAAGGCTCATTATTGTTCATGGTGATGTGATATAGCCAGTGTATTGGGCCCATCTTCTTTGTTCCTTAACAAGTTCAATTTACATCCTCAGAGCTCCATATTTTGCCATGTATTATCTATACAATACATGCATTTTTTACCAAAAAAGGCTATATATTCCTAAAACAATAGATTGTGCCCTTTTACATCTGTGTTATAGTCAGTTATTTCTCAGTGCTTCCTCCATATCCAGATGCACTACATCTTTCCTTGTCAGACCCACAGCCAGGTGCTGAGAGACAAAGATGAATGGGATATATACAAGTGGCATGTTTCCTGATGCTTAAATGATTTGAAGCTGTACTCTAATAAAATTAGCTGCTTCTTCCAGAACATAATCAGAAATAGAAACACCGAAACCATGACCATTCCTCGGAAACCAAGTCATGGAGTTAGAGTAATTCCCTCCCTTTCAGACACTTATTTAGTCACACATACCATGCACAACTAGTACAGTCTCTTCATCATCATGACTCTAGGCTTATATAAAGTGAAAATCTACCCAGGAGAAATGTACCAATGACTATAAGTGAATATTCTCACCTCTATGAGAATTATCTTCAGCAAGACAATACTGACACATATTTAGCAGGTTTTATCTAATTATAATGGCTCCATTAGAAATGGCATTTTCCTATCAAGCAGATCCTCTGAGTGATAGAGTGCTAATCTGTAGATTCCAGCTCTTGGTCACAGCCCAGTAAGTCTAAGGACATATCATCTCTGCTCATCAGGCAAAGATTAAATAGCTCTCCTACCATAGAAGAAGGTCACACTGACATTAAAGACTCCAGGTTTCTAGGCTTTCTCTACCTGAGTGATCATCCAATTCATTTGTATTTATAGTGGGTTTCTCTTATTATCTCCATTAAAATTCACCCTAACTCTTCCCTATTAACAACTCAGAGTTTATTCCAATCTGATATTTAAAAGGCCAACTATTCTTAGTGATCCACTACTACCGCCGGAGGCAGACAGAGACATTCAGTGGAATTGAAACCTGGTGCATGGTGGGAAAATCTACCCTGTGCCATGCTCTTCCATGGGGGATATGTTACCTGGTCATATGAAGCCAGCAGGCACCAGTCACTGATTACCTGGGCAAACAAAAATCAAAATTGATCAATGATGCTTCAATAGGAGTTTAAAGTGCTATAAATACAATGCTGGGTAAACAGCAGAATAACTTACTCAATTCTAGGTACTATCATTTAAAGGGAGATGTTACAGAAAAGAAATAGTGAAATGTAAAAGGTTAAAAGGCAGTCATAACTCACTCTTGTAACCTTTGCTACTCAAGAGACTGAGATCTGAGGATTTTTGATTCAAAGCCAGCCTACACAGGAAAGTCAGTGAGATACTTTTCTCCAACTAACCACCAAGTAGTCTCAAATAGTCAGACTGAATTTTCCCTTGGAAAATTTAAAAGCAGAAGCAAAAGTTGTGAGAGTGGGGGATGATCTCTGGGGGAGCTTTGCTCTCTGGTCTTCCATATGGAAGCAAAGGAACCATGTTAATGGATCCCCGAAAGGGACACCAAGCCAGGAACCAGTAGCTTATTCCAATCCTAGCTGTCAGAATTAGCTCTACAGAGATCAGACAGACATCATACCTACAATAGACAATCATTTTTGCATACTTACAAATTTGTTGGTACAGTAGGTCTTACCATTAAAAATGATTGAAAATTTAAAACTCAAGTATAGAAATCACAGCTTAGAATTAAATATAGGAGTTAAGTAATCTCAATAATTATCACTAATAGATCTGATTTGAAGGTCATTAAAATTTAGCTGAATCACTTTAATATGGCTGCAAGATGATATAAAATAACTTTGCAAATGACATTAAAAAACAAATAAATTTCCACATAGCTACTTTCCTTTACAAAAATACAAGGTGAGGGCTGGAGTTTAGCCTAGTGGTAGAGAGCTTGTCTAGCATGCGCGAGGACCCGGGTTCAATTCCTTGGTACCACATACTTAGAAAAAAGAAAAAAGCCAGAAATGGTTCTGTGGCTCAAGTGGTAGAGCTCTAGCCTTGAGAAATCCCAAGGACAGTGCTCAGGCCCTGAGCTCAAACCCAGAACTGGCAAAAAAAAATACAAGATGATCTAAATACAAACAAAAATACAGTCATCTTGGAAGTTTTCTTATTTGAAATGTATTATCTAAACCCTACAAAAGAAGCCAGGCACATATGCTAAGATAACTTCTTGCCTTAGGCAGTTTTACATGCTATGAAGAGTCATACTAAGCTGGGCTCTTAAACAAAGCATAGGAGAATCTAGTTTTTCTATAGATAGACTAAGAAATTCCTAGACATGGTTCTAAAGTACTGTGCTGAAAACAAGGTACAACTTTAAAGCAATGGAACTAGTTTCATTTCACCACACAGACCAGAATTTATATTCCCAAAATGAATGTTGCATTCAAAAGTAGTCACCTTGGGAAACTACAAACCTATTTTATTATTGCTCCCAGAGTTTAAAAAACAAATTTTTTTAGAAACTCCTCTTTTAGAGCTGCAGTCAGGAAAAGTTTATGAGCCACTCTAGAAAATCAATCTTCTTACATTGTTTTCACACCTCATTCTTTTCCCTAAACATCATCTAGATAGAATCCACAGCCTTGGCTTCAACTGACTGTTAGCTCTTTCCAAAAAAATGAAATTTGCCATCAAAAGTCAAAGAGTTGTCTGAGGATATGTAAAACAGTATCCCACAGGCTCTGAAGAGAATTCCAGTAGGGACGTTCCCAAATATTCCTAGTAAAAACAGCACTATTGAAATGACAGCAAAGCTTCTCAGGATTGCCAACCAGGAAGGAGACACAGTATTCTGGATGTCTACTATGTTAAATAACAGCAGTCATATTCATGGCTTTAAGGCCACACATCAAACAGGAGATTTTGTTTCTACCCTAAGGAATAGTTTGAGCCAGGTGCTAGTGGCTCAAGCCTATAATCTTAGCTGCTCAGAAAGCTGAGAGCTTTCTGAGGATTGCAGTTCAAAGCCAGCCTTGGCAGGAAAGTCTGTGAGACACTTATCTCCAATTTACTTCTGAAAAAAAATACCTGGACATGTATTTATGGCTCAGGTGTTAGGGTACAAGTCTTGAGCAAAAAAGCTAAGGAATAGCACCTAGGCCCTGAGTTCCAGCCACAAACAAAAAATAGGAGTAGTTTATGAGCTAGCGTGCCAATGTTTACATAGGACAGTGGAAACTCTTTTTTAATAGCTAGCTCAGAACAATATTTACCTGAATATGAATATCTATCTGTCCTCATGATCAATATACATTTTTCCATTTCATTAAAGGGGAGCAAATTAGAAAAAAGGGAAGAAATAGTTTCTTTTTGCAGAATGGGCTGAATTCACTCTTATATTGTAGAGAGAATTATTGAGATAAATACTGAGCCTAAATTTGTAAATGAGATGGATTATTTTATGACTGTTAACATAAAATTTGCAGCTCTGTGAGCCCAGATTGTGATTTAAAGATAATAAAATCTCACGCTTCAGGATATAAGTTAATCACCTGCGAGGACCAGAAAGAATTTTCCTTCCAGAAAGTAACAGCACACAATTGAGTGGGTGCATAAATTTTGTTTAATTTCCAATGCATCGAGTATTGGTCAGTGCTAAAAACAAGATCAAATTAGATGGGCTATTAATTTGATTTGGTTCAAGAATTCCTACATGGTTGCTTCCAGTGCATTTTATGTCTTCTGTTTATACCTTACTATTTTAAATAACAATTACTTTGTCTATCTTCCACTTTTATAGCACATATCATACCAGAATAAGGGTATTTATCTGCTATACAGTATTAACTTCTTGCTACAAAGTAAATGGGATTGAAATTACCTTGAATATTTATCAACTCTGTTAATAAGTAGCTTAAGACTTATGCAGTTTTATTCACTATTTTTCACATAGCAAAGCAAACTCTCTACTGCTAAAACCCAGAAGGTCTCTATTGCTACCATCTTCTTTTTTATTTATAAGTAATGATTTGGAAAACTTGTGATCAAAAAGCCAAAAGGAAACAGAATATACTTAGAAACTAACAGCCAGAACAAATCCTTTCCTTAGAAATGCCATGTTCATGGTTGACTTTTACTTGGCAATGGTCATCTGAACAGCACAAAATCAAAACAAAAATGCTTAATAGAGTTGAAAGTAGAAACAAAATCATAATACATAATATATGTAATAAAACAGTTCTAATTTATGAATGGTAGTTTACTATGAAGATATGCACTAGAATTGATTGGCAACCTATTACTTTGCTTTGATAGTTTAAGGTAGAACAGTGACAGAGTATTAAATTTATCAGTTCTCCATTTATCCACACAACCAAATTAACAACTTATGACTCTTTGCTACTTTTAAATGAACTTATTTTATCTATATTTCAAAATAGTAAAGCAACATTGTAGTTAATAGACGGTCTACTGTATTACTCTGATTAATAACTAATCAGGCTGAGCACTGGTGAGGCAGACAGGTGCCAGTAATTTTTGCCTATAATCATAGCCAATCTGAATTGAAGCCAACCCAGGCAGGACAGTTTGTGAGACTCAACTCTCCAATTTGCTACCAAAAAGCTGTAAGTGGATCTGTTCTTCAAGTGATAGAGTTCCAGCCTTGAATGAAAAAAAAAAAAAAAACCCTAAGAGACAGCACCCAGGACCTAAGTTCAAGCCCCCAGCACCAGCCCCAAAATAAAAGTAATCAGAAGCGAAAGCTAAAAGCAGTCTTGCTCCTATTCAAACAAGTGACCTTTATGTAAAAATGAAAGTTCTCTCAGTCTGGATGGAAAAGAGAAAATTCCCTTGCTGGGGCTTCCTCCTCAGATCCAATGAGGCTGGTGAGAGGTCTCAGCCAGACCTGATGGACTCTGCCCAGAAGGAACTATTGACTCACTCAATAAGTGGGCTGCTCCCTGTTCTTCCTGCGCCTTCACATGTTAATCATCATGTCATTTTCAGACATTTAAAAAGTTAAGAGAAAAGGTATTTTAGTAACACATTCTAAAATTTTAATTCCATCTATGTTTAGTTTGAAATCCACAGTGGTCCTAAATAAGTGAAAGTACAAGTTCCTGCTATTTTAAAATAGGTTTAGGGAGCCTGGTCTTCCTGTCTGCCCTGGAGAAGGTAAAGAACACCTTATATACAGAGAAAATGTTTGTGTTTAATTATCTGTGGGTGAAGAAAACCTCTACAAGATTGGCAAGAAAATATCACAAAATAGGCTGCTGTCTACTTGTATAAATTTCCATATATCTATCGCATCTACTATGTATTGTCTGTGTTATATCTACCTATTGATCGAACTATATTAACTATATAATAGATAACATGCTATTATATATTGAGCAGAATGAAGGAAGATTGAATTCGTTTATTTTAAACTGGATGTTTTTATATCTATAGCCAATATTTCTTCATTCTCTAAAAAGGAAATATAGAGAGAAAAAAATTAGGAAATATATAAATAGAGGTACTTCATAGTTTGATGGTACAGAAAATGCAAATCATTTATATTTTTAATTCAAAACAGCATAAGCAAAAATAAAAATGTGCAAACATATGTTGATTTCTATTAGATGTAGCTTCCTTTAAGTAGGGAATTGAGATTGTCCATAGCTATCTATGAAATGAACTCCTCTCTAGGGCTAAGGAATGCAAACGTAAGAAAAACACATTCCCAAATGATATCAGCACACAGATATATAATAACCACCCACACGATTACTTACTTTCAAGATTTTATCAATGGTAGTACAGGTCACAATGTGCAAATTCCCACTATTTATGAAACTTGAATTGGCCCGTTTGACCTTTTCCTTAAATTTTGTTAACTGTTTTGTACAACAATAAGAATTTTTAAATGAAGGCCGGGAGTTTGGCCTAGTGGTAGAGTGCTTGCCTTGAGAAATTCCAAGGACAGTGCTCAGGCCCTGAGCTCAAGCCCAGGACTGGCAAAAAAATAAAAATAAAAATAAAAAATAAAAAGAATACCTTTTAGGAATTGTGTTTTTAAAAATTTAATTTTTCTATAATCTCCTTTAAAATTTTGTTTGAGGAACAATGTGTGTTTGTGTGCTGGTACCTGAGTATGTCACACTCTCGAAGCATTTTCATCTCAAGGTTAGTGCCCTGTTGTTTGAGCCATACCTCTGGTGCAGACTTTTGCTAGGTTTTTGTTTGTTTGTTTTTTGACATGTAGTCTATTCTGGATAGACTGACCTCAAGCATGAACCTCGCAGGTCTCAGCTTCCCAAGTAGCTAGAAATACAAGAATGAGCCACCAGCGCTCGACTCAGCATGTCTTATACATGTACATCACCTCTTGCAGAGCCAGTAGAGGAGCTGGGTGTGCAAGCACCATGGCTGTATCTGCACTCTGTTTAGGAGCTAACACAAACACATCATTATTCTCCCTGTGGGCCTCATTTCATTTCCCTCCATTTTTTTGAACAAGTGCCCCATTCTGCCCACAGTAGGATATGCAGATTTGTGATCATGAAGCTGACTGGCTTGAGTTTCTCCAGTGGCAGGCCATTCAGGTACAGTGATTTGTCCACATCATACACAAACAGTCTGCCTGCTACTCCCCACTGCAGGTTGTGGTACCTGAGCATCAGGAGCAGGGTGAACTTCACAGAAGGCACAGTACTAGTGGAATAAGAAACTCCCTGACTGGTGACAGACTTGACATCAAGCGTGCAGAATGGGGGTCTTAATTTTGACAAAGAGACATTTTTCTCCAGAAGGGTATTTTAGCATTTCTCCCTCTTATTGGCTTCACCAGTCCTCGTGGGACTGTCAATCTCTTCCTCTTAACAAAAGTAGGAGTTAGGCTCCTGTCCAAGAGGAAATACTACAGTTCATCCCTGATTCTTTTCATCTCTCACAGAGTTTTCAAGTCAATTATAAGATTATTAGAAAATGACCACATGAGGGTGTAGGAAAAAATTAGGACACAATTTATGATGGAGTCTAAAATTTCTAAGAGAGATTATTATTATCTTCTTCATTAAGGGGACAATTCATCAGCAACTTCTTTTTAAAAAAATCAAGATGAGTTCTCCAGTTACTTTGAAGACATATTAATGTGATTTTATGTGACTTTAGGTTGGTATTTTTTTTAAAGTCTTTGGAAGTCATTTCCATCAACCGGCTTTGTTTCTTTGTACAAATATGTAGGCCAAGCCTCTTTGAGAAAATTGAAAGGGAAAAAAACTCAATGTAAAATCAATACAAGAACCTCAGAGATGAAATAACCATCCCTTGTTTCCTATCAGGGTGATCATGATATCTTCCCCACACTCGTCTTCTTATCTTTGTTTGATGAGAAGAATCAGCAAGTTAGAGCTTCGCACTGAGAAAAAAGAATGTCATTACTGATTGCCTTAGATTTCAGAAAAGTGATACAATTAAATTCGGTGTTCTATAAGTTAATGTTAAAAATAAGGATGGAAGCTTGGTGCTAGTGGTTCTTGCAGGTAGTACTAGCTACTCAGGAGGTCTAGATCTAGGG
The DNA here is from genome assembly GCF_031878675.1 of Megascapheus bottae. NCBI lineage: Eukaryota > Metazoa > Chordata > Mammalia > Rodentia > Geomyidae > Megascapheus > Megascapheus bottae. The sequence goes on along the minus strand of NC_143517.1, from coordinate 9,972,547 downwards.
ATTATGGTTGAAAGCCAGCCCAGGTAGGAAAGTTCAAGCAATTGTTATCTCCAGTTAACCATTAACAACTCAGTGACAGTGTCCAGGTACT